>NW_027457631.1:1357500-1693750 GCF_050624435.1 Tenrec ecaudatus | reverse complement strand
AGGGCTGGAGCGCCCCAGGCCTGGGGCTCCCAAAGCCTAAGCGCTGGGGCGCATCAGGCCTGGGGCTCCCAAAGCCTAAGGGCAAGGGCGTCACAGCCCTTGGGCTCCCTAAGCCTAAGGGATGGAGCGTCCCAGGCCTGGGGCTCCCAAAGCCTAAGAGCTGGGGCTCCCCAGGCCTGGGGCACGCTAAACCTAAGGGCTGGGAGCCCCAGGCCTGAGGCTCCCAAAGCCTAAGGGCTGGGGCGCCCCAGGCCTGGCGCTCCCTAAGCCGAAGGGGTGTGGCGTCCCAGGCCATGGGCTCCCTAAGCCTAAGGGCTGGGGCGCCCCAGGCCTGGAGTTTCCAAACCTAAGGGCTAGGGCCCCACAGGCCTGGGGCTCCCTAAACCTAAGGGCTGGGGCGCCCCATGCCTGGGGTTACCTAAGCCTAAGGACTCGGACATCCCAAGCCTGGATATTCCTAAGCCTAAGGGCTTTGGTGCCAAAGTCCTGGGACTTCCAAAGCCTAAGGATTGGGCCCCCCAGGCCTCAGGCTCCCAAAGACTAAGGGCAGGATCGCCCCGGCCTGGGGTTCCCAAAGTCTAAGGGCTGGGGCGCCCCAGGCCTGGGGCATCCTAAT
Source organism: Tenrec ecaudatus (assembly GCF_050624435.1). Taxonomy (NCBI): domain Eukaryota; kingdom Metazoa; phylum Chordata; class Mammalia; order Afrosoricida; family Tenrecidae; genus Tenrec; species Tenrec ecaudatus. Next base: position 1,693,134 of record NW_027457631.1, on the reverse strand, counting down.
CCGAAGGGCTGGGGCACCCTCAGCCTGGGGCCCCCAAAGCCTAAGGGCTGTGGTGCCAAAGTCCTGGGGCTTCCAAAGCCTAAGGGCTGGGTCCCCCCAGGCCTCGGGCTCCCAAATCCTAAGGTCTGGGGCGCCCCAGGGCTGGGGCTCCCAAAGCCTAAGGGCTGGGGCGCCCCAGGCCTGGGGCTCCCTAAACCTAAAGGCTGGAGCGCCCCAGGCCTGGTGCTCCCAAAGCCGAAGGGCTGGGGCGCCGCAGGCCTTGGGCTCCCAAAGCCTAATGGCTGGGGCGCCCTAGGCCTGGCGCGCCCCAAGCCGAAGGGCTGGGGCGTCCCAGGCCATGGGCTCCCTAAGCCTAAGGGCTGGTGCGCCCCAGGCCTGGGGCTCCCTAAGCCGAAGTGCTGGGTCCTCCCAGGCCTGGGGCTTCCTAAACCTAAGGGCTGGGACGCCCCAGGCCTCGTGCTCCCTAAGCCTAAGGGATGGGGCACCTCAGGCCTGGGGCCCGCAAAGCCTAAGGGCAGGGGCGTCACTGCCCTTGAGCTCCCTAAGCCTAAGGGCTGGGGCGCCCCAGGTTGGGGCTCCCTAAGACTAAGGTCTGGTGCGCCACAGGCCTGTGGCTCCCTAAGCCTAAGGGCTGGAGCGCCCCAGGCATGGGGCTCCCAAATCCTAAGGGCTGGGGCGCCCCAGGCCTTGGGCTCCCAAAGCCTAAGGGCTGGGGCGCCCCAGGCCAGGGGCTACCTAAGCCTAAGGGCTGGGGCGTACCATGCCTGGGGCTCCCAAAGCCGAAGGGCTGGGTCCCCCCAGACCTGGAGCTTCCTAAGCCTAAGGGCTGTGGTGCCAAAGTCCTGGGGCTTCCAGCCTAAGGGCTGGGTCCCCCCAGGCCTCGGGCTCCCAAAGCCTAAGGTCTGGGGCACATCAGGCCTGGGGCTCCCAAAGCCTAAGGGCAGGGGCGTCACTGCCCTTGAGCTCCCTAAGCCTAAGGGCTGGGGCGCCCCAGGTTGGGGCTCCCAAAGCCTAAGAGCTGGGGCTCCCCAGGCCTTGGGCACCCTAAGCCTAAGGGCTGGGCGCCCCAGGCCTGAGGCTCCCAAAGCCTAAGAGCTGGGGCGCCCTAGACCTGGCGCTCCCTAAGCCGAAGGCCTGGGGCCTCCCAGGTCAGGGGCTCCCTAAGCCTAAGGGCTGGTGCGCCACACGCCTGTGGCTCCCTAAGCCTAAGGGCTGGAGCGCCCCAGGCCTTGGGCTCCCAAAGCCTAAGGCCTAGGGCGCTGCAGGCCAGGGGCTACCTAAGCCTAAGGGCCCGGGCGTACCATGCCTGGGGCTCCCAAAGCCGACGGGCTGGTTCCCCCCAGACCTGGGGCTCCCTAAGCCTAAGGGCTGGGGCGTCCCAGGCCATGGGCTCCCCTAGCCTAAGGGCTAGTGCGCCCCAGCCCTGGGGCTCCCTAAGCCTAATTGCTGGAGCGCCTCAGGCCTGGGGCACCCAAAGCCTAAGGGCTAGGGCGCCCCAGGCCTTGGTCTCCCAAAGCCTAAGGGCTGGGGCGCCCCAGGCCTGGGGCTCCCAAAGCCTAAGTGCTGGGGCGCCCCAGGCCTGCGGCTACCAAAGCCTAAGGGCTGGGGCCCCCAGGCCTGGGGTTCCCTAAACCTAAGGGCTGGGACGCCCCCGCATGGGCTCCCTAAGCCTAAGTGCTGTGGCGCCCCAGGCCTGGGGCTCCCTAAGCCTAAGGGCTGGGGCGTATCTTGCCTGGGGCTCCCAAAGAATAAGGGCTGGGGCGCCCCAGGACTGGGGCTCCCTAAGCCGAAGGGCTAGGACGCCCCAGGCCTGGGGCTCCCTAAGCCGAAGGGCTGGGGCGTCCCAGGCCTGGGGCTCCCTAAGCCGAAGGGCTGGGGCGTCCCAGGCCAGGGGCTCCCTAAGCATAAGGGCGGCGGCGCCCAGGACCTGGGGCTCCCTAAGCCTAAGGGCTGGGGCGCATCAGGCCTGGGGCTCCCAAAAATTAAGGGCAGGGGCGTCGCAGCCCTTGGGCTCCCTAAGCCTAAGGGCTGTGGCGCCTCAGGTCTGGGGCTCCCAAATATAAGGGCTGGGGCGCCCCAGGCCTTGGGCTCCCTAAGCCTAAGGGCTGGGGCGCCCCAGGCCTGGAGTTTCCAAACCTAAGGGCTGGGTCCCCACAGGCCTGGGGCTCCCTAAACCTAAGGGCTGGGGCGCCCCATGCCTGGGGCTACCTAAGCCTAAGGACTCGGGCGTCCCAGGCCTGGAGCTTCCTAAGCCTAAGGGCTGGGGCGCCCCGGCCTGGGGTTCCCAAAGCCTAAGGTCTGGGCCGCTTCAGGGCTGGGGCTCCCAAAGCCTAAGGGCTGGGTCGCCCCGGCCTGGGGCTCCCAAAGCCTAAGGGCTGGGGCGCCCCAGGCCAGGGATCCCAAAGCCTAAGGGGTGGGGCGCACCGGCCTGGGGCTCCCATAGCCTAAGGCTGGTGCGCCCCAGGCCACCAGCTCCCTATGCCTAAGGGCTGGGGCGCACCAGGCCTGGGCCTCCCAAAGCCTAAGGGCTGGGGAACCCCAGGCCTGGGGCTCCCTAAGCCTAAGGAATGGAGAGCCCCAGGCCTGGTGCTCCCAAAGCCTAAGGGCTGGGGCGCCCAAGGCCTTGGGCTCCCAAAGCCTAAGGGCTGGTGAACCCCAGGCTTGGGGCTCCCTAAGCCGAAGTGCTTGGTCCTCCCAGGCCTGGGCCTCCCAAAGCCTAAGGGCTGGGGCGCCCCAGGCCTGGTGCTCCCAAAGCCTAAGGGCTGGGGCGCCCCAGGCCTTGGGCTACCAAAGCCTAAGGGCTGGGGCGCCCTAGGCCTGGCGCGCCCCAAGCCGAAGGGCTGGGGCGTCCCAGGCCATGGGCTCCCTTAGCCTAAGGGCTGGTGCGCCCCAGGCCTGGGGCTCCCTAACCGTAAGGGCTGGGTCCTCCCAGGCCTGGGGCTCACTAAACCTAAGAACTGGGACGCCCCAGGCATGGGCTCCCTAAGCCTAAGTGCTGTGGCGCCCCAGGCCTAGGGCTCCCTAAGCCTAAGGCCTGGTGCGCATCAGGCCTGGGGCTCCCAAAGCCTAAGGGCAGGGGCGTCAGAGCCCTTGAGCTCCCTAAGCCTAAGGGCTGGAGCGTCCCAGACCTGGGGCTCCCAAAGCCTAAGAGCTGGGGCTCCCCAGGCCTGGGGCACCCGAAGCCTAAGGGCTGGGCGCCCCAGGCCTGAGGCTCCCAAAGCCGAAGGGCTGGGGCGCCCTAGGCCTGGCGCTCCCTAAGCCGAAGGGCTGGGGCCTCCCAGGCCATGGGCTCCCTAAGCCTAAGGGCTGGTGCGCCCCAGGCCTTGGGCTCCCTAAGCCTAAGGGCTGGAGCGCCACAGGCATGGGGCTCCCAAACCCTAAGGGATGGGGCGCCCCAGGCCTTGGGCTCCCAAAGCCTAAGGGCTGGGGCGCCCCAGGCCAGGGGCTCCATAAGCCTAAGGGTTGGGGCGTACTATGCCAGGGGGTCCCAAAGCCGAAGGACTGGGTCCCCCCAGACCTGGGGCTCCCTAAGCCTAAGGGCTGGGGCGTCCCAGGCCATGGGCTCCCCAAGCCTAAGGGCTGGTGCGCCCCAGCCCAGGGGTTCCCTAAGCCTAAGGGATGGAGCGCCCCAGGCCTGGGGCACACAAAGCCTAAGGGCTAGGGCGCCCCAGGCCTTGGGCTCCCAAAGCCTAAGGGCTGGGGCGCCCCAGGCCTGGGACTCCCAAAGCCAAAGGCTGGGACGCCCCATGCCAGGGTCTCCCTAAGCCAAAGGGCTGGGGTGCCCCAGGCCAGGGGCTCCAAAAGCCTAAGTGCTGGGGCGCCCCAGGCCTGGGGCTACCAAAGCCTAAGGGCTGCGGCGCCCTGGCCTGGGGCTCCCAAAGCCTAAGGCTGGGACGCCCCAGGCCAGGGGCTCCCAAAGCCTAAGGGCTGGGGCGCCCCAGGCTTGGGACTCCCAAAGTCAAAAGGCTGGGGCGACCCAGGCCTGGGGCCCCCAAAGCCTAAGGGCTGGGCCGCCCTAGGCATGGGGCCTCCAAAGCCTAAGGGCTGTGGTGCCAAAGTCCTGGGGCTTCCAAAGCCTAAGGGCGGGGTCCCCCCAGGCCTTGGTCTCCCAAAGCTTAGGGTCTGGGGAGCCCCAGGGCTGGGGCTCCCAAAGCCTAAGGGCTGGGTCCATCCAGGCCTCGGTCTCCCAAAGTCTAAGGGCTGGGTCGCCCCGGCCTGGGGCTCCCAAAGCCTAAGGGCTGGGGCGCCCCAGGCCAGGGATCCCAAAGCCTAAGGACTGGGGCGCCACAGCCTGGGGCTCCCATAGCCTAAGGCTGGGGCGCCCCAGGCCAGGGGCTCCCTAAGCCTAAGGGCTGGGGCGCACCAGGCCTGGGCCTCCCAAAGCCTAAGGCTTGGGGCGCCCCAGGCCAGGGGCTCCGTAAGCCTAAGTGCAGTGGCGCCCCAGGCCTGGTGCTCCCAAATCCTTAGTGCTGTGGCGCCCCAGGCCTAGGGCTCCCTAAGCCTAAGGGCTGGGGGGTACCCTGCCTGGGGCTCCCAAAGAATAAGGGCTGGGGCGCCCCAGGACTGGGGCTCCCTAAGCCGAAGGGCTGGGATGCCCCAAGCCTGGGGCTCCCTAAGCCGAAGGGCTGGGGCGTCCCAGGCCAGGGGCTCCCTAAGCATAAGGGCGGCGGCGCCCAGGACCTGGGACTCCCTAAGCCTAAGGGCTGGGGCGCATCAGGCCTGGGGCTCCCAAAGATTAAGGGCATGGGCGTCGCAGCCCTTGGGCTCCCTAAGCCTAAGGGGTGTGGCGCCTCATGTCTGGGGCTCCCAAATATAAGGGCTGGGGCGCCCCAGGCCTGGGGCTCCCTAAGCCTAAGGGCTGGGGCGCCCCAGGCCTGGAGTTTCCAAACCTAAGGGCTGGGTCCCCACAGGCCTGGGGCTCCCTAAACCTAAGGGCTGGGGCGCCCCATGCCTGGGGCTACCTAAGCCTAAGGACTCGGGCGTCCCAAGCCTGGAGCTTCCTAAGCCTAAGGGCTGGGGCGCCCCGGCCTGGGGTTCCCAAAGCCTAAGGTCTGGGGCGCTTCAGGGCTGGGGCTCCCAAAGCCTAAGGGCTGGGTCGCTCCAGGCCTCGGGCTCCCAAAGTCTAAGGGCTGGGTCGCCCCGGTCTGGGGCTCCCAAAGCCTAAGGGCTGGGGCGCCCCAGGCCAGGGATCCCAAAGCCTAAGGGGTGGGGCACACCGGCCTGGGGCTCCCATAGCCTAAGGCTGGTGCGCCCCAGGCCACCAGCTCCCTATGCCTAAGGGCTGGTGCGCACCAGGCCTGGGCCTCCCAAAGCCTAAGGGCTGGGGAACCCCAGGCCTGGGGCTCCCTAAGCCTAAGGGATGGAGCGCCCCAGGCCTGGTTCTCAAAGCCTAAGGGCGAGTAAACCCCAGGCTTGGGGCTCCCTAAGCCGAATTGCTTGGTCCTCCAGGCCTGGGGCTCCCTAAGCCTAAGGGCTGGGGCGCCCCAGGCCTGGGACTACCAAAGCCTAAGGGCTGGGGCGCCCCAGGCATGGGCTCTCTAAGCCTAAGTGCTGTGGCGCCCCAGGCCTCGGGCTCCCTAAGCCTAAGGGCTGGGGCGCATCAGGCCTGGGGCTCCCAAAGCCTAAGGACAGGGGCGTCACAGCCCTTGGCCTCCCTAAGCCTAAGGGCTGGGCGCCCCAGGCCTGAGGCTCCCAAAGCCTAAGGGCTGGGGCGCCCTAGGCCTGGCGCTCCCTAAGCCGAAGGGCTGGGGCGTCCCAGGCCATGGGCTCCCAAAGCCTAAGGGCTGGTGCGCCCCAGGCCTGGGGCTCCCTACGCCTAAGGGCTGGAGCGCCCCAGGCCTGGGGCTCCCAAAGACTAAGGGCTGGGGCGCATCAGGCCTGGGGCTCCCAAAGCCTAAAGGCAGGGGCGTCACAGCCCTTGGGGTCCCTAAGCCTAAGGGATGGAGAGCCCCATGCCTGGGGCTCCCAAAACCTAAGAGCTGGGGCTCCCCAGGCCTGGGGCACCCTAAGCTTAAGGGCTGGGCGCCCCAGCCTGAGGCTCCCAAAGCCTAAGGGCTGGGGCGCCCTAGGCCTGGCGCTCCCTAAGCCTAAGGGCTGGGGCGCCCCAGGCCTGGAGTTTCCAAACCTAAGGGCTGGGACGCCACAGACCTGGGTCTCCCTAAACCTAAGGGCTGGGGCGCCCCATGCCTGGGGCTACCTAAGCCTCCGGACTCGGGCGTCCCAAGCCTGGAGCTTCCTAAGCCTAAGGGCTGGGGCGCCCCTGCCTGGGGTTCCCAAAGTCTAAGGGCTGAGTCCCCCCAGGCCTCGGGCTCCCAAAGCCTAAGGGCTGGGGCGCCCCAGGGCTAGGGCTCCCAAAACCTAAGGGCTGGGTCCCTCCAGGCCTCGGGCTCCCAAAGTCTAAGGGCTGGGTCGCCCCGTCCTGTGGCTCCCATAGCCTATGGCTGGGGCGCCCAAGGCCAGGGGCTCCCTAAGCCTAAGGGCTGGGGCGCACCAGACTTGGCCTCCCCAGGCCTTGGGCTCCCAAAGCCTAAGGGCTGGGGCGCCCTAGGCCTGGCGCGCCCCATGCAGAAGGGCTGGGGGGTCCCAGGCCATGGGCTCCCTAAGCCTAAGGGCTGGTGCGCCCCAGGCCTGGGGCTCCCTAAGCCGAAGTGCTTGGTCCACCTATTCCTGGGGCTCCCTAAGCCTAAGGGCTGGGGCGCCCCAGACTGGGGCTACCAAATCCTAAGTGCTGGGGCACCTCAGGCCTGGGGCTCACTAAAGCTAAGGGGTGGGACGCCCCAGGCATGGGCTCCCTATGCCTAAGTGCTGTGGTGCCCCAGGCCTCGGGCTCCCTAAGCCTAGGGCTGGGGCACATCAGGCCTGGGGCTCCCAAAGCCTAAGGGCAGGGGCGTCACAGCCCTTGGGCTCCCTAAGTCTAAGGGCTGGGCGCCCCAGGCCTGAGGCTCCCAAAACCTAAGGGCTGGGGCGCCCTAGGCCTGGCGCTCCCTAAGCCTAAGGGCTGGGGCGTCCCAGGCCATGGGCTCCCTAAGACTAAGGGCGGTTGCGGCCCAGGCCTGGGGCTCCCTAAGCCTAAGGGCTGGAGCGCCCCAGGCCTGGGGCTCCCAAAGCCTAAGCGCTGGGGCGCATCAGGCCTGGGGCTCCCAAAGCCTAAGGGCAAGGGCGTCACAGCCCTTGGGCTCCCTAAGCCTAAGGGATGGAGCGTCCCAGGCCTGGAGCTCCCAAAGCCTAAGAGCTGGGGCTCCCCAGGCCTGGGGCACGCTAAACCTAAGGGCTGGGCGCCCCAGGCCTGAGGCTCCCAAAGCCTAAGGGCTGGGGCGCCCCAGGCCTGGCGCTCCCTAAGCCGAAGGGGTGTGGCGTCCCAGGCCATGGGCTCCCTAAGCCTAAGGGCTGGGGCGCCCCAGGCCTGGAGTTTCCAAACCTTAGGGCTAGGGCCCCACAGGCCTGGGGCTCCCTAAACCTAAGGGCTGGGCGCCCCATGCCTGGGGCTACCTAAGCCTAAGGACTCGGACATCCCAAGCCTGGATCTTCCTAAGCCTAAGGGCTTTGGTGCCAAAGTCCTGGGACTTCCAAAGCCTAAGGGTTGGGTCCCCCCAGGCCTCAGGCTCCCAAAGACTAAGGGCAGGATCGCCCCGGCCTGGGGTTCCCAAAGTCTAAGGGCTGGGGCGCCCCAGGCCTGGGGCTCCCTAATCCGAAGGGCTGGGGCACCCTCGGCCTGGGGCCCCCAAAGCCTAAGGGCTGTGGTGCCAAAGTCCTGGGGCTTCCAAAGCCTAAGGGCTGGGTCCCCCCAGGCCTCGGGCTCCCAAATCCTAAGGTCTGGGGCGCCCCAGGGCTGGGGCTCCCAAAGCCTAAGGGCTGGGGCGCCCCAGGCCTGGGGCTCCCTAAGCCTAAAGGCTGGAGCGCCCCAGGCCTGGTGCTCCCAAAGCCGAAGGGCTGGGGCGCCGCAGGCCTTGGGCTCCCAAAGCCTAATGGCTGGGGCGCCCTAGGCCTGGCGCGCCCCAAGCCGAAGGGCTGGGGCGTCCCAGGCCATGGGCTCCCTAAGCCTAAGGGCTGGTGCGCCCCAGGCCTGGGGCTCCCTAAGCCGAAGTGCTGGGTCCTCCCAGGCCTGGGGCTTCCTAAACCTAAGGGCTGGGACGCCCCAGGCCTCGTGCTCCCTAAGCCTAAGGGATGGGGCACATCAGGCCTGGGGCCCGCAAAGCCTAAGGGCAGGGGCGTCACTGCCCTTGAGCTCCCTAAGACTAAGGGCTGGTGCGCCACAGGCCTGTGGCTCCCTAAGCCTAAGGGCTGGAGCGCCCCAGGCATGGGGCTCCCAAATCCTAAGAGCTGGGGCGCCCCAGGCCTTGGGCTCCCAAAGCCTAAGGGCTGGGGCGCCCCAGGCCAGGGGCTACCTAAGCCTAAGGGCTGGGGCGTACCATGCCTGGGGCTCCCAAAGCCGAAGGGCTGGGTCCCCCCAGACCTGGAGCTTCCTAAGCCTAAGGGCTTTGGTGCCAAAATCCTGGGACTTCCAAAGCCTAAGGGTTGGGTCCCCCCAGGCCTCAGGCTCCCAAAGCCTAAGGGCTGGATCGCCCCGGCCTGGGGTTCTCAAAGTCTAAGGGCTGGGGCCCCCCAGGCCTGGGGCTCCCTAATCTGAAGGGCTGGGGCGCCCTCGGCCTGGGGCCCCCAAAGCCTAAGGGCTGTGGTGCCAAAGTCCTGGGGCTTCCAGCCTAAGGGCTGGGTCCCCCCAGGCCTCGGGCTCCCAAAGCCTAAGGTCTGGGGCACATCAGGCCTGGGGCTCCCAAAGCCTAAGGGCAGGGGCGTCACTGCCCTTGAGCTCCCTAAGCCTAAGGGCTGGGGCGCCCCAGGTTGGGGCTCCCAAAGCCTAAGAGCTGGGGCTCCCCAGGCCTTGGGCACCCTAAGCCTAAGGGCTGGGAGCCCCAGGCCTGAGGCTCCCAAAGCCTAAGGGCTGGGGCGCCCTAGACCTGGCGCTCCCTAAGCCGAAGGCCTGGGGCCTCCCAGGTCAGGGGCTCCCTAAGCCTAAGGGCTGGTGCGCCACACGCCTGTGGCTCCCTAAGCCTAAGGGCTGGAGCGCCCCAGGCCTTGGGCTCCCAAAGCCTAAGGCCTAGGGCGCTGCAGGCCAGGGGCTACCTAAGCCTAAGGGCCCGGGCGTACCATGCCTGGGGCTCCCAAAGCCGAAGGGCTGGTTCCCCCCAGACCTGGGGCTCCCTAAGCCTAAGGGCTGGGGCGTCCCAGGCCATGGGCTCCCCTAGCCTAAGGGCTAGTGCGCCCCAGCCCTGGGGCTCCCTAAGCCTAAGTGCTGGAGCGCCTCAGGCCTGGGGCACCCAAAGCCTAAGGGCTAGGGCGCCCCAGGCCTTGGTCTCCCAAAGCCTAAGGGCTGGGGCGCCCCAGGCCTGGGGCTCCCAAAGCCTAAGTGCTGGGGCGCCCCAGGCCTGGGGCTACCAAAGCCTAAGGGCTGGGGCCCCCAGGCCTGGGGTTCCCTAAACCTAAAGGCTGGGACGCCCCCGCATGGGCTCCCTAAGCCTAAGTGCTGTGGCGCCCCAGGCCTGGGGCTCCCTAAGCATAAGGGCTGGGGCGTATCCTGCCTGGGGCTCCCAAAGAATAAGGGCTTGGGCGCCCCAGGACTGGGGCTCCCTAAGCCGAAGGGCTGGGACGCCCCAGGCCTGGGGCTCCCTAAGCCGAAGGGCTGGGGCGTCCCAGGCCTGGGGCTCCCTAAGCCGAAGGGCTGGGGCGTCCCAGGCCAGGGGCTCCCTAAGCATAAGGGCGGCGGCGCCCAGGACCTGGGGCTCCCTAAGCCTAAGGGCTGGGGCGCATCAGGCCTGGGGCTCCCAAAAATTAAGGGCAGGGGCGTCGCAGCCCTTGGGCTCCCTAAGCCTAAGGGCTGTGGCGTCCCAGGCCATGGGCTCCCTAAGCCTAAGGGCTGGTGCGCCCCATGCCTGGGGCTACCTAAGCCTAAGGACTCGGGCGTCCCAGGCCTGGGGCTCCCTAAGCATAAGGGCTGGGGCGTATCCTGCCTGGGGCTCCCAAAGAATAAGGGCTGGGGCGCCCCAGGACTGGGGCTCCCAAAGCCTAAGGGCTGGTGAACCCCAGGCTTGGGGCTCCCTAAGCCGAAGTGCTTGGTCCTCCCAGGCCTGGGCCTCCCAAAGCCTAAGGGCTGGGGCGCCCCAGGCCTGGTGCTCCCAAAGCCTAAGGGCTGGGGCGCCCCAGGCCTTGGGCTACCAAAGCCTAAGGGCTGGGGCGCCCTAGGCCTGGCGCGCCCCAAGCCGAAGGGCTGGGGCGTCCCAGGCCATGGGCTCCCTTAGCCTAAGGGCTGGTGCGCCCCAGGCCTGGGGCTCCCTAACCGTAAGGGCTGGGTCCTCCCAGGCCTGGGGCTCACTAAACCTAAGAACTGGGACGCCCCAGGCATGGGCTCCCTAAGCCTAAGTGCTGTGGCGCCCCAGGCCTAGGGCTCCCTAAGCCTAAGGCCTGGTGCGCATCAGGCCTGGGGCTCCCAAAGCCTAAGGGCAGGGGCGTCAGAGCCCTTGAGCTCCCTAAGCCTAAGGGCTGGAGCGTCCCAGACCTGGGGCTCCCAAAGCCTAAGAGCTGGGGCTCCCCAGGCCTGGGGCACCCGAAGCCTAAGGGCTGGGCGCCCCAGGCCTGAGGCTCCCAAAGCCGAAGGGCTGGGGCGCCCTAGGCCTGGCGCTCCCTAAGCCGAAGGGCTGGGGCCTCCCAGGCCATGGGCTCCCTAAGCCTAAGGGCTGGTGCGCCCCAGGCCTGGGGCTCCCTAAGCCTAAGGGCTGGAGCGCCACAGGCATGGGGCTCCCAAACCCTAAGGGCTGGGGCGCCCCAGGCCTTGGGCTCCCAAAGCCAAAGGGCTGGGGCGCCCCAGGCCAGGGGCTCCATAAGCCTAAGGGTTGGGGCGTACTATGCCAGGGGGTCCCAAAGCCGAAGGACTGGGTCCCCCCAGACCTGGGGCTCCCTAAGCCTAAGGGCTGGGGCGTCCCAGGCCATGGGCTCCCCAAGCCTAAGGGCTGGTGCGCCCCAGCCCTGGGGTTCCCCAAGCCTAAGTGCTGTGGCGCCCCAGGCCTGGGGCTCCCTAAGCATAAGGGCTGGGGCGTATCCTGCCTGGGGCTCCCAAAGAATAAGGGCTGGGGCGCCCCAGGACTGGGGCTCCCTAAGCCGAAGGGCTGGGACGCCCCAGGCCTGGGGCTCCCTAAGCCGAAGGGCTGGGGCGTCCCAGGCCTGGGGCTCCCTAAGCCGAAGGGCTGGGGCGTCCCAGGCCAGGGGCTCCCTAAGCATAAGGGCGGCGGCGCCCAGGACCTGGGGCTCCCTAAGCCTAAGGGCTGGGGCGCATCAGGCCTGGGGCTCCCAAAAATTAAGGGCAGGGGCGTCGCAGCCCTTGGGCTCCCTAAGCCTAAGGGCTGTGGCGTCCCAGGCCATGGGCTCCCTAAGCCTAAGGGCTGGTGCGCCCCATGCCTGGGGCTACCTAAGCCTAAGGACTCGGGCGTCCCAGGCCTGGGGCTCCCTAAGCATAAGGGCTGGAGCGCCTCAGGCCTGGGGCACCCAAAGCCTAAGGGCTAGGGCGCCCCAGGCCTTGGTCTCCCAAAGCCTAAGGGCTGGGGCGCCCCAGGCCTGGGGCTCCCAAAGCCTAAGTGCTGGGGCGCCCCAGGCCTGGGGCTACCAAAGCCTAAGGGCTGGGGCCCCCAGGCCTGGGGTTCCCTAAACCTAAAGGCTGGGACGCCCCCGCATGGGCTCCCTAAGCCTAAGTGCTGTGGCGCCCCAGGCCTGGGGCTCCCTAAGCATAAGGGCTGGGGCGTATCCTGCCTGGGGCTCCCAAAGAATAAGGGCTTGGGCGCCCCAGGACTGGGGCTCCCTAAGCCGAAGGGCTGGGACGCCCCAGGCCTGGGGCTCCCTAAGCCGAAGGGCTGGGGCGTCCCAGGCCTGGGGCTCCCTAAGCCGAAGGGCTGGGGCGTCCCAGGCCAGGGGCTCCCTAAGCATAAGGGCGGCGGCGCCCAGGACCTGGGGCTCCCTAAGCCTAAGGGCTGGGGCGCATCAGGCCTGGGGCTCCCAAAAATTAAGGGCAGGGGCGTCGCAGCCCTTGGGCTCCCTAAGCCTAAGGGCTGTGGCGTCCCAGGCCATGGGCTCCCTAAGCCTAAGGGCTGGTGCGCCCCATGCCTGGGGCTACCTAAGCCTAAGGACTCGGGCGTCCCAGGCCTGGGGCTCCCTAAGCATAAGGGCTGGGGCGTATCCTGCCTGGGGCTCCCAAAGAATAAGGGCTGGGGCGCCCCAGGACTGGGGCTCCCAAAGCCTAAGGGCTGGTGAACCCCAGGCTTGGGGCTCCCTAAGCCGAAGTGCTTGGTCCTCCCAGGCCTGGGCCTCCCAAAGCCTAAGGGCTGGGGCGCCCCAGGCCTGGTGCTCCCAAAGCCTAAGGGCTGGGGCGCCCCAGGCCTTGGGCTACCAAAGCCTAAGGGCTGGGGCGCCCTAGGCCTGGCGCGCCCCAAGCCGAAGGGCTGGGGCGTCCCAGGCCATGGGCTCCCTTAGCCTAAGGGCTGGTGCGCCCCAGGCCTGGGGCTCCCTAACCGTAAGGGCTGGGTCTTCCCAGGCCTGGGGCTCACTAAACCTAAGAACTGGGACGCCCCAGGCATGGGCTCCCTAAGCCTAAGTGCTGTGGCGCCCCAGGCCTAGGGCTCCCTAAGCCTAAGGCCTGGTGCGCATCAGGCCTGGGGCTCCCAAAGCCTAAGGGCAGGGGCGTCAGAGCCCTTGAGCTCCCTAAGCCTAAGGGCTGGAGCGTCCCAGACCTGGGGCTCCCAAAGCCTAAGAGCTGGGGCTCCCCAGGCCTGGGGCACCCGAAGCCTAAGGGCTGGGCGCCCCAGGCCTGAGGCTCCCAAAGCCGAAGGGCTGGGGCGCCCTAGGCCTGGCGCTCCCTAAGCCGAAGGGCTGGGGCCTCCCAGGCCATGGGCTCCCTAAGCCTAAGGGCTGGTGCGCCCCAGGCCTGGGGCTCCCTAAGCCTAAGGGCTGGAGCGCCACAGGCATGGGGCTCCCAAACCCTAAGGGCTGGGGCGCCCCAGGCCTTGGGCTCCCAAAGCCTAAGGGCTGGGGCGCCCCAGGCCAGGGGCTCCATAAGCCTAAGGGTTGGGGCGTACTATGCCAGGGGGTCCCAAAGCCGAAGGACTGGGTCCCCCCAGACCTGGGGCTCCCTAAGCCTAAGGGCTGGGGCGTCCCAGGCCATGGGCTCCCCAAGCCTAAGGGCTGGTGCGCCCCAGCCCTGGGGTTCCCCAAGCCTAAGTGCTGTGGCGCCCCAGGCCTGGGGCTCCCTAAGCATAAGGGCTGGGGCGTATCCTGCCTGGGGCTCCCAAAGAATAAGGGCTGGGGCGCCCCAGGACTGGGGCTCCCTAAGCCGAAGGGCTGGGACGCCCCAGGCCTGGGGCTCCCTAAGCCGAAGGGCTGGGGCGTCCCAGGCCTGGGGCTCCCTAAGCCGAAGGGCTGGGGCGTCCCAGGCCAGGGGCTCCCTAAGCATAAGGGCGGCGGCGCCCAGGACCTGGGGCTCCCTAAGCCTAAGGGCTGGGGCGCATCAGGCCTGGGGCTCCCAAAAATTAAGGGCAGGGGCGTCGCAGCCCTTGGGCTCCCTAAGCCTAAGGGCTGTGGCGTCCCAGGCCATGGGCTCCCTAAGCCTAAGGGCTGGTGCGCCCCATGCCTGGGGCTACCTAAGCCTAAGGACTCGGGCGTCCCAGGCCTGGGGCTCCCTAAGCATAAGGGCTGGGGCGTATCCTGCCTGGGGCTCCCAAAGAATAAGGGCTGGGGCGCCCCAGGACTGGGGCTCCCAAAGCCTAAGGGCTGGTGAACCCCAGGCTTGGGGCTCCCTAAGCCGAAGTGCTTGGTCCTCCCAGGCCTGGGCCTCCCAAAGCCTAAGGGCTGGGGCGCCCCAGGCCTGGTGCTCCCAAAGCCTAAGGGCTGGGGCGCCCCAGGCCTTGGGCTACCAAAGCCTAAGGGCTGGGGCGCCCTAGGCCTGGCGCGCCCCAAGCCGAAGGGCTGGGGCGTCCCAGGCCATGGGCTCCCTTAGCCTAAGGGCTGGTGCGCCCCAGGCCTGGGGCTCCCTAACCGTAAGGGCTGGGTCCTCCCAGGCCTGGGGCTCACTAAACCTAAGAACTGGGACGCCCCAGGCATGGGCTCCCTAAGCCTAAGTGCTGTGGCGCCCCAGGCCTAGGGCTCCCTAAGCCTAAGGCCTGGTGCGCATCAGGCCTGGGGCTCCCAAAGCCTAAGGGCAGGGGCGTCAGAGCCCTTGAGCTCCCTAAGCCTAAGGGCTGGAGCGTCCCAGACCTGGGGCTCCCAAAGCCTAAGAGCTGGGGCTCCCCAGGCCTGGGGCACCCGAAGCCTAAGGGCTGGGCGCCCCAGGCCTGAGGCTCCCAAAGCCGAAGGGCTGGGGCGCCCTAGGCCTGGCGCTCCCTAAGCCGAAGGGCTGGGGCCTCCCAGGCCATGGGCTCCCTAAGCCTAAGGGCTGGTGCGCCCCAGGCCTGGGGCTCCCTAAGCCTAAGGGCTGGAGCGCCACAGGCATGGGGCTCCCAAACCCTAAGGGCTGGGGCGCCCCAGGCCTTGGGCTCCCAAAGCCTAAGGGCTGGGGCGCCCCAGGCCAGGGGCTCCATAAGCCTAAGGGTTGGGGCGTACTATGCCAGGGGGTCCCAAAGCCGAAGGACTGGGTCCCCCCAGACCTGGGGCTCCCTAAGCCTAAGGGCTGGGGCGTCCCAGGCCATGGGCTCCCCAAGCCTAAGGGCTGGTGCGCCCCAGCCCTGGGGTTCCCCAAGCCTAAGTGCTGTGGCGCCCCAGGCCTGGGGCTCCCTAAGCATAAGGGCTGGGGCGTATCCTGCCTGGGGCTCCCAAAGAATAAGGGCTGGGGCGCCCCAGGACTGGGGCTCCCTAAGCCGAAGGGCTGGGACGCCCCAGGCCTGGGGCTCCCTAAGCCGAAGGGCTGGGGCGTCCCAGGCCTGGGGCTCCCTAAGCCGAAGGGCTGGGGCGTCCCAGGCCAGGGGCTCCCTAAGCATAAGGGCGGCGGCGCCCAGGACCTGGGGCTCCCTAAGCCTAAGGGCTGGGGCGCATCAGGCCTGGGGCTCCCAAAAATTAAGGGCAGGGGCGTCGCAGCCCTTGGGCTCCCTAAGCCTAAGGGCTGTGGCGTCCCAGGCCATGGGCTCCCTAAGCCTAAGGGCTGGTGCGCCCCATGCCTGGGGCTACCTAAGCCTAAGGACTCGGGCGTCCCAGGCCTGGGGCTCCCTAAGCATAAGGGCTGGGGCGTATCCTGCCTGGGGCTCCCAAAGAATAAGGGCTGGGGCGCCCCAGGACTGGGGCTCCCAAAGCCTAAGGGCTGGTGAACCCCAGGCTTGGGGCTCCCTAAGCCGAAGTGCTTGGTCCTCCCAGGCCTGGGCCTCCCAAAGCCTAAGGGCTGGGGCGCCCCAGGCCTGGTGCTCCCAAAGCCTAAGGGCTGGGGCGCCCCAGGCCTTGGGCTACCAAAGCCTAAGGGCTGGGGCGCCCTAGGCCTGGCGCGCCCCAAGCCGAAGGGCTGGGGCGTCCCAGGCCATGGGCTCCCTTAGCCTAAGGGCTGGTGCGCCCCAGGCCTGGGGCTCCCTAACCGTAAGGGCTGGGTCCTCCCAGGCCTGGGGCTCACTAAACCTAAGAACTGGGACGCCCCAGGCATGGGCTCCCTAAGCCTAAGTGCTGTGGCGCCCCAGGCCTAGGGCTCCCTAAGCCTAAGGCCTGGTGCGCATCAGGCCTGGGGCTCCCAAAGCCTAAGGGCAGGGGCGTCAGAGCCCTTGAGCTCCCTAAGCCTAAGGGCTGGAGCGTCCCAGACCTGGGGCTCCCAAAGCCTAAGAGCTGGGGCTCCCCAGGCCTGGGGCACCCGAAGCCTAAGGGCTGGGCGCCCCAGGCCTGAGGCTCCCAAAGCCGAAGGGCTGGGGCGCCCTAGGCCTGGCGCTCCCTAAGCCGAAGGGCTGGGGCCTCCCAGGCCATGGGCTCCCTAAGCCTAAGGGCTGGTGCGCCCCAGGCCTGGGGCTCCCTAAGCCTAAGGGCTGGAGCGCCACAGGCATGGGGCTCCCAAACCCTAAGGGCTGGGGCGCCCCAGGCCTTGGGCTCCCAAAGCCTAAGGGCTGGGGCGCCCCAGGCCAGGGGCTCCATAAGCCTAAGGGTTGGGGCGTACTATGCCAGGGGGTCCCAAAGCCGAAGGACTGGGTCCCCCCAGACCTGGGGCTCCCTAAGCCTAAGGGCTGGGGCGTCCCAGGCCATGGGCTCCCCAAGCCTAAGGGCTGGTGCGCCCCAGCCCTGGGGTTCCCCAAGCCTAAGTGCTGTGGCGCCCCAGGCCTGGGGCTCCCTAAGCATAAGGGCTGGGGCGTATCCTGCCTGGGGCTCCCAAAGAATAAGGGCTGGGGCGCCCCAGGACTGGGGCTCCCTAAGCCGAAGGGCTGGGACGCCCCAGGCCTGGGGCTCCCTAAGCCGAAGGGCTGGGGCGTCCCAGGCCTGGGGCTCCCTAAGCCGAAGGGCTGGGGCGTCCCAGGCCAGGGGCTCCCTAAGCATAAGGGCGGCGGCGCCCAGGACCTGGGGCTCCCTAAGCCTAAGGGCTGGGGCGCATCAGGCCTGGGGCTCCCAAAAATTAAGGGCAGGGGCGTCGCAGCCCTTGGGCTCCCTAAGCCTAAGGGCTGTGGCGTCCCAGGCCATGGGCTCCCTAAGCCTAAGGGCTGGTGCGCCCCATGCCTGGGGCTACCTAAGCCTAAGGACTCGGGCGTCCCAGGCCTGGGGCTCCCTAAGCATAAGGGCTGGGGCGTATCCTGCCTGGGGCTCCCAAAGAATAAGGGCTGGGGCGCCCCAGGACTGGGGCTCCCAAAGCCTAAGGGCTGGTGAACCCCAGGCTTGGGGCTCCCTAAGCCGAAGTGCTTGGTCCTCCCAGGCCTGGGCCTCCCAAAGCCTAAGGGCTGGGGCGCCCCAGGCCTGGTGCTCCCAAAGCCTAAGGGCTGGGGCGCCCCAGGCCTTGGGCTACCAAAGCCTAAGGGCTGGGGCGCCCTAGGCCTGGCGCGCCCCAAGCCGAAGGGCTGGGGCGTCCCAGGCCATGGGCTCCCTTAGCCTAAGGGCTGGTGCGCCCCAGGCCTGGGGCTCCCTAACCGTAAGGGCTGGGTCCTCCCAGGCCTGGGGCTCACTAAACCTAAGAACTGGGACGCCCCAGGCATGGGCTCCCTAAGCCTAAGTGCTGTGGCGCCCCAGGCCTAGGGCTCCCTAAGCCTAAGGCCTGGTGCGCATCAGGCCTGGGGCTCCCAAAGCCTAAGGGCAGGGGCGTCAGAGCCCTTGAGCTCCCTAAGCCTAAGGGCTGGAGCGTCCCAGACCTGGGGCTCCCAAAGCCTAAGAGCTGGGGCTCCCCAGGCCTGGGGCACCCGAAGCCTAAGGGCTGGGCGCCCCAGGCCTGAGGCTCCCAAAGCCGAAGGGCTGGGGCGCCCTAGGCCTGGCGCTCCCTAAGCCGAAGGGCTGGGGCCTCCCAGGCCATGGGCTCCCTAAGCCTAAGGGCTGGTGCGCCCCAGGCCTGGGGCTCCCTAAGCCTAAGGGCTGGAGCGCCACAGGCATGGGGCTCCCAAACCCTAAGGGCTGGGGCGCCCCAGGCCTTGGGCTCCCAAAGCCTAAGGGCTGGGGCGCCCCAGGCCAGGGGCTCCATAAGCCTAAGGGTTGGGGCGTACTATGCCAGGGGGTCCCAAAGCCGAAGGACTGGGTCCCCCCAGACCTGGGGCTCCCTAAGCCTAAGGGCTGGGGCGTCCCAGGCCATGGGCTCCCCAAGCCTAAGGGCTGGTGCGCCCCAGCCCTGGGGTTCCCCAAGCCTAAGGGATGGAGCGCCCCAGGCCTGGGGCACACAAAGCCTAAGGGCTAGGGCGCCCCAGGCCTTGGGCTCCCAAAGCCTAAGGGCTGGGGCGCCCCAGGCCTGGGACTCCCAAAGCCAAAGGCTGGGACGCCCCATGCCAGGGTCTCCTTAAGCCAAAGGGCTGGGGTTCCCCAGGCCAGGGGATCCAAAAGCCTAAGTGCTGGGGCGCCCCAGGCCTGGGGCTACCAAAGCCTAAGGGCTGCGGCGCCCTGGCCTGGGGCTCCCAAAGCCTAAGGCTGGGACGCCCCAGGCCAGGGGCTCCCAAAGCCTAAGGGCTGGGGCGCCCCAGGCTTGGGACTCCCAAAGTCAAAAGGCTGGGGCGACCCAGGCCTGGGGCCCCCAAAGCCTAAGGGCTGGGCTGCCCTAGGCATGGGGCCTCCAAAGCCTAAGGGCTGTGGTGCCAAAGTCCTGGGGCTTCCAAAGCCTAAGGGCAGGGTCCCCCCAGGCCTTGGTCTCCCAAAGCTTAGGGTCTGGAGAGCCCCAGGGCTGGGGCTCCCAAAGCCTAAGGGCTGGGTCCATCCAGGCCTCGGTCTCCCAAAGTCTAAGGGCTGGGTCGCCCCGGCCTGGGGCTCCCAAAGCCTAAGGGCTGGGGCGCCCCAGGCCAGGGATCCCAAAGCCTAAGGACTGGGGCGCCACAGCCTGGGGCTCCCATAGCCTAATGCTGGGGCGCCCCAGGCCAGGGGCTCCCTAAGCCTAAGGGCTGGGGCGCACCAGGCCTGGGCCTCCCAAAGCCTAAGGCTTGGGGCGCCCCAGGCCAGGGGCTCCTTAAGCTTATGTGCTGTGGCGCCCCAGGCCTGGTGCTCCCAAATTCTAAGTGCTGTGGCGCCCCGGCCTGGGGTTCCCAAAGCCTAAGGTCTGGGGCGCTTCAGGGATGGGGCTCCCAAAGCCTAAGAGCTGGGTCGCTCCAGGCCTCGGGCTCCCAAAGTCTAAGGGCTGGGTCGCCCCGGTCTGGGGCTCCCAAAGCCTAAGGGCTGGGGCGCCCCAGGCCAGGGATCCCAAAGCCTCAGGGGTGGGGCGCACCGGCCTGGGGCTCCCATAGCCTAAGGCTGGTGCGCCCCAGGCCCTCAGCTCCCTATGACTAAGGGCTGGTGCGCACCAGGCCTGGGCCTCCCAAAGCCTAAGGGCTGGGGAACCCCAGGCCTGGGGCTCCCTAAGCCTAAGGGATGGAGCGCCCCAGGCCTGGTGCTCCCAAAGCCTAAGGGCGGGTAAACCCCAGGCTTGGGGCTCCCTAAACCGAATTGCTTGGTCCTCCAGGCCTGGGGCTCCCTAAGCCTAAGGGCTGGGGCGCCCCAGGCCTGGGGCTACCAAAGCCTAAGGGCTGGGGCGCCCCAGGCATGGGCTCCCTAAGCCTAAGTGCTGTGGCGCCCCAGGCCTCGGGCTCCCTAAGCCTAAGGGCTGGGGCGCATCAGGCCTGGGGCTCCCAAAGCCTAAGGGCAGGGGCGTCACAGCCCTTGGCCTCCCTAAGCCTAAGGGCTGGGCGCCCCAGGCCTGAGGCTCCCAAAGCCTAAGGGCTGGGGCGCCCTAGGCCTGGCGCTCCCTAAGCCGAAGGGCTGGGGCGTCCCAGGCCATGGGCTCCCAAAGCCTAAGGGCTGGTGCGCCCCAGACCTAGGGCTCCCTACGCCTAAGGGCTGGAGCGCCCCAGGCCTGGGGCTCCCAAAGACTAAGGGCTGGGGCGCATCAGGCCTGGGGCTCCCAAAGCCTAAAGGCAGGGGCGTCACAGACCTTGGGCTCCCTAAGCCTAAGGGATGGAGAGCCCCAGGCCTGGGGCTCCCAAAACCTAAGAGCTGGGGCTCCCCAGGCCTGGGGCACCCTAAGCTTAAGGGCTGGGCGCCCCAGCCTGAGGCTCCCAAAGCCTAAGGGCTGGGGCGCCCTAGGCCTGGCGCTCCCTAAGCCTAAGGGCTGGGGCGCCCCAAGCCTGGAGTTTCCAAACCTAAGGGCTGGGACGCCACAGACCAGGGTCTCCCTAAACCTAAGGGCTGGGGCGCCGCATCCCTGGGGCTACCTAAGCCTCCGGACTCGGGCGTCCCAGGCCTGGAGCTTCCTAAGCCTAAGGGCTGGGGCGCCCCTGCCTGGGGTTCCCAAAGTCTAAGGGCTGAGTCCCCCCAGGCCTCGGGCTCCCAAAGCCTAAGGTCTGGGGCCCCCCAGGGCTGGGGCTCCCAAAGCCTAAGGGCTGGGGCGCCCCAGGGCTAGGGCTCCCAAAGCCTAAGGGCTGGGTCCCTCCAGGCCTCAGGCTCCCAAAGTCTAAGGGCTGCGTTGCCCCGTCCTGTGGCTCCCATAGCCTATGGCTGGGGCGCCCAAGGCCAGGGGCTCCCTAAGCCTAAGGGCTGGGGCGCACCAGACTTGGCCTCCCCAGGCCTTGGGCTCCCAAAGCCTAAGGGCTGGGGCGCCCTAGGCCTGGCGCGCCCCATGCCGAAGGGCTGGGGGGTCCCAGGCCATGGGCGCCCTAAGCCTAAGGGCTGGTGCGCCCCAGGCCTGGGGCTCCCTAAGCCGAAGTGCTTGGTCCACCTATTCCTGGGGCTCCCTAAGCCTAAGGGCTGGGGCGCCCCAGACTGGGGCTACCAAATCCTAAGTGCTGGGGCACCTCAGGCCTGGGGCTCACTAAAGCTAAGGGCTGGGACGCCCCAGGCATGGGCTCCCTATGCCTAAGTGCTGTGGCGCCCCAGGCCTCGGGCTCCCTAAGCCTAAGGGCTGGGGCGCATCAGGCCTGGGGCTCCCAAAGCCTAAGGGCTGGTGAACCCCAGGCTTGGGGCTCCCTAAGCCGAAGTGCTTGGTCCTCCCAGGCCTGGGCCTCCCAAAGCCTAAGGGCTGGGGCGCCCCAGGCCTGGTGCTCCCAAAGCCTAAGGGCTGGGGCGCCCCAGGCCTTGGGCTACCAAAGCCTAAGGGCTGGGGCGCCCTAGGCCTGGCGCGCCCCAAGCCGAAGGGCTGGGGCGTCCCAGGCCATGGGCTCCCTTAGCCTAAGGGCTGGTGCGCCCCAGGCCTGGGGCTCCCTAACCGTAAGGGCTGGGTCCTCCCAGGCCTGGGGCTCACTAAACCTAAGAACTAGGACGCCCCAGGCATGGGCTCCCTAAGCCTAAGTGCTGTGGCGCCCCAGGCCTAGGGCTCCCTAAGCCTAAGGCCTGGTGCGCATCAGGCCTGGGGCTCCCAAAGCCTAAGGGCAGGGGCGTCAGAGCCCTTGAGCTCCCTAAGCCTAAGGGCTGGAGCGTCCCAGACCTGGGGCTCCCAAAGCCTAAGAGCTGGGGCTCCCCAGGCCTGGGGCACCCGAAGCCTAAGGGCTGGGCGCCCCAGGCCTGAGGCTCCCAAAGCCGAAGGGCTGGGGCGCCCTAGGCCTGGCGCTCCCTAAGCCTAAGGGCTGGTGCGCCCCAGGCCTGGGGCTCCCTAAGCCTAAGGGCTGGAGCGCCACAGGCATGGGGCTCCCAAACCCTAAGGGCTGGGGCGCCCCAGGCCTTGGGCTCCCAAAGCCTAAGGGCTGGGGCGCCCCAGGCCAGGGGCTCCATAAGCCTAAGGGTTGGGGCGTACTATGCCAGGGGGTCCCAAAGCCGAAGGACTGGGTCCCCCCAGACCTGGGGCTCCCTAAGCCTAAGGGCTGGGGCGTCCCAGGCCATGGGCTCCCTTAGCCTAAGGGCTGGTGCGCCCCAGGCCTGGGGCTCCCTAACCGTAAGGGCTGGGTCCTCCCAGGCCTGGGGCTCACTAAACCTAAGAACTGGGACGCCCCAGGCATGGGCTCCCTAAGCCTAAGTGCTGTGGCGCCCCAGGCCTAGGGCTCCCTAAGCCTAAGGCCTGGTGCGCATCAGGCCTGGGGCTCCCAAAGCCTAAGGGCAGGGGCGTCAGAGCCCTTGAGCTCCCTAAGCCTAAGGGCTGGAGCGTCCCAGACCTGGGGCTCCCAAAGCCTAAGAGCTGGGGCTCCCCAGGCCTGGGGCACCCGAAGCCTAAGGGCTGGGCGCCCCAGGCCTGAGGCTCCCAAAGCCGAAGGGCTGGGGCGCCCTAGGCCTGGCGCTCCCTAAGCCGAAGGGCTGGGGCCTCCCAGGCCATGGGCTCCCTAAGCCTAAGGGCTGGTGCGCCCCAGGCCTGGGGCTCCCTAAGCCTAAGGGCTGGAGCGCCACAGGCATGGGGCTCCCAAAACCTAAGGGCTGGGGCGCCCCAGGCCTGGGGCTACCAAAGCCTAAGGGCTGCGGCGCCCTGGCCTGGGGCTCCCAAAGCCTAAGGCTGGGACGCCCCAGGCCAGGGGCTCCCAAAGCCTAAGGGCTGGGGCGCCCCAGGCTTGGGACTCCCAAAGTCAAAAGGCTGGGGCGACCCAGGCCTGGGGCTCCCTAAGCCTAAGGGCTGGAGCGCCACAGGCATGGGGCTCCCAAACCCTAAGGGCTGGGGCGCCCCAGGCCTTGGGCTCCCAAAGCCTAAGGGCTGGGGCGCCCCAGGCCAGGGGCTCCATAAGCCTAAGGGTTGGGGCGTACTATGGCAGGGGGTCCCAAAGCCGAAGGACTGGGTCCCCCCAGACCTGGGGCTCCCTAAGCCTAAGGGCTGGGGCGTCCCAGGCCATGGGCTCCCCAAGCCTAAGGGCTGGTGCGCCCCAGCCCTGGGGTTCCCCAAGCCTAAGGGATGGAGCGCCCCAGGCCTGGGGCACACAAAGCCTAAGGGCTAGGGCGCCCCAGGCCTTGGGCTCCCAAAGCCTAAGGGCTGGGGCGCCCCAGGCCTGGGACTCCCAAAGCCAAAGGCTGGGACGCCCCATGCCAGGGTCTCCCTAAGCCAAAGGGCTGGGGTTCCCCAGGCCAGGGGATCCAAAAGCCTAAGTGCTGGGGCGCCCCAGGCCTGGGGCTACCAAAGCCTAAGGGCTGCGGCGCCCTGGCCTGGGGCTCCCAAAGCCTAAGGCTGGGACGCCCCAGGCCAGGGGCTCCCAAAGCCTAAGGGCTGGGGCGCCCCAGGCTTGGGACTCCCTAAGTCAAAAGGCTGGGGCGACCCAGGCCTGGGGCCCCCAAAGCCTAAGGGCTGGGCCGCCCTAGGCATGGGGCCTCCAAAGCCTAAGGGCTGTGGTGCCAAAGTCCTGGGGCTTCCAAAGCCTAAGGGCAGGGTCCCCCCAGGCCTTGGTCTCCCAAAGCTTAGGGTCTGGGGAGCCCCAGGGCTGGGGCTCCCAAAGCCTAAGGGCTGGGTCCATCCAGGCCTCGGTCTCCCAAAGTCTAAGGGCTGGGTCGCCCCGGCCTGGGGCTCCCAAAGCCTAAGGGCTGGGGCGCCCCAGGCCAGGGATCCCAAAGCCTAAGGACTGGGGCGCCCCAGGCCAGGGATCCCAAAGCCTAAGGACTGGGGCGCCACAGCCTGGGGCTCCCTAAGCCTAATGCTGGGGCGCCCCAGGCCAGGGGCTCCCTAAGCCTAAGGGCTGGGGCGCACCAGGCCTGGGCCTCCCAAAGCCTAAGGCTTGGGGCGCCCCAGGCCAGGGGCTCCTTAAGCTTATGTGCTGTGGCGCCCCAGGCCTGGTGCTCCCAAATTCTAAGTGCTGTGGCGCCCCGGCCTGGGGTTCCCAAAGCCTAAGGTCTGGGGCGCTTCAGGGATGGGGCTCCCAAAGCCTAAGAGCTGGGTCGCTCCAGGCCTCGGGCTCCCAAAGTCTAAGGGCTGGGTCGCCCCGGTCTGGGGCTCCCAAAGCCTAAGGGCTGGGGCGCCCCAGGCCAGGGATCCCAAAGCCTCAGGGGTGGGGCGCACCGGCCTGGGGCTCCCATAGCCTAAGGCTGGTGCGCCCCAGGCCATCAGCTCCCTATGACTAAGGGCTGGTGCGCACCAGGCCTGGGCCTCCCAAAGCCTAAGGGCTGGGGAACCCCAGGCCTGGGGCTCCCTAAGCCTAAGGGATGGAGCGCCCCAGGCCTGGTGCTCCCAAAGCCTAAGGGCGGGTAAACCCCAGGCTTGGGGCTCCCTAAACCGAATTGCTTGGTCCTCCAGGCCTGGGGCTCCCTAAGCCTAAGGGCTGGGGCGCCCCAGGCCTGGGGCTACCAAAGCCTAAGGGCTGGGGCGCCCCAGGCATGGGCTCCCTAAGCCTAAGTGCTGTGGCGCCCCAGGCCTCGGGGTCCCTAAGCCTAAGGGCTGGGGCGCATCAGGCCTGGGGCTCCCAAAGCCTAAGGGCAGGGGCGTCACAGCCCTTGGGCTCCCTAAGCCTAAGGGCTGGGCGCCCCAGGCCTGAGGCTCCCAAAGCCTAAGGGCTGGGGCGCCCTAGGCCTGGCGCTCCCTAAGCCGAAGGGCTGGGGCGTCCCAGGCCATGGGCTCCCAAAGCCTAAGGGCTGGTGCGCCCCAGGCCTGGGGCTCCCTACGCCTAAGGGCTGGAGCGCCCCAGGCCTGGGGCTCCCAAAGACTAAGGGCTGGGGCGCATCAGGCCTGGGGCTCCCAAAGCCTAAAGGCAGGGGCGTCACAGACCTTGGGCTCCCTAAGCCTAAGGGATGGAGAGCCCCAGGCCTGGGGCTCCCAAAACCTAAGAGCTGGGGCTCCCCAGGCCTGGGGCACCCTAAGCTTAAGGGCTGGGCGCCCCAGCCTGAGGCTCCCAAAGCCTAAGGGCTGGGGCGCCCTAGGCCTGGCGCTCCCTAAGCCTAAGGGCTGGGGCGCCCCAAGCCTGGAGTTTCCAAACCTAAGGGCTGGGACGCCACAGACCAGGGTCTCCCTAAACCTAAGGGCTGGGGCGCCGCATGCCTGGGGCTACCTAAGCCTCCGGACTCGGGCGTCCCAAGCCTGGAGCTTCCTAAGCCTAAGGGCTGGGGCCCCCCAGGGCTGGGGCTCCCAAAGCCTAAGGGCTGGGGCGCCCCAGGGCTAGGGCTCCCAAAGCCTAAGGGCTGGGTCCCTCCAGGCCTCAGGCTCCCAAAGTCTAAGGGCTGGGTCGCCCCGTCCTGTGGCTCCCATAGCCTATGGCTGGGGCGCCCAAGGCCAGGGGCTCCCTAAGCCTAAGGGCTGGGGCGCACCAGACTTGGCCTCCCCAGGCCTTGGGCTCCCAAAGCCTAAGGGCTGGGGCGCCCTAGGCCTGGCGCGCCCCATGCCGAAGGGCTGGGGGGTCCCAGGCCATGGGCGCCCTAAGCCTAAGGGCTGGTGCGCCCCAGGCCTGGGGCTCCCTAAGCCGAAGTGCTTGGTCCACCTATTCCTGGGGCTCCCTAAGCCTAAGGGCTGGGGCGCCCCAGACTGGGGCTACCAAATCCTAAGTGCTGGGGCACCTCAGGCCTGGGGCTCACTAAAGCTAAGGGCTGGGACGCCCCAGGCATGGGCTCCCTATGCCTAAGTGCTGTGGCGCCCCAGGCCTCGGGCTCCCTAAGCCTAAGGGCTGGGGCGCATCAGGCCTGGGGCTCCCAAAGCCTAAGGGCTGGTGAACCCCAGGCTTGGGGCTCCCTAAGCCGAAGTGCTTGGTCCTCCCAGGCCTGGGCCTCCCAAAGCCTAAGGGCTGGGGCGCCCCAGGCCTGGTGCTCCCAAAGCCTAAGGGCTGGGGCGCCCCAGGCCTTGGGCTACCAAAGCCTAAGGGCAGGGGCGTCACAGCCCTTGGGCTCCCTAAGTCTAAGGGCTGGGCGCCCCAGGCCTGAGGCTCCCAAAGCCTAAGGGCTGGGGCGCCCTAGGCCTGGCGCTCCCTAAGCCGAAGGGCTGGGGCGTCCCAGGCCATGGGCTCCCTAAGACTAAGGGCAGTTGCGGCCCAGGCCTGGAGCTCCCTAAGCCTAAGGGCTGGAGCGCCCCAGGCCTGGGGCTCCCAAAGCCTAAGCGCTGGGGCGCATCAGGCCTGGGGCTCCCAAAGCCTAAGGGCAAGGGCGTCACAGCCCTTGGGCTCCCTAAGCCTAAGGGATGGAGCGTCCCAGGCCTGGGGCTCCCAAAGCCTAAGAGCTGGGGCTCCCCAGGCCTGGGGCACGCTAAACCTAAGGGCTGGGCGCCCCAGGCCTGAGGCTCCCAAAGCCTAAGGGCTGGGGCGCCCCAGGCCTGGCGCTCCCTAAGCCGAAGGGGTGTGGCGTCCCAGGCCATGGGCTCCCTAAGCCTAAGGGCTGGGGCGCCCCAGGCCTGGAGTTTCCAAACCTAAGGGCTAGGGCCCCACAGGCCTGGGGCTCCCTAAACCTAAGGGCTGGGGCGCCCCATGCCTGGGGTTACCTAAGCCTAAGGACTCGGACATCCCAAGCCTGGATCTTCCTAAGCCTAAGGGCTTTGGTGCCAAAGTCCTGGGACTTCCAAAGCCTAAGGATTGGGCCCCCCAGGCCTCAGGCTCCCAAAGACTAAGGGCAGGATCGCCCCGGCCTGGGGTTCCCAAAGCCTAAGGGCTGGGGCGCCCCAGGCCTGGGGCTCCCTAAACCTAAAGGCTGGAGCGCCCCAGTCCTGGTGCTCCCAAAGCCGAAGGGCTGGGGCGCCGCAGGCCTTGGGCTCCCAAAGCCTAATGGCTGGGGCGCCCTAGGCCTGGCGCGCCCCAAGCCGAAGGGCTGGGGCGTCCCAGGCCATGGGCTCCCTAAGCCTAAGGGCTGGTGCGCCCCAGGCCTGGGGCTCCCTAAGCCGAAGTGCTGGGTCCTCCCAGGCCTGGGGCTTCCTAAACCTAAGGGCTGGGACGCCCCAGGCCTCGTGCTCCCTAAGCCTAAGGGATGGGGCACATCAGGCCTGGGGCCCGCAAAGCCTAAGGGCAGGGGCGTCACTGCCCTTGAGCTCCCTAAGCCTAAGGGCTGGGGCGCCCCAGGTTGGGGCTCCCTAAGACTAAGGGCTGGTGCGCCACAGGCCTGTTGCTCCCTAAGCCTAAGGGCTGGAGCGCCCCAGGCATGGGGCTCCCAAATCCTAAGGGCTGGGGCGCCCCAGGCCTTGGGCTCCCAAAGCCTAAGGGCTGGGGCGCCCCAGGCCAGGGGCTACCTAAGCCTAAGGGCTGGGGCGTACCATGCCTGGGGCTCCCAAAGCCGAAGGGCTGGGTCCCCCCAGACCTGGAGCTTCCTAAGCCTAAGGGCTGTGGTGCCAAAGTCCTGGGGCTTCCAGCCTAAGGGCTGGGTCCCCCCAGGCCTCGGGCTCCCAAAGCCTAAGGTCTGGGGCACATCAGGCCTGGGGCTCCCAAAGCCTAAGGGCAGGGGCGTCACTGCCCTTGAGCTCCCTAAGCCTAAGGGCTGGGGCGCCCCAGGTTGGGGCTCCCAAAGCCTAAGAGCTGGGGCTCCCCAGGCCTTGGGCACCCTAAGCCTAAGGGCTGGGCGCCCCAGGCCTGAGGCTCCCAAAGCCTAAGAGCTGGGGCGCCCTAGATCTGGCGCTCCCTAAGCCGAAGGCCTGGGGCCTCCCAGGTCAGGGGCTCCCTAAGCCTAAGGGCTGGTGCGCCACACGCCTGTGGCTCCCTAAGCCTAAGGGCTGGAGCGCCCCAGGCCTTGGGCTCCCAAAGCCTAAGGCCTAGGGCGCTGCAGGCCAGGGGCTACCTAAGCCTAAGGGCCCGGGCGTACCATGCCTGGGGCTCCCAAAGCCGAAGGGCTGGTTCCCCCCAGACCTGGGGCTCCCTAAGCCTAAGGGCTGGGGCGTCCCAGGCCATGGGCTCCCCTAGCCTAAGGGCTAGTGCGCCCCAGCCCTGGGGCTCCCTAAGCCTAATTGCTGGAGCGCCTCAGGCCTGGGGCACCCAAAGCCTAAGGGCTAGGGCGCCCCAGGCCTTGGTCTCCCAAAGCCTAAGGGCTGGGGCGCCCCAGGCCTGGGGCTCCCAAAGCCTAAGTGCTGGGGCGCCCAGGCCTGCGGCTACCAAAGCCTAAGGGCTGGAGCCCCCAGGCCTGGGGTTCCCTAAACCTAAATGCTGGGACGCCCCCGCATGGGCTCCCTAAGCCTAAGTGCTGTGGCGCCCCAGGCCTGGGGCCCCCTAAGCCTAAGGGCTGGGGCGTATCTTGCCTGGGGCTCCCAAAGAATAAGGGCTGGGGCGCCCCAGGACTGGGGCTCCCTAAGCCGAAGGGCTGGGACGCCCCAGGCCTGGGGCTCCCTAAGCCGAAGGGCTGGGGCGTCCCAGGCCTGGGGCTCCCTAAGCCGAAGGGCTGGGGCGTCCCAGGCCAGGGGCTCCCTAAGCATAAGGGCGGCGGCGCCCAGGACCTGGGGCTCCCTAAGCCTAAGGGCTGGGGCGCATCAGGCCTGGGGCTCCCAAAAATTAAGGGCAGGGGCGTCGCAGCCCTTGGGCTCCCTAAGCCTAAGGGCTGTGGCGCCTCAGGTCTGGGGCTCCCAAATATAAGGGCTGGGGCGCCCCAGGCCTTGGGCTCCCTAAGCCTAAGGGCTGGGGCGCCCCAGGCCTGGAGTTTCCAAACCTAAGGGCTGGGTCCCCACAGGCCTGGGGCTCCCTAAACCTAAGGGCTGGGGCGCCCCATGCCTGGGGCTACCTAAGCCTAAGGACTCGGGCGTCCCAGGCCTGGAGCTTCCTAAGCCTAAGGGCTGGGGCGCCCCGGCCTGGGGTTCCCAAAGCCTAAGGTCTGGGCCGCTTCAGGGCTGGGGATCCCAAAGCCTAAGGGCTGGGTCGCCCCGGCCTGGGGCTCCCAAAGCCTAAGGGCTGGGGCGCCCCAGGCCAGGGATCCCAAAGCCTAAGGGGTGGGGCGCACCGGCCTGGGGCTCCCATAGCCTAAGGCTGGTGCGCCCCAGGCCACCAGCTCCCTATGCCTAAGGGCTGGGGCGCACCAGGCCTGGGCCTCCCAAAGCCTAAGGACTGGGGAACCCCAGGCCTGGGGCTCCCTAAGCCTAAGGAATGGAGAGCCCCAGGCCTGGTGCTCCCAAAGCCTAAGGGCTGGGGCGCCCAAGGCCTTGGGCTCCCAAAGCCTAAGGGCTGGTGAACCCCAGGCTTGGGGCTCCCTAAGCCGAAGTGCTTGGTCCTCCCAGGCCTGGGCCTCCCAAAGCCTAAGGGCTGGGGCGCCCCAGGCCTGGAGCTCCCAAAGCCTAAGGGCTGGGGCGCCCCAGGCCTTGGGCTACCAAAGCCTAAGGGCTGGGGCGCCCTAGGCCTGGCGCGCCCCAAGCCGAAGGGCTGGGGCGTCCCAGGCCATGGGCTCCCTTAGCCTAAGGGCTGGTGCGCCCCAGGCCTGGGGCTCCCTAACCGTAAGGGCTGGGTCCTCCCAGGCCTGGGGCTCACTAAACCTAAGAACTGGGACGCCCCAGGCATGGGCTCCTTAAGCCTAAGTGCTGTGGCGCCCCAGGCCTAGGGCTCCCTAAGCCTAAGGCCTGGTGCGCATCAGGCCTGGGGCTCCCAAAGCCTAAGGGCAGGGGCGTCAGAGCCCTTGAGCTCCCTAAGCCTAAGGGCTGGAGCGTCCCAGACCTGGGGCTCCCAAAGCCTAAGAGCTGGGGCTCCCCAGGCCTGGGGCACCCGAAGCCTAAGGGCTGGGCGCCCCAGGCCTGAGGCTCCCAAAGCCGAAGGGCTGGGGCGCCCTAGGCCTGGCGCTCCCTAAGCCGAAGGGCTGGGGCCTCCCAGGCCATGGGCTCCCTAAGCCTAAGGGCTGGTGCGCCCCAGGCCTGGGGCTCCCTAAGCCTAAGGGCTGGAGCGCCACAGGCATGGGGCTCCCAAACCCTAAGGGCTGGGGCGCCCCAGGCCTTGGGCTCCCAAAGCCTAAGGGCTGGGGCGCCCCAGGCCAGGGGCTCCATAAGCCTAAGGGTTGGGGCGTACTATGCCAGGGGGTCCCAAAGCCGAAGGACTGGGTCCCCCAGACCTGGGGCTCCCTAAGCCTAAGGGCTGGGGCGTCCCAGGCCATGGGCTCCCCAAGCCTAAGGGCTGGTGCGCCCCAGCCCTGGGGTTCCCTAAGCCTAAGGGATGGAGCGCCCCAGGCCTGGGGCACACAAAGCCTAAGGGCTAGGGCGCCCCAGGCCTTGGGCTCCCAAAGCCTAAGGGCTGGGGCGCCCCAGGCCTGGGACTCCCAAAGCCAAAGGCTGGGACGCCCCATGCCAGGGTCTCCCTAAGCCAAAGGGCTGGGGTGCCCCAGGCCAGGGGCTCCAAAAGCCTAAGTGCTGGGGCGCCCCAGGCCTGGGGCTACCAAAGCCTAAGGGCTGCGGCGCCCTGGCCTGGGGCTCCCAAAGCCTAAGGCTGGGACGCCCCAGGCCAGGGGCTCCCAAAGCCTAAGGGCTGGGGCGCCCCAGGCTTGGGACTCCCTAAGTCAAAAGGCTGGGGCGACCCAGGCCTGGGGCCCCCAAAGCCTAAGGGCTGGGGCGCCCTAGGCATGGGGCCTCCAAAGCCTAAGGGCTGTGGTGCCAAAGTCCTGGGGCTTCCAAAGCCTAAGGGCGGGGTCCCCCCAGGCCTTGGTCTCCCAAAGCTTAGGGTCTGGGGAGCCCCAGGGCTGGGGCTCCCAAAGATTAAGGGCTGGGTCCATCCAGGCCTCGGTCTCCCAAAGTCTAAGGGCTGGGTCGCCCCGGCCTGGGGCTCCCAAAGCCTAAGGGCTGGGGCGCCCCAGGCCAGGGATCCCAAAGCCTAAGGACTGGGGCGCCACAGCCTGGGGCTCCCATAGCCTAAGGCTGGGGCGCCCCAGGCCAGGGGCTCCCTAAGCCTAAGGGCTGGGGCGCACCAGGCCTGGGCCTCCCAAAGCCTAAGGCTTGGGGCGCCCCAGGCCAGGGGCTCCGTAAGCCTAAGTGCTGTGGCGCCCCAGGCCTGGTGCTCCCAAATCCTAAGTGCTGTGGCGCCCCAGGCCTAGGGCTCCCTAAGCCTAAGGGCTGGGGCGTACCCTGCCTGGGGCTCCCAAAGAATAAGGGCTGGGGCGCCCCAGGACTGGGGCTCCCTAAGCCGAAGGGCTGGGATGCCCCAAGCCTGGGGCTCCCTAAGCCGAAAGGCTGGGGCGTCCCAGGCCAGGGGCTCCCTAAGCATAAGGGCGGCGGCGCCCAGGACCTGGGACTCCCTAAGCCTAAGGGCTGGGGCGCATCAGGCCTGGGGCTCCCAAAGATTAAGGGCATGGGCGTCGCAGCCCTTGGGCTCCCTAAGCCTAAGGGGTGTGGCGCCTCATGTCTGGGGCTCCCAAATATAAGGGCTGGGGCGCCCCAGGCCTGGGGCTCCCTAAGCCTAAGGGCTGGGGCGCCCCAGGCCTGGAGTTTCCAAACCTAAGGGCTGGGTCCCCACAGGCCTGGGGCTCCCTAAACCTAAGGGCTGGGGTGCCCCATGCCTGGGGCAACCTAAGCCTAAGGACTCGGGCGTCCCAAGCCTGGAGCTTCCTAAGCCTAAGGGCTGGGGCGCCCCGGCCTGGGGTTCCCAAAGCCTAAGGTCTGGGGCGCTTCAGGGCTGGGGCTCCCAAAGCCTAAGGGCTGGGTCGCTCCAGGCCTCGGGCTCCCAAAGTCTAAGGGCTGGGTCGCCCCGGTCTGGGGCTCCCAAAGCCTAAGGGCTGGGGCGCCCCAGGCCAGGGATCCCAAAGCCTAAGGGGTGGGGCGCACCGGCCTGGGGCTCCCATAGCCTAAGGCTGGTGCGCCCCAGGCCACCAGCTCCCTATGCCTAAGGGCTGGTGCGCACCAGGCCTGGGCCTCCCAAAGCCTAAGGGCTGGGTAACCCCAGGCCTGGGGCTCCCTAAGCCTAAGGGATGGAGCGCCCCAGGCCTGGTGCTCCCAAAGCCTAAGGGCTGGGTAACCCCAGGCCTGGGGCTCCCTAAGCCTAAGGGATGGAGCGCCCCAGGCCTGGTGCTCCCAAAGCCTAAGGGCGGGTAAACCCCAGGCTTGGGGCTCCCTAAGCCGAATTGCTTGGTCCTCCAGGCCTGGGGCTCCCTAAGCCTAAGGGCTGGGGCGCCCCAGGCCTGGGACTACCAAAGCCTAAGGGCTGTGGCGCCCCAGGCCTCGGGCTCCCTAAGCCTAAGGGCTGGGGCGCATCAGGCCTGGGGCTCCCAAAGCCTAAGGACAGGGGCGTCACAGCCCTTGGGCTCCCTAAGCCTAAGGGCTGGGCGCCCCAGGCCTGAGGCTCCCAAAGCCTAAGGGCTGGGGCGCCCTAGGCCTGGCGCTCCCTAAGCCGAAGGGCTGGGGCGTCCCAGGCCATGGGCTCCCAAAGCCTAAGGGCTGGTGCGCCCCAGGCCTGGGGCTCCCTACGCCTAAGGGCTGGAGCGCCCCAGGCCTGGGGCTCCCAAAGACTAAGGGCTGGGGCGCATCAGGCCTGGGGCTCCCAAAGCCTAAAGGCAGGGGCGTCACAGCCCTTGGGGTCCCTAAGCCTAAGGGATGGAGAGCCCCATGCCTGGGGCTCCCAAAACCTAAGAGCTGGGGCTCCCCAGGCCTGGGGCACCCTAAGCTTAAGGGCTGGGCGCCCCAGCCTGAGGCTCCCAAAGCCTAAGGGCTGGGGCGCCCTAGGCCTGGCGCTCCCTAAGCCTAAGGGCTGGGGCGCCCCAGGCCTGGAGTTTCCAAACCTAAGGGCTGGGACGCCACAGACCTGGGTCTCCCTAAACCTAAGGGCTGGGGCGCCCCATGCCTGGGGCTACCTAAGCCTGCGGACTCGGGCGTCCCAAGCCTGGAGCTTCCTAAGCCTAAGGGCTGGGGCGCCCCTGCCTGGGGTTCCCAAAGGCTAAGGGCTGAGTCCCCCCAGGCCTCGGGCTCCCAAAGCCTAAGGTCTGGGGCCCCCCAGGGCTGGGGCTCCCAAAGCCTAAGGGCTGGGGCGCCCCAGGGCTAGGGCTCCCAAAGCCTAAGGGCTGGGTCCCTCCACGCCTCGGGCTCCCAAAGTCTAAGGGCGGGGTCGCCCCGTCCTGTGGCTCCCATAGCCTATGGCTGGGGCGCCCAAGGCCAGGGGCAACCTAAGCCTAAGGGCTGGGGCGCACCAGACTTGGCCTCCCCAGGCCTTGGGCTCCCAAAGCCTAAGGGCTGGGGCGCCCTAGGCCTGGCGCGCCCCATGCCGAAGGGCTGGGGGGTCCCAGGCCATGGGCTACCTAAGCCTAAGGGCTGGTGCGCCCCAGGCCTGGGGCTCCCTAAGCCGAAGTGCTTGGTCCACCTATTCCTGGGGCTCCCTAAGCCTAAGGGCTGGGGCGCCCCAGACTGGGGCTACCAAATCCTAAGTGCTGGGGCACCTCAGGCCTGGGGCTCACTAAAGCTAAGGGCTGGGACGCCCCAGGCATGGGCTCCCTATGTCTAAGTGCTGTGGTGCCCCAGGCCTCGGGCTCCCTAAGCCTAGGGCTGGGGCGCATCAGGCCTGGGGCTCCCAAAGCCTAAGGGCAGGGGCGTCACAGCCCTTGGGCTCCCTAAGTCTAAGGGCTGGGTGCCCCAGGCCTGAGGCTCCCAAAGCCTAAGGGCTGGGGCGCCCTAGGCCTGGCGCTCCCTAAGCCTAAGGGCTGGGGCGTCCCAGGCCATGGGCTCCCTAAGACTAAGGGCGGTTGCGGCCCAGGCCTGGGGCTCCCTAAGCCTAAGGGCTGGAGCGCCCCAGGCCTGGGGCTCCCAAAGCCTAAGCGCTGGGGCGCATCAGGCCTGGGGCTCCCAAAGCCTAAGGGCAAGGGCGTCACAGCCCTTGGGCTCCCTAAGCCTAAGGGATGGAGCGTCCCAGGCCTGGGGCTCCCAAAGCCTAAGAGCTGGGGCTCCCCAGGCCTGGGGCACGCTAAACCTAAGGGCTGGGCGCCCCAGGCCTGAGGCTCCCAAAGCCTAAGGTTTGGGGCGCCCCAGGCCTGGCGCTCCCTAAGCCGAAGGGGTGTGGCGTCCCAGGCCATGGGCTCCCTAAGCCTAAGGGCTGGGGCGCCCCAGGCCTGGAGTTTCCAAACCTAAGGGCTAGGGCCCCACAGGCCTGGGGCTCCCTAAACCTAAGGGCTGGGCGCCCCATGCCTGGGGCTACCTAAGCCTAAGGACTCGGACATCCCAAGCCTGGATCTTCCTAAGCCTAAGGGCTTTGGTGCCAAAGTCCTGGGACTTCCAAAGCCTAAGGGTTGGGTCCCCCCAGGCCTCAGGCTCCCAAAGACTAAGGGCAGGATCGCCCCGGCCTGGGGTTCCCAAAGTCTAAGGGCTGGGGCGCCCCAGGCCTGGGGCTCCCTAATCCGAAGGGCTGGGGCACCCTCGGCCTGGGGCCCCCAAAGCCTAAGGGCTGTGGTGCCAAAGTCCTGGGGCTTCCAAAGCCTAAGGGCTGGGTCCCCCCAGGCCTCGGGCTCCCAAATCCTAAGGTCTGGGGCGCCCCAGGGCTGGGGCTCCCAAAGCCTAAGGGCTGGGGCGCCCCAGGCCTGGGGCTCCCTAAGCCTAAAGGCTGGAGCGCCCCAGGCCTGGTGCTCCCAAAGCCGAAGGGCTGGGGCGCCGCAGGCCTTGGGCTCCCAAAGCCTAATGGCTGGGGCGCCCTAGGCCTGGCGCGCCCCAAGCCGAAGGGCTGGGGCGTCCCAGGCCATGGGCTCCCTAAGCCTAAGGGCTGGTGCGCCCCAGGCCTGGGGCTCCCTAAGCCGAA
The DNA here is from genome assembly GCF_050624435.1 of Tenrec ecaudatus. Taxonomy (NCBI): domain Eukaryota; kingdom Metazoa; phylum Chordata; class Mammalia; order Afrosoricida; family Tenrecidae; genus Tenrec; species Tenrec ecaudatus. The sequence continues at coordinate 1,659,043 of NW_027457631.1, read as the reverse complement.
GTGCTGGGTCCTCCCAGGCCTGGGGCTTCCTAAACCTAAGGGCTGGGACGCCCCAGGCCTCGTGCTCCCTAAGCCTAAGGGATGGGGCACATCAGGCCTGGGGCCCGCAAAGCCTAAGGGCAGGGGCGTCACTGCCCTTGAGCTCCCTAAGCCTAAGGGCTGGGGCGCCCCAGGTTGGGGCTCCCTAAGACTAAGGGCTGGTGCGCCACAGGCCTGTGGCTCCCTAAGCCTAAGGGCTGGAGCGCCCCAGGCATGGGGCTCCCAAATCCTAAGGGCTGTGGCGTCCCAGGCCTTGGGCTCCCAAAGCCTAAAGGCTGGGGCGCCCCAGGCCAGGGGCTACCTAAGCCTAAGGGCTGGGGCGTACCATGCCTGGGGCTCCCAAAGCCGAAGGGCTGGGTCCCCCCAGACCTGGAGCTTCCTAAGCCTAAGGGCTTTGGTGCCAAAATCCTGGGACTTCCAAAGCCTAAGGGTTGGGTCCCCCCAGGCCTCAGGCTCCCAAAGCCTAAGGGCTGGATCGCCCCGGCCTGGGGTTCTCAAAGTCTAAGGGCTGGGGCCCCCCAGGCCTGGGGCTCCCTAATCCGAAGGGCTGGGGCGCCCTCGGCCTGGGGCCCCCAAAGCCTAAGGGCTGTGGTGCCAAAGTCCTGGGGCTTCCAGCCTAAGGGCTGGGTCCCCCCAGGCCTCGGGCTCCCAAAGCCTAAGGTCTGGGGCACATCAGGCCTGGGGCTCCCAAAGCCTAAGGGCAGGGGCGTCACTGCCCTTGAGCTCCCTAAGCCTAAGGGCTGGGGCGCCCCAGGTTGGGGCTCCCAAAGCCTAAGAGCTGGGGCTCCCCAGGCCTTGGGCACCCTAAGCCTAAGGGCTGGGCGCCCCAGGCCTGAGGCTCCCAAAGCCTAAGGGCTGGGGCGCCCTAGACCTGGCGCTCCCTAAGCCGAAGGCCTGGGGCCTCCCAGGTCAGGGGCTCCCTAAGCCTAAGGGCTGGTGCGCCACACGCCTGTGGCTCCCTAAGCCTAAGGGCTGGAGCGCCCCAGGCCTTGGGCTCCCAAAGCCTAAGGCCTAGGGCGCTGCAGGCCAGGGGCTACCTAAGCCTAAGGGCCCGGGCGTACCATGCCTGGGGCTCCCAAAGCCGAAGGGCTGGTTCCCCCCAGACCTGGGGCTCCCTAAGCCTAAGGGCTGGGGCGTCCCAGGCCATGGGCTCCCCTAGCCTAAGGGCTAGTGCGCCCCAGCCCTGGGGCTCCCTAAGCCTAAGTGCTGGAGCGCCTCAGGCCTGGGGCACCCAAAGCCTAAGGGCTAGGGCGCCCCAGGCCTTGGTCTCCCAAAGCCTAAGGGCTGGGGCGCCCCAGGCCTGGGGCTCCCAAAGCCTAAGTGCTGGGGCGCCCCAGGCCTGGGGCTACCAAAGCCTAAGGGCTGGGGCCCCCAGGCCTGGGGTTCCCTAAACCTAAAGGCTGGGACGCCCCCGCATGGGCTCCCTAAGCCTAAGTGCTGTGGCGCCCCAGGCCTGGGGCTCCCTAAGCATAAGGGCTGGGGCGTATCCTGCCTGGGGCTCCCAAAGAATAAGGGCTGGGGCACCCCAGGACTGGGGCTCCCTAAGCCGAAGGGCTGGGACGCCCCAGGCCTGGGGCTCCCTAAGCCGAAGGGCTGGGGCGTCCCAGGCCTGGGGCTCCCTAAGCCGAAGGGCTGGGGCGTCCCAGGCCAGGGGCTCCCTAAGCATAAGGGCGGCGGCGCCCAGGACCTGGGGCTCCCTAAGCCTAAGGGCTGGGGCGCATCAGGCGGGGGCTCCCAAAAATTAAGGGCAGGGGCGTCGCAGCCCTTGGGCTCCCTAAGCCTAAGGGCTGTGGCGCCTCAGGTCTGGGGCTCCCAAATATAAGGGCTGGGGCGCCCCAGGCCTTGGGCTCCCTAAGCCTAAGGGCTGGGGCGCCCCTGGCCTGGAGTTTCCAAACCTAAGGGCTGGGTCCCCACAGGCCTGGGGCTCCCTAAACCTAAGGGCTGGGGCGCCCCATGCCTGGGGCTACCTAAGCCTAAGGACTCGGGCGTCCCAAGCCTGGAGCTTCCTAAGCCTAAGGGCTGGGGCGCCCCGGCCTGGGGTTCCCAAAGCCTAAGGTCTGGCCGCTTCAGGGCTGGGGCTCCCAAAGCCTAAGGGCTGGGTCGCTCCAGGCCTCGGGCTCCCAAAGTCTAAGGGCTGGGTCGCCCCGGCCTGGGGCTCCCAAAGCCTAAAGGCTGGGGCGCCCCAGGCCAGGGATCCCAAAGCCTAAGGGGTGGGGCGCACCGGCCTGGGGCTCCCATAGCCTAAGGCTGGTGCGCCCCAGGCCACCAGCTCCCTATGCCTAAGGGCTGGGGCGCACCAGGCCTGGGACTCCCAAAGCCTAAGGGCTGGGGAACCCCAGGCCTGGGGCTCCCTAAGCCTAAGAAATGGAGAGCCCCAGGCCTGGTGCTCCCAAAGCCTAAGGGCTGGGGCGCCCAAGGCCTTGGGCTCCCAAAGCCTAAGGGCTGGTGAACCCCAGGCTTGGGTCTCCCTAAGCCGAAGTGCTTGGTCCTCCCAGGCCTGGGGCTCCCTAAGCCTAAGGGCTGGGGCGCCCCAGGCCTGGGGCTACCAAAGCCTAAGGGCTGGGGCACCCCAGGCATGGGCTCCCTAATCCGAAGGGCTGGGGTGCCCTCGCCCTGGGGCCCCCAAAGCCTAAGGGCTGTGGTGCCAAAGTCCTGGGGCTTCCAGCCTAAGGGCTGGGTCCCCCCAGGCCTCGGGCTCCCAAAGCCTAAGGTCTGGGGCGCCCCAGGGCTGGGGCTCCCAAACTCTAAGGCCTGGGGCGCACCAGGCCTGGGCCTCCCAAAGACTAAAGGCTGGGGCGCCCCAGGCCTGGGGCTCCCTAAGCCTAAAGGCTGGAGCGCCCCAGGCCTGGTGCTCCCAAAGCCGAAGGGCTGGGGCGCCCCAGCCTTGGGCTCCCAAAGCCTAAGGGCTGGGGCGCCCTAGGCCTGGCGCGCCCCAAGACGAAGGGCTGGGGCGTCCCAGGCCATGGGCTCCCTAAGCCTAAGGGCTGGTGCGCCTCAGGCCTGGGGCTCCCTAAGCCGAAGTGCTGGGTCCTCCCAGGCCTGGGGCTCCCTAAACCTAAGGGCTGGGACGCCCCAGGCGTGGGCTCCCTAAGCCTAAGTGCTGTGGCGTCCCAGGCCTCGTGCTCCCTAAGTCTAAGGGCTGGGGCACATCAGGCCTGGGGCTCCCAAAGCCTAAGGGCAGGGGCGTCACTGCCCTTGAGCTCCCTAAGCCTAAGGGCTGGGGCGCCCCAGGTTGGGGCTCCCAAAGCCTAAGAGCTGGGGCTCCCCAGGCCTTGGGCACCCTAAGCCTAAGGGCTGGGCGCCCCAGGCCTGAGACTCCCAAAGCCTAAGGGCTGGGGCGCCCTAGACCTGGCGCTCCCTAAGCCGAAGGCCTGGGGCCTCCCAGGTCAGGGGCTCCCTAAGCCTAAGGGCTGGTGCGCCGCACGCCTGTGGCTCCCTAAGCCTAAGGGCTGGAGCGCCCCAGGCATGGGGCTCCCAAATCCTAAGGGCTGGGGCGCCCCAGGCCTTGGGCTCCCAAAGCCTAAGGCCTGGGGCGCTGCAGGCCAGGGGATACCTAAGCCTAAATGCCCGGGCGTACCATGCCTGGGACTCCCAAAGCCGAAGGGCTGGTTCCCCCCAGACCTGGGGCTCCCTAAGCCTAAGGGCTGGGGCGTCCCAGGCCATGGGCTCCCCTAGCCTAAGGGCTAGTGCGCCCCAGCCCTGGGGCTCCCTAAGCCTAAGTGCTGGAGCGCCTCAGGCCTGGGGCACCCAAAGCCTAAGGGCTGGGGCGCCCCAGGCCTTGGTCTCCCAAAGCCTAAGGGTTGGGGCGCCCCATGCCTGGGGCTACCTAAGCCTAAGGACTCGGACATCCCAAGCCTGGATCTTCCTAAGCCTAAGGGCTTTGGTGCCAAAGTCCTGGGACTTCCAAAGCCTAAGGGTTGGGTCCCCCCAGGCCTCAGGCTCCCAAAGACTAAGGGCAGGATCGCCCCGGCCTGGGGTTCCCAAAGTCTAAGGGCTGGGGCGCCCCAGGCCTGGGGCTCCCTAATCCGAAGGGCTGGGGCACCCTCGGCCTGGGGCCCCCAAAGCCTAAGGGCTGTGGTGCCAAAGTCCTGGGGCTTCCAAAGCCTAAGGGCTGGGTCCCCCCAGGCCTCGGGCTCCCAAATCCTAAGGTCTGGGGCGCCCCAGGGCTGGGGCTCCCAAAGCCTAAGGGCTGGGGCGCCCCAGGCCTGGGGCTCCCTATGCCTAAAGGCTGGAGCGCCCCAGGCCTGGTGCTCCCAAAGCCGAAGGGCTGGGGCGCCGCAGGCCTTGGGCTCCCAAAGCCTAATGGCTGGGGCGCCCTAGGCCTGGCGCGCCCCAAGCCGAAGGGCTGGGGCGTCCCAGGCCATGGGCTCCCTAAGCCTAAGGGCTGGTGCGCCCCAGGCCTGGGGCTCCCTAAGCCGAAGTGCTGGGTCCTCCCAGGCCTGGGGCTTCCTAAACCTAAGGGCTGGGACGCCCCAGGCCTCGTGCTCCCTAAGCCTAAGGGATGGGGCACATCAGGCCTGGGGCCCGCAAAGCCTAAGGGCAGGGGCGTCACTGCCCTTGAGCTCCCTAAGCCTAAGGGCTGGGGCGCCCCAGGTTGGGGCTCCCTAAGACTAAGGGCTGGTGCGCCACAGGCCTGTGGCTCCCTAAGCCTAAGGGCTGGAGCGCCCCAGGCATGGGGCTCCCAAATCCTAAGGGCTGGGGCGCCCCAGGCCTTGGGCTCCCAAAGCCTAAGGGCTGGGGCGCCCCAGGCCAGGGGCTACCTAAGCCTAAGGGCTGGGGCGTACCATGCCTGGGGCTCCCAAAGCCGAAGGGCTGGGTCCCCCCAGACCTGGAGCTTCCTAAGCCTAAGGGCTTTGGTGCCAAAATCCTGGGACTTCCAAAGCCTAAGGGTTGGGTCCCCCCAGGCCTCAGGCTCCCAAAGCCTAAGGGCTGGATCGCCCCGGCCTGGGGTTCTCAAAGTCTAAGGGCTGGGGCCCCCCAGGCCTGGGGCTCCCTAATCCGAAGGGCTGGGGCGCCCTCGGCCTGGGGCCCCCAAAGCCTAAGGGCTGTGGTGCCAAAGTCCTGGGGCTTCCAGCCTAAGGGCTGGGTCCCCCCAGGCCTCGGGCTCCCAAAGCCTAAGGTCTGGGGCACATCAGGCCTGGGGCTCCCAAAGCCTAAGGGCCCGGGCGTACCATGCCTGGGGCTCCCAAAGCCGAAGGGCTGGTTCCACCCAGACCTGGGGCTCCCTAAGCCTAAGGGCTGGAGCGCCCCAGGCATGGGGCTCCCAAATCCTAAGGGCTGGGGCGCCCCAGGCCTTGGCTCCCAAAGCCTAAGGCCTGGGGCGCTGCAGGCCAGGGGCTACCTAAGCCTAAGGGCCCGGGCGTACCATGCCTGGGGCTCCCAAAGCCGAAGGGCTGGTTCCACCCAGACCTGGGGCTCCCTAAGCCTAAGGGCTGGAGCGCCCCAGGCATGGGGCTCCCAAATCCTAAGGGCTGGGGCGCCCCAGGCCTTGGCTCCCAAAGCCTAAGGCCTGGGGCGCTGCAGGCCAGGGGCTACCTAAGCCTAAGGGCCCGGGCGTACCATGCCTGGGGCTCCCAAAGCCGAAGGGCTGGTTCCCCCCAGACCTGGGGCTCCCTAAGCCTAAGGGCTGGGGCGTCCCAGGCCATGGGCTCCCCTAGCCTAAGGGCTAGTGCGCCCCAGCCCTGGGGCTCCCTAAGCCTAAGTGCTGGAGCGCCTCTGGCCTGGGGCACCCAAAGCCTAAGGGCTAGGGCGCCCCAGGCCTTGGTCTCCCAAAGCCTAAGGGCTGGGGCGCCCCAGGCCTGGGGCTCCCAAAGCCTAAGTGCTGGGGCACCCCAGGCCTGGGGCTACCAAAGCCTAAGGGCTGGGGCCCCCAGGCCTGGGGTTCCCTAAACCTAAGGGCTGGGACGCCCCCGCATGGGCTCCCTAAGCCTAAGTGCTGTGGCGCCCCAGGCCTAGGGTTCCCTAAGCCTAAGGGCTGGGGCTCCCTAAGCCTAAGGGCTGGGGCGTACCCTGCCTGGGGCTCCCAAAGAATAAGGGCTGGGGCGCCCCAGGACTGGGGCTCCCTAAGCCGAAGGGCTGGGACGCCCCAGGCCTGGGGCTCCCTAAGCCGAAGGGCTGGGGCGTCCCAGGCCAGGGGCTCCCTAAGCCGAAGGGCTGGGGCGTCCCAGGCCAGGGGCTCCCTAAGCATAAGGGCGGCGGCGCCCAGGACCTGGGGCTCGCTAAGCCTAAGGGCTGGGGCGCATCTGGCCTGGGGCTCCCAAAAATTAAGGGCAGGGGCGTCGCAGCCCTTGGGCTCCCTAAGCCTAAGGGCTGTGGCGCCTCAGGTCTGGGGCTCCCAAATATAAGGGCTGGGGCGCCCCAGGCCTTGGGCTCCCTAAGCCTAAGGGCTGGGGCGCCCCAGGCCTGGAGTTTCCAAACCTAAGGGCTGGGTCCCCACAGGCCTGGGGCTCCCTAAACCTAAGGGCTGGGGCGCCCCATGCCTGGGGCTACCTAAGCCTAAGGACTCGGGCGTCCCAAGCCTGGAGCTTCCTAAGCCTAAGGGCTGGGGCGCCCCGGCCTGGGGTTCCCAAAGCCTAAGGTCTGGGCCGCTTCAGGGCTGGGGCTCCCAAAGCATAAGGGCTGGGTCGCTCCAGGCCTCGGGCTCCCAAAGTCTAAGGGCTGGGTCGCCCCGGCCTGGGGCTCCCAAAGCCTAAGGGCTGGGGCGCCCCAGGCCAGGGATCCCAAAGCCTAAGGGGTGGGGCGCACCGGCCTGGGGCTCCCATAGCCTAAGGCTGGTGCGCCCCAGGCCACCAGCTCCCTATGCCTAAGGGCTGGGGCGCACCAGGCCTGGGCCTCCCAAAGCCTAAGGGCTGGGGAACCCCAGGCCTGGGGCTCCCTAAGCCTAAGGGCTGGGGCGCCCAAGGCCTTGGGCTCCCAAAGCCTAAGGGCTGGTGAACCCCAGGCTTGGGGCTCCCTAAGCCGAAGTGCTTGGTCCTCCCAGGCCTGAGGCTCCCTAAGCCTAAGGGCTGGGGCGCCCCAGGCCTGGGGCTACCAAAACCTAAGGGCTGGGGCGCCCCAGGCATGGGCTCCCTAAGCCTAAGTGCTGTGGCGCCCCAGGCCTCGGGCTCCCTAAGCCTAAGGGCTGGGGCGCATCAGGCCTGGGGCTCCCAAATCCTAAGGGCAGGGGCGTCACAGCCCTTGGGCTCCCTAAGCCTAAGGGCTGGGCGCCCCAGGCCTGAGGCTCCCAAAGCCTAAGGGCTGGGGCGCCCTAGGCCTGGCGCTCCCTAAACCGAAGGGCTGGGGCGTCCCAGGCCATGGGCTCCCTAAGCCTAAGGGCTGGTGCGCCCCAGGCCTGGGGCTCCCTACGCCTAAGGGCTGGAGCGCCCCAGGCCTGGGGCTCCCAAAGACTAAGGGCTGGGGCGCATCAGGCCTGGGGCTCCCAAAGCCTAAAGGCAGGGGCGTCACAGCCCTTGGGCTCCCTAAGCCTAAGGGATGGAGAGCCCCAGGCCTGGGGCTCCCAAAGCCTAAGAGCTGGGGCTCCCCAGGCCTGGGGCACCCTAAGCTTAAGGGCTGGGACGCCCCAGGCCTGAGGATCCCAAAGCCTAAGGGCTGGGGCGCCCTAGGCCTGGCGCTCCCAAAGCCTAAGGGCTGGGGCGCCCCAGGCCTGGAGTTTCCAAACCTAAGGGCTGGGGCGCCACAGACCTGGGTCTCCCTAAACCTAAGGGCTGGGGCGCCCCATGCCTGGGTCTACCTAAGCCTCAGGACTCGGGCGTCCCAAGCGTGGAGCTTCCTAAGCCTAAGGGCTGGGGCGCCCCTGCCTGGGGTTCCCAAAGTCTAAGGGCTGGGTCCCCCCAGGCCTCGGGCTCCCAAAGCCTAAGGTCTGGGGCCCCCCAGGGCTGGGGCTCCCAAAGCTTAAGGGCTGGGGCGCCCCAGGGCTAGGGCTCCCAAAGCCTAAGGGCTGGGTCCCTCCAGGCCTCGGGCTCCCAAAGTCTAAGGGCTGGGTCGCCCCATCCTGGGGCTCCCATAGCATAAGGCTGGGGCGCCCAAGGCCAGGGGCGCACCAGACTTGGCCTCCCAAAGCCTAAGGGTTGGTGCACCCCAGTCCTGGGGCTCCCTAAGCCTAAGGGCTAGAGCGCCCCAGGCCTGGGGCTCCCAAAGCCTAAGGGCTGGTGCGCCCCAGGCCTTGGGCTCCTAAAGCCTAAGGGCTGGGGCGCCCTAGGCCTAGCGCGCCCCATGCCGAAGGGCTGGGGGGTCCCAGGCCATGGGCTCCCTAAGCCTAAGGGCTGGGGCGCATCAGGCCTGGGGCTCCCAAAGCCTAAGGGCAGGGGCGTCACAGCCCTTGGGCTCCCTAAGCCTAAGGGATGGGCGCCGCAGGCCTGAGGCTCCCAAAGCCTAAGGGCTGTGGTGCCCTAGGCCTGGCGCTCCCTAAGCCGAAGGGCTGGGGCGTCCCAGGCCATGGGCTCCCAAAGCCTAAGGGCTGGGGCGCCCTAGGCCTGGCGCTCCCTAAGCCGAAGGGCTGGGGCGTCCCAGGCCATGAGCTCCCTAAGCCTAAGGGCTGGTGCGCCCCAGGCCTGGGGATCCCTACGCCTAAGGGCTGGAGCGCCCCAGGCCTGGGGCTCCCAAAGACTAAGGGCTGGGGCGCATCAGGCCTGGGGCTCCCAAAGCCTAAAGGCAGGGGCGTCACAGCCCTTGGGCTCCCTAAGCCTAAGGGATGGGCGCCCCAGTCCTGAGGCTCCCAAAGCCTAAGGACTGGGCCGCCCTAGGCCTGGCGCTCCCTAAGCCTAAGGGCTGAGGCGCCCCAGGCCTGGAGTTTCCAAACCTAAGGGCTGGGGCGCCACAGGCCTGGGTCTCCCTAAACCTAAGGGCTGGGGCGCCCCATGCCTGGGGCTACCTAAGCCTCAGGACTCGGGCGTCCCAAGCCTGGAGCTTCCTAAGCCTAAGGGCTGGGGCGTCCCAGCCTGGGGTTCCCAAAGTCTAAGGGCTGGGTCCCCCCAGGCCTCGGGCTCCCAAAGCCTAAGGTCTGGGGCCCCCCAGGGCTGGGGCTCCCAAAGCCTAAGGGCTGGGGCACCCCAGGGCTGGGGCTCCCAAAGCCTAAGGGGTGGGTCCCTCCAGGCCTCCGGCTCCCAAAGTCTAAGGGCTGGGTCGCCCCGGCCTGGGGCTCCCATAGCCTAAGGCTGGGGCGCCCAAGGCCAGGGTCTCCCTAAGCCTAAGGGCTGGGGCGCACCAGACTTGGCCTCCCAAAGCCTAAGGGCTGGGGCGCCCCAGACCTGGGGCTCCCTAAGCCTAAGGGCTGGAGCGCCCCAGGCCTGGTGCTCCCAAAGCCTAAGTGCTGGGGCGCCCTAGGCCTGGCGCGCCCCATGCCGAAGGGCTGGGGGGTCCCAGGCCATGGGTTCCCTAAGCCTAAGGGCTGGTGCGCCCCAGGCCTGGGGCTCCCTAAGCCGAAGTGCTTGGTCCTCCTAGGCCTGGGGCTCCCTAAGCCTAAGGGCTGGGCGCCCCTGCCTGGGGCTACCAAATCCTAAGGGCTGGGGCAGCTCAGGCCTGGGGCTCACTAAAGCTAAGGGCTGGGACGCCCCAGGCATGGGTTCCCTAAGCCTAAGTGCTGTGGCCCCCAAGGCCGCGGGCTCCCTAAGCCTAAGGGCTGGGGCGCATCAGGCCTGGGGCTCCCAAAGCCTAAGGGCAGGGGCGTCACAGCCCTTGGGCTCCCTAAGCCTAAGGGCTGGAGCGCCCCAGGCCTGGGCCTCCCAAAGCCTAAGCGCTGGGGCGCATCAGGACTGGGGCTCCCAAAGCCTAAGGGCAAGGGCGTCACAGCCCTTGGGCTCCCTAAGCCTAAGGGATGGAGCGTCCCAGGCTTGGGGCTACCAAAGCCTAAGAGCTGGGGTTCTCCAGGCCTGGGGCACGCTAAGACTAAGGGCTGGGCGCCCCAGGCCTTGGGCTCCCAAAGCCTACGTGCTGGGGCGCCCCAGGCCTTGGGCTCCCAAAGCCTAAGTGCTGGGGCGCCCCAGGCCTTGGGCTACCAAAGCCTAAGGGCTGGGGCACCCCAGGCCTGGGGTTCCCTAAACTTAAGGGCTGGGACGCCCCAGGCAGGGGCTCCCTAAGACTAAGTGCTGTGGCGCCCCAGGCCTGGGGCTCCCTAAGCCTAAGGGCTGGGGCGCATCAGGCCAGGGGCTCCCAAAGCCTAAGTTCTGGGGAGCCCCAGGCCTGGGGCTCCCTAAGCCTAAGGGCTGGGGCGTACCATGCCTGGGGCTCCCAAAGTATAAGGGCTGGGGCGCCCCAGGTCTGGGGCTCCCTAAGCCGAAGGGCTGGGACGCCCCAGGCCTGGTTCTCCCAAAGCGAAGGGCTGGGGCGTCCCAGTCCAGGGGCTCCCTAAGCATAAGGGCTGCGGAGCCCAGGACCTGGGGATCCCTAAGCCTAAGGGCTTGGGCGCATCAGCCCTTGGGCTCCCTAAGCCTAAGGGGTGTGGCGCCTCATGTCTGGGGCTCCCAAATATAAGGGCTGGGTCGCCCCAGGCCTGGGGCTCCCTAAGCCTAAGGGCTGGGGCGCCCCAGGCCTGGAGTTTCCAAACCTAAGGGCTGGGGCCCCACAGGCCTGGGGCTCCCTAAACCTAAGAGCTGGGGCGCCCCATGCCTGGGGCTACCTAAGCCTAAGGAATCGGGCGTCCCATGCCTGGAGCTTCCTAAGCCTAAGGGCTGGGGCGCCCCGGCCTGGGGTTCCCAAAGCCTAAGGTCTGGGGCGCTTCAGGGTTGGGGCTCCCAAAGCCTAAGGGCTGGGTTGCTCCAGGCCTCGGGCTCCCAAAGTCTAAGGGCTGGGTCGCCCCGGCCTGGGGCTTCCAAAGCCTAAGGACTGGGGCGCCCCAGGCCAGGGATCCCAAAGCCTAAGGGCTGGGGTGCACCGGCCTGGGGCTCCCATAGCCTAAGGCTGGAGCGCCCCAGGCCTGGTGCTCCCAAAGCCTAAGGGCTGGGGCGCCCAAGGCCTTGGGCTCCCAAAGCCTAAGGGCTGGTGAACCCCAGGCCTGGGGCTCCCTCAGCCTAAGTGCTGTGGCGCCCCAGGCCTCGGGCTCCCTAAGCCTAAGGGCTGGGCGCCCCAGGCCTGAGGCTCCCAAAGCCTAAGGGCTGGGGCGCCCTAGGCCTGGCGCTCCCTAAGCCGAAGGGCTGGGGCGTCCCAGGCCATGAGCTCCCTAAGCCTAAGGGCTGGTGCGCCCCAGGCCTGGGGATCCCTACGCCTAAGGGCTGGAGCGCCCCAGGCCTGGGGCTCCCAAAGACTAAGAGCTGGGGCGCATCAGGCCTGGGGCTACCAAAGCCTAAAGGCAGGGGCGTCACAGCCCTTGGGCTCCCTAAGCCTAAGGGATGGGCGCCCCAGGCCTGAGGCTCCCAAAGCCTAAGGGCTGGGCCGCCCTAGGCCTGGCGCTCCCTAAGCCTAAGGTCTGAGGCGCCCCAGGCCTGGAGTTTCCAAACCTAAGGGCTGGGGCGCCACAGGCCTGGGTCTCCCTAAACCTAAGGGCTGGGGCGCCCCATGCCTGGGGCTACCTAAGCCTCAGGACTCGGGCGTCCCAAGCCTGGAGCTTCCTAAGCCTAAGGGCTGGGGCGTCCCGGCATGAGGGTCCCAAAGTCTAAGGGCTGGGTCCCCCCAGGCCTCGGGCTCCCAAAGCCTAAGGTCTGGGGCCCCCCAGGGCTGGGGCTCCCAAAGCCTAAGTGCTGGGGCACCCCAGGGCTGGGGCTCCCAAAGCCTAAGGGCTGGGTCCCTCCAGGCCTCCGGCTCCCAAAGTCTAAGGGCTGGGTCGCCCCAGCCTGGGGCTCCCATAGCCTAAGGCTGGGGCGCCCAAGGCCAGGGGCTCCCTAAGCCTAAGGGCTGGGGCGCACCAGACTTGGCCTCCCAAAGCCTAAGGGCTGGGGCGCCCCAGACCTGGGGCTCCCTAAGCCTAAGGGCTGGAGCGCCCCAGGCCTGGTGCTCCCAAAGCCTAAGGGCTGGGGCGCCCCAGGCCTTGGGCTCCCAAAGCCTAAGGGCTGGGGCGCCCTAGGCCTGGCGCGCCCCATGCCGAAGGGCTGGGGGGTCCCAGGCCATGGGTTCCCTAAGCCTAAGGGCTGGTGCGCCCCAGGCCTGGGGCTCCCTAAGCCGAAGTGCTTGGTCCTCCTAGGCCTGGGGCTCCCTAAGCCTAAGGGCTGGGCGCCCCTGCCTGGGGCTACCAAATCCTAAGGGCTGGGGCAGCTCAGGCCTGGGGCTCCCTAAAGCTAAGGGCTGGGACGCCCCAGGCATGGGCTCCCTAAGCCTAAGTGCTGTGGCCCCCAAGGCCTCGGGCTCCCTAAGCCTAAGGGCTGGGGCACATCAGGCCTGGGGCTCCCAAAGCCTAAGGGCAGGGGCGTCACAGCCCTTGGGCTCCCTAAGCCTAAGGGCTGGGCGCCCCAGGCCTGAGGCTCCCAAAGCCTAAGGGCTGGGGCGCCCTAGGCCTGGGGCTCCCTAACCCGAAGGGCTGGGGCGTCCCAGGCCATGGGTTCCCTAATCCTAAGGGCTGGTGCGCCCCAGGCCTGGGGCTCCCTAAGCCTAAGGGCTGGAGCGCCCCAGGCCTGGGGCTCCCAAAGCCTAAGCGCTGGGGCACATCAGGCCTGGGGCTCCCAAAGCCTAAGGGCAAGGGCGTCACAGCCCTTGGGCTCCCTAAGCCTAAGGGATGGAGCGTCCCAGGCCTGGGGCTCCCAAAGCCTAAGAGCTGGGGCTCTCCAGGCCTGGGGCACGCTAAGCCTAAGGGCTGGGCGCCCCAGGCCTTGGGCTCCCAAAGCCTAAGTGCTGGGGCGCCCCAGGCCTGGGGCTCCCAAAGCCTAAGTGCTGGGGCTCTCCAGGCCTGGGGCTACCAAAGCCTAAGGGCTGGGGCGCCCCAGGCCTGGGGTTCCCTAAACCTAAGGGCTGGGACGCCCCAGGCAGGGGCTCCCTAAGACTAAGTGCTGTGGCGCCCCAGGCCTGGGGCTCTCTAAGCCTAAGGGCTGGGGCGCATCAGGCCAGGGGCTCCCAAAGCCTAAGTGCTGGGGAGCCCCAGGCCTGGGGCTCCCTCAGCCTAAGGGCTGGGGCGTACCATGCCTGGGGCTCCCAAAGAATAAGGGCTGGGCGCCCCAGGACTGGGGCTCCCTAAGCCTAAGGGCTGGGACGCCCCAGGCCTGGGGCTCCCTAAGCCGAAGGGATGGGGCGTCCCAGGCCAGGGGCTCCCTAAGCATAAGGGCTGCGGCGCCCAGGACCTGGGGCTCCCTAAGCCTAAGGGCTGGGGCGCATCAGGCCTGGGGTTCCCAAAGACTAAGGGCAGGGGCGTCGCAGCCCTTGGGCTCCCAAAGTCTAAGGGCTGTGGCGCCTCAGGTCTGGGGCTCCCAAATATAAGGGCTGGGGCGCCCCAGGCCTGGGGCTCCCTAAGCCTAAGGGCTGGGGCGCCCCAGGCCTGAAGTTTCCAAAATTAAGGGCTGGGGCCCCACAGGCCTGGGGCTCCCTAAACCTAAGAGCTGGGGCGCCCCATGGCTGGGGCTACCTAAGCCTAAGGAATCGGGTGTCCCAAGCCTGGAGCTTCCTAAGCCTAAGGGCTGGGGCGCCCCGGCCTGGGGTTCCCAAAGCCTAAGGTCTGGGGCGCTTCAGGGATGGGGCTCCCAAACCCTAAGGGCTGGGTCGCTCCAGGCCTCGGGCTCCCAAAGTCTAAGGGCTGGGTCGCCCCGGCCTGGGACTCCCAAAGCCTAAGGGCTGGGGCGCCCCAGGCCAGGGATCCCAAAGCCTAAGGGCTGGGGCTCACCGGCCTGGGGCTCCCATAGCCTAAGGCTGTTGCGCCCCAGGCCACCAGCTCCCTATTCCTAAGGGCTGGGGCGCACCAGGCCTGGGCCTCCCAAAGCCTAAGGGCTGGGGCACCCCAGGCCTGGGACTCCCTAAGCCTAAGGGCTTGAGCGCCCCAGGCCTGGTGCTCCCAAAGCCTAAGGGCTGGGGCGCCCAAGGCCTTGGGCTCCCAAAGCGTAAGGGCTGGTGAACCCCAGGCCTGGGGCTCCCTAAGCCTAAGGGCTGGGGCGCTCCAGGCCTGGGGCTACCAAAGCCTAAGGGCTGGGGCGCCCCAGGCATGGGCTCCCTAAGCCTAAGTGCTGTGGCCCCCAGGCCTCGGGCTCCCTAAGCCTAAGGGCTGGGCACCCCAGCCCTGAGGCTCCCAAAGCCTAAGGGCTGGGGCGCCCTAGGCCTGGCGCTCCCTAAGCCGAAGGGCTGGGGTGTCCCAGGCCATGAGCTCCCTAAGCCTAAGGGCTGGTGCGCCCCAGGCCTGGGGATCCCTACGCCTAAGGGCTGGAGCGCCCCAGGCCTGGGGCTCCCAAAGACTAAGGGCTGGGGCGCATCAGGCCTGGGGCTCCCAAAGCCTAAAGGCAGGGGCGTCACAGCCCTTGGGCTCCCTAAGCCTAAGGGATGGGCGCCCCAGGCCTGAGGCTCCCAAAGCCTAAGGGCTGGGCCGCCCTAGGCCTGGCGCTCCTTAAGCCTAAGGGCTGATAGCCCCAGGCCTGGAGTTTCCAAACCTAAGGGCTGGGGCGCCACAGGCCTGGGTCTCCCTAAACCTAAGGGCTGGGGTGCCCCATGCCTGGGGCTACCTAAGCCTCAGGACTCGGGCGTCCCAAGCCTGGAGCTTCCTAAGCCTAAGGGCTGGGGCGTCCCGGCCTGGGGTTCCCAAAGTCTAAGGGCTGGGCCCCCCCAGGCCTCGGGCTCCCAAAGCCTAAGGTCTGGGGCCCCCCAGGGCTGGGGCTCCAAAGCCTAAGGGCTGGGTCCCCCCAGGCCTCGGGCTCCCAAAGCCTAAGGGCTGGGTCCCTCCAGGCCTCCGGCTCCCAAAGTCTAAGGGCTGGGTCGCCCCGGCCTGGGGCTCCCATAGCCTAAGGCTGGGGCGCCCAAGGCCAGGGGCTCCCTAAGCCTAAGGGCTGGGGCGCACCAGACTTGGCCTCCCAAAGCCTAAGGCCTGGGGCGCCCCAGACCTGGGGCTCCCTAAGCCTAAGGGCTGGAGCGCCCCAGGCCTGGTGCTCCCAAAGCCTAAGGGCTGGGGCGCCCCAGGCCTTGGGCTCCCAAAGCGTAAGGGCTGGGGCGCCCTAGGCCTGGCGCGCCCCATGCCGAAGGGCTGGGGGGTCCCAGGCCATGGGTTCCCTAAGCTTAAGGGCTGGTGCGCCCCAGGCCTGGGGCTCCCTAAGCCGAAGTGCTTGGTCCTCCTAGGCCTGGGGCGCCCAAAGCCTAAGGGCAGTGGCGCCCCAGGCCTGGGGATCCCTAAGCCTAAGGGCTGGGGCGCATCAGGCCTGGGGCTCCCAAAGTCTTCTGGCTGGCGTGCCCCAGGGCTGGAGCTCCAAAAGACTAAAGGCTGGGGTGAACTAGGCCTGGCGCTCCCTAAGCCTAAGGGCAGTGACGCCCCAGGCCTGGGGCTCCCAAAGCCTAAGGGCAGTGCCGCCCAGGCCTGGGGCTCCCTAAGCCTAAGGGCTGAGGCGCATCAGGCCTGGGGCTCCCAAAGCCTAAGGACAGGGGCGTCACAGCCCTCGGGCTCCCTAAGCCTAAGGGCTGGGGCGCCCCAGGTCTGGGGCTCCCAAAGCCTAAGGGCTGGGGCGCCCCAGGCCTGGGGCTCTCTAAGCCTAGGGGCTGGAGCGCCCCAGGTCTAGGGCTCCCAAAGTCTAAGAGCTGGGGCGCCCCAGGCCTGGGGCACCCTAAGCCTAAGGGTGGGCGCCCTAGGTCTAGGGCTCCCAAAGCCTAAGGGCTGGGGCGCCCAAGGCCTAGCGTGCCCTAAGCCAAAGGGCTGGAGCGCCCAGAGCCAGGGGCTCCCAAAGCCTAAGGCCTGGGGCGCCCCAGGCCTTGGGCTCCCAAAGCATAAAGGCTAGTGCGCCCTAGGCCTGGTGCGACCTAAGCTGAATGGCGGGGGCGTCCCAGGCCTGGGGCTCCCTAAGCATAAGGCTGGGGCGCCCCAGCCCTTGGGCTCCCAAAGCCTAAAGGCTGGGGCATCCCAGGCCATGGGCTCCCTAAGCTTAAGGGCTGGGGCGCCCCAGGCCTGGGGCTCCCTAAGCCTAATGGCTGGAGCGTCCCAGGCCTGGGGCTCCCAAGTCTAAGGGCTGGGCCGCCCCAAACCTGGGGCACCCTAAGCAGAAGGGCTGCGCGCCCCAGGCCTGGGGATCCCAAAACCTAAGGGCTAGGGCGCCCAAGGCCTGGCGCGCCTTAAGCTGAAGTGCTGGGGCGTCCCAGGCCATGGTCACCCTAAGCCTAAGGGCTGGGGAGCCCCAAGCTTGGGGCATCCTAAGCAAAAGGGCTGGTACGCTCCAGGCCTGGGGTTCCCTAAGCCGAAGGGCTGGGTCCCCCCAAGCCTGGGGTTCCCTAAGTCTAAGTGCTGGGGCGCCCCAGGCCTGGGGCTACCAAAGCCTAAGGGCTGGGCGCCCCAGGCCTGGGGCACACAAAGCCTAAGGGCTTGGGCGCCCTAGGACTGGCGCGCCCTTAGCCAAAGGGCTGGGGCGTCGCAGGCCATGGGCTCCCTAAGCCTAAGGGCTGGTGCTCCCCAGGCCTGGGACTCCCTAAGCCTAAGGGCTGGGGCGTACCATGCCTGGGGCTCCCAAATCCTAAGGGCTGGGGCGCCCCAGGCTTTGGTCTCCCAAAGCCTAAGGGCTGGGTCGCCCGGCCTGGGGCTCCCAAAGCCTAAGGCTGGGACGCCCCAGGCCAGGGTGTCCCTAAGCCGAAGGGCTGGGGCGCCCAGGCTGAAGATCCCAAAGCCGAATGGCTGGGGTGCCCCTGGCCTGGGGCTCCCAAAAAATAAGGGCTTGGTTGCCCAGGGATGGAGCTACAAAGCCTAAAGGCTGGGGAGACCCAGGCCTGGCGCTCTCTAAGCCTAAGGGCTGGGGGGCCACAGGCCTGGAGCTCCCAAAGCCTAAGGGCTGGAGCGCCCCGGGCCAGGGATCCTTAAGCCTAAGGGCTGGGGCGCCCCAGGCCTGGGGCTCCCTAAGCCTAAGGGCTGGAGCGCCCCAGGCCTGGTGCTCCCAAAGCCTAAGGGCTGGGGCGCCCCAGGCCTTGGGCTCCCAATGCCTAAGGGCTGGGGCGCCCTAGGCCTGGCGCGCCCCATGCCGAAGGGCTGGGGGGTCCCAGGCCATGGGTTCCCTAAGCCTAAGGGCTGGTGCGCCCCAGGCCTGGGGCTCCCTAAGCCGAAGTGCTTGGTCCTCCTAGGCCTGGGGCTCCCTAAGCTTAAGGGCTGGGCGCCCCTGCCTGGGGCTACCAAATCCTAAGGGCTGGGGGACCTCAGGCCTGGGGCTCACTAAAGCTAAGGGCTGGGACGCCCCAGGCATGGGCTCCCTAAGCCTAAGTGCTGTGGCCCCCAAGGCCTCGGGGTGCCTAAGCCTAAGGGCTGGGGCGCATCAGGCCTGGGGCTCCCAAAGCCTAAGGGCAGGGGCGTCACAGCCCTTGGGCTCGCTAAACCTAAGGGCTGGGCGCCCCAGGCCTGAGGCTCCCAAAGCCTAAGGGCTGGGGCGCCCTAGGCCTGGCGCACCCTAAGCCGAAGGGCTGGGGCGTCCCAGGCCATGGGCTCCCTAAGCGTAAGGGCTGGTGCGCACCAGGCCTGGGGCTCCCTAAGCCTAAGGGCTGGAGCGCCCCAGGCCTGGGGCTCCCAAAGCATAAGCGCTGGGGCGCATCAGGCCTGGGGCTCCCAAAACCTAAGGGCAAGGGCGTCACAGCCCTTGGGCTCCCTAAGCCTAAGGGATGGAGCGTCCCAGGCATGGGGCTCCCAAAGCCTAAGAGCTGGGGCTCTCCAGGCCTGGGGCACGCTAAGCCAAAGGCTGGGCGCCCCAAGCCTGAGGCTCCCAAAGCCTAAGGGCTGGGGCGCCACAGGCCTGGAGTTTCCAAACCTAAGGGCTAGGGCCCCACAGGCCTGGGGCTCCCTAATCATAAGGGCTGGGGCGCCACAGGCCTGGGAATGCCAAAGCCTAAGGGCTGGAGCGCCCCAGGCCTCGGGCTCCCAAACCTAAGGGCTGGGGCGCCCCAGGCCTTGGGCTCCCAAAGCCTAAGGGCTGGGGCGCCCCAGGCCTGGGGCTCTCTAAGCCTAAGGGCTGGTGCTCCCCAGGCCTGGGGTGCCCTAAGCCTAAGGGCTGGTGCTCCCCAGGACTGGGGTGCCCTAAGCCTAAGGGCTGGAGCGGCCCAGGCCTGGGGTTCCCAAAGCCTAAGGGCTGGGGTTCCCCAGGGCTTGAGCTCCAAAAGCCTAAAGGCTGGGGCGATCGAGGCCTGGGGCTCCCTAAGCCTAAGGGCTAGGGGGCCACAGGCCTGGGACTCCATAAGCCGAAGGGCTGGGACCCCCTAGGCCTGGGGCGCCCAAAGCCTAAGGGCAGTGGCGCCCCAGGCCTGGGGCTCCCTAATCCTAAGGGCAGGGGCGCACCAGGCCTGGGGCTCCCTAAACCGAAGGGCTGGGACCCCCTAGACCTGGGGCCCCCAAAGCCTAAGGGCAGTGACACCCCAGGCCTGGGGATCCCAAAGCCTAAGGGCAGTGGCGTCCAGGCCTAGGGCTCCCTAAGCCAAAGGGCTGAGTCGCATCAGGCCTGGGGCTCCCAAAGCCGAAGGACAGGGGCGTCACAGCCCTTGGGCTCCCTAAGCCTAAGGGCTGGGGCGCCCCAGGTCTAGGGCTCCCAAAGCCGAAGGGCTGGGGCGCCCCAGCCTGGGGCTCTCTAAGCCTAGGGGCTGGAACGCCCCAGGTCTAGGGCTCCCAAAGTCTAAGGGCTGGGGCGCCCCAGGCCTGGAGCACCCTAAGCCTAAGGGTGGGGTGCCCTAGGTCTAGGGCTCCCAAAGCCTAAGGGCTGGGGCGCCCGAGGCCTAGCGTGCCCTAAGCCAAATGGCTGGAGCGCCCAGGGCCAGGGGCTCCCAAAGCATAAAGGCTGGGGCGCCCTAGGCCTGGCGCGACCTAAGCCAAATGGCGGGGGCGTCCCAGGCCTGGGGCTCCCTAAGCATAAGGCTGGGGCGCCCCAGGCCTTGGGCTCCAAAAGCCTAAGGGCTGGGGCTTCCCAGACCATGGGCTCGCTAAGCTTAAGGGCTCGGGCGCTCCAGGCCTGGGGCTCCCTAAGCCTAATGGCTGGAGCGCCCCAGGCCTGGGGCTCCCAAGACTAAGGGCTGGGCCCCCCCAAACCTGGGGCACCCTAAGCAGAAGGGCTGCGCGCCCCAGGCCTGGGGATCCCATAACCTAAGGGCTAGGGCGCCCAAGGCCTGGCGCGCCTTAAGCTGAAATGCTGGGTCGTCCCAGGCCATGGTCACCCTAAGCCTAAGGGCTGGGGCGCCCCAAGCTTGGGGCATCTTAAGCATAAGGGCTGGTACGCCCCAGGCCTGGGGTTCCCTAAGCCGAAGGGCTGGGTCCCCCCAAGCCTGGGGTTCCCTAAGTCTAAGTGCTGGGGCGCCCCAGGCCTGGGGCTACCAAAGCCTAAGGGCTGGGCGCCCCAGGCCTGGGGCACACAAAGCCTAAGGGCTTGGGCGCCCTAGGACTGGCGCGCCCTTAGCCAAAGGGCTGGGGCGTCACAGGCCATGGGCTCCCTAAGCCTAAGGGCTGGTGCGCCCCAGGCCTGGGACTCCCTAAGCCTAAGTGCTGGGGCGTACCATGCCTGGGGCTCCAAAATCCTAAGGGCTGGGGCGCCCCAGGCCTTGGTCTCCCAAAGCCTAAGGGCTGGGGCGCCCCAGGCCAGGGGCTCCCAAAGCCTAAGGGCTGGGTCGCCCCGGCCTGGGGCTCCCAAAGCCTAAGGCTGGGACGCCCCAGGCCAGGGTGTCCCTAAGCCAAAGGGCTGGGGCGCCCAGGCTGAAGATCCCAAAGCCGAATGGCTGGGGTGCCCCTGGCCTGGGGCTCCCAAAACATAAGGGCTGGGTTGCCCAGGGATGGAGCTCCAAAGCCTAAAGGCTGGGGAGACCCAGGCCTGGGGCTCCCTAAGCCTAAGGGCTGGGGGGCCACAGGCCTGGGGCTCCCTAAGCCTAAGGGCTGTGGTGCCCCAGGCCTTGGACTCCCTAAGCCTAAGGGCTGGGGTGCATCAGGCCTGGGGCTCCCAAAGCCTAAGGACAGGGGCGTCGCAGCCCTTGGGCTCCTAAGCCTAAGGGCTGGGAGCCCCCAGGTGTGGGGCTCCCAAATCCTAAGGGCTGGGGAGCCCCAGGTCTAGGGCTCCCAAAGCCTAAGGGCTGGGGCGCCCTAGGCCTAGCGCGCCTTAAGCCAAAGGGCTGGGGCGTCCCAGACCATGTGCTCCCTAAGCCAAAGGGCTGGTGCGCCCCAGGCCTGGGGCTCCCAAAGCCTAAGGGCTGGGGCGCCCCAGGCCTTGTGCTCCCAAAGCCTAAAGGCTGGGGCGCCCTAGGCCTGAAGCGCCGTAGCCGAAGGATTGGGCTTCGCAGGCCATGGGCTCCCTAAGATTAAGGCTGGGCTGGGGCACCCAAGGCCTGGGGCTCTCTAAGCCTAACGGCTGGAGCGCCCTAGGTCTAGGGCTCCCAAAGCCTAAGGGCTGGAGCGCCCCAGGCCTGGGGCACCCTAAGCCTAAGGGTGGGGCGCCCTAGGTCTAGGGCTCCCAAAGCCTAAGGGCTGGGGCGCCCTAGGCCTAGCGTGCCCTAAGCCAAAGTGCTTGTGCGTCCCAGGCCATGGGCTCCCTAAGCCTAAGGGCTGGTGCGACCCAGGCCTGGGGCTCTCTAAGCCTAAGGGCTGGAGCGCCCCAGGACAGGGGCTCCCAAAGCCTAAGGCCTGGGGCGCCCCAGGCCTTGGGCTCCCAAAGTCTAAAGGCTGGGGCGCCCTAGGCCTGGCGCGCCCTAAGCCGAATGGCGGGGGCGTCCCAGGCCTGGGGCTCCCTAAGCATAAGACTGGGGCGCCCCAGGCCTGGGGCTCCCAAAGCCTAATGGCAGGGGCGACCCAGGCCTGAGGCTACCAAAGCCTAAGGGCTGGGGCATCCCAGGCCATGGGCTCCCTAAGCCTAAGGGCTGGGGTGCCCCAAGCCTGGGGTTCCCTAATCCTAAGGGCTGGAACGCCCCAGGCCTGGGGATCCTTAAGCCGAAGGGCTGTAGCCGCCTAGGCGTGGGGAGACCAAAGCCTAAGGGCAGTGGTGCCCCAGGGCTGGGGTTCCCAAAGCCTAAGGGCTGGGGGGTTCAGGCCTTGGGCTCCCCAAGCCGAAGGGCTGGGGAGTCGCAAGCCATGGGCTCACTAAGCCTATGGGCTGGGGCGCCCCTGTCCTGGGGCTCCCTAAGCCTTAGGGCTGGAGTGCCCGAGGCGTGGGGCTCCCAAATCTTAGGGCTGGGGATCCCCAGGCGTTGTGCTCCCAAAGCCTACAGGGTGGGGCGCCCTAGGCTTGGCGCGCCCTAGCCGAAGGGCTGGGGCTTCCCAGGCCATGGGCTCCCTAAGCCTAAAGGCTGGACTGGGGCGCCCCAGGCATGTGGCTCCCATAGCCTAAGGGCTGGGGCGCCCTAGGCCTAGCGCGCCTTAAGTCAAAGGGCTGGGGAGTCCCAGACCATGGGCTCCCTAAGCCTAAGGGCTGGTGCGCCCCAGGCCATGGGCTCCCTAAGCCTAAGGGCTGGTGTGCCCCTGGCCTGGGGCTCCCTAAGCAGAAGTGCTGGGTCCTCCCAAGCCTGGGGCTCCCTAAGCCTAAGGGCTGGGGCGCCCCATGCCTAGGGTTACCAAAGCCTAAGGGCTGGGGCGCCCCAGGCCTGGGGCTCCCTAAACCTAAGGGCTGGGATGCCCCAGGAATGGGCTCCCTAAGCCTAAGGTCTGTGGCGCCCCAGGCCTGGGGCTCCCTAAGCCTAAGGGCTGGGGCGCATCAGGCCTGGGGCTCCCAGCCTAAGGGCAGGGGCGTCACAGCCCTTGGGCTCCCTAAGCCTAAGGGCTTGAGCGCCCCAGGCCTGGGGCTCTCAAAGCCTAAGAGCAGGGGCTCCACAGGCCTGGGGCACCCTAAGCCTAAGGGCTGGGCGCCCCAGGCCTGAGGCTCCCAAAGCCTAAGTGCTGGGGAGCCCTAGGCGT
This sequence comes from Tenrec ecaudatus, assembly GCF_050624435.1. Lineage (NCBI taxonomy): Eukaryota > Metazoa > Chordata > Mammalia > Afrosoricida > Tenrecidae > Tenrec > Tenrec ecaudatus. The sequence continues at coordinate 1,637,088 of NW_027457631.1, read as the reverse complement.
GGCGCTCCCTAAGCCGAAGGACTGGTGCGTCCCAGGCCATGGGCTCCCTAAGCCTAAGGGCTGGTGCACCCCAGGCCTGGGGCTCCCAAAGCCTAAGGGCTGGGACCCCCTAGGCCTGTGGCGCCCAAAGCCTAAGGGCAGTGGAAGCCCCAGGTCTGGGGCTCCCTAAGCCTAAGGGCTGGGGCGCATCAGGCCTGGGGCTCCCAAAGCCTAAGGGGTGGGGTGCCCCAGGGCTGGAGCTCCAAAAGCCTAAAGGCTGGGGCGAACCAGGCCTGGGGCTCCATAAGCCTAAGGGCTGGGGCGTCCCAGGCCTGGGGCTCCCTAAGCCGAAGGGCTGGAGCCCCCTAGGCCTGGGGCCCCCAAAGCCTAAGGGCAGTGGCGCCCCAGGCCTGGGGCTCCCAAAGCCTAAGGGCAGTGGTGCCCCAGGCCTGGGTCTCCCTAAGCCTAAGGGCTGAGGCGCATCATGCCTGGGGCTCCCAAAGCCTAAGGACAGGGACGTCGCAGGCCTTGGGCTCACTAAGCCTATGGGCTGGGGCGCCCCTGTCCTGGGGCTCCCTAAGCCTTAGGGCTGGAGCGCCCCAGGCGTGGGGCTCCCAAATCTTAGGGCTGGGGAGCCCCAGGCGTTGTGCTCCCAAAGCCTACAGGGTGGGGCGCCCTAGGCTTGGCGCGCCCTAGCCGAAGGGCTGGGGCTTCCCAGGCCATGGGCTCCCTAAGCCTAAAGGCTGGACTGGGGCGCCCCAGGCATGTGGCTCCCATAGCCTAAGGGCTGGGGCGCCCTAGGCCTAGCGCGCCTTAAGCCAAAGAGCTGGGGAGTCCCAGACCATGGGCTCCCTAAGCCTAAGGGCTGGTGCGCCCCAGGCCATGGGCTCCCTAAGCCTAAGGGCTGGTGTGCCCCTGGCCTGGGGCTCCCTAAGCAGAAGTGCTGGGTCCTCCCAAGCCTGGGGCTCCCTAAGCCTAAGGGCTGGGACGCCCCAGGCCTAGGGTTACCAAAGCCTAAGGTCTGGGGCGCCCCAGTCCTGGGGCTCCCTAAACCTAAGGGCTGGGATTCCCCAGGAATGGGCTCCCTAAGCCTAAGGTCTGTGGCGCCCCAGGCCTGGGGCTCCCTAAGCCTAAGGGCTGGGGCGCATCAGGCCTGGGGCTCCCAGCCTAAGGGCAGGGGCGTCACAGCCCTTGGGCTCCCTAAGCCTAAGGGCTTGATCGCCCCAGGCCTGGGGCTCCCAAAGCCTAAGAGCAGGGGCTCCGCAGGCCTGGGGCACCCTAAGCCTAAGGGCTGGGCGCCCCAGGCCTGAGGCTCCCAAAGCCTAAGTGCTGGGGAGCCCTAGGCGTGGCGCTCCCTAAGCCGAAGGACTGGGGCGTCCCAGGCCATGGGCTCCCTAAGCCTAAGGGCTGGTGCACCCCAGGCCTGGGGCTCCCTAAGCCTAAGGGCTGGATCGCCCCAGGCCTGGGGCTCCCAAAGCCTAAGGGCTGGGACCCCCTAGGCCTGTGGCGCCCAAAGCCTAAGGGCAGTGGAAGCCCCAGGTCTGGGGCTCCCTAAGCCTAAGGGCTGGGGCGCATCAGGCCTGGGGCTCCCAAAGCCTAAGGACAGGGACGTCGCAGCCCTTGGGCTCCCTAAGCCTAAGGGCTGGGGCGCCCCAGGCTAGGGCTCTCTAAGCCTAAGGGCTGGAGCGCCCCAGGCCTGGGGCTCCCAAAGCCGAAGGGCTGGGGCTCCCCAGGCCTGGGGCACCCTAAGCCGAAGGGCTGGGGCGTCCCAGGCCATGGACTCCCTAAGCCTAAGGGCTGGTGCACCCCAGGTCTGGGGTGCCCTAAGCCTAAGGGCTGGAGAGCCCCAGGCCTGGGGCTCCCAAAGCCTAAGAGCTGGGGTGCCCCAGGGCTGGAGCTCCAAAAGCCTAAAGGCTGGGGCGAATGAGGCCTGGGGCTCCCTAAGCCTAAGGGCTAGGGGGCCACAGGCCTGGGACTCCCTAAGCCGAAGTGATGGGACCCCCTAGGCCTGGGGCGCCCTAAGCCCAAGGGTTGGGCGCCCTAGGTCTAGGGCTCCCAAAGCCTAAGGGCTGGGGCGCCCTAGGCCTAGCGCGCCCTAAGCCAAAGGGCTGGGGCTTCCCAGGCCATGGGCTCCCTAAGCCAAAGGGCTGGGGCTTCCCAGGCCATGGGCTCCCTAAGCCTAAGGGCTGGAGCGCCCCAGGCCAGGGGCTCCCAAAGCCTAAGGCCTGGGGATCCCCAGGCCTTGGGCTCCCAAAGCCTAAAGGCTGGGGCGCCCTAGGCCTGGCGCGCCCTAGGCCTGGCACGCCCTAGCCGAAGGGCGGGGGCGTCCCAGGCCTGGGGCTCCCTAAGCATAAGGTAGGGGCGACCCAGGCCTGGGGCTACCAAAGCCTAAGGGCTGGGGCGTCCCAGGCCATGGACTCCCTAAGCCGAAGGGCTGTGGCCCCCTAGGCCTGGGGCACCCAAAGCCTAAGGGCTGTGGTGCCCCAGGTTTAGGGCTCCCAAAGCCTAAGGGCTGGGGCGCCCTAGGCCTAGCGCGCCTTAAGCCAAAGGACTGGGGCGTCCCAGACCATGTGCTCCCTAAGCCTAAGGGCTGGGGCGCCCCAGGCCTGGGGCTCCCAAAGCCTAAGGGCTGGGGCGTACCATGCCTGGGGCTCCCAAAGCCTAAGGGCTGGGGTGCCCCAGGGCTGGAGCTCCAAAAGCCTAAAGGCTGGGGCGAACGAGGCCTGGGGATCCCTAAGCCTAAGGGCTGGGGGCCCACAGGCGTGGGGCTCCCTAAGCCGAAGGGCTGGGACCCCCTAGGCCTGGGGCGTCCAAAGCCTAAGGGCAGTGGCGCCCCAGGTCTGGGGCTCCCTAAGCCTAAGGGCTGGGGCACATCAGGCCTGGGGCTACCAAAGCCTAAGGGCTGGGGTGCCCCAGGGCTGGAGCTCCAAAAGCCTAAAGGCTGGGGCGAACCAGGCCTGGGGCTCCCTAAGCCTAAGGGCTGGGGCGCCCCAGGCCTGGGGCTCCCTAAGCCGAAGGGCTGGGACCACCTAGGCCTGGGGCCCTCAAAGCCTAGGGGCAGTGGCGCCCCAGGCCTGGGGCTCCCAAAACCTAAGGGCAGTGGCGCCCCAGGCCTGGGGCTCCCTAAGCCTAAGGGCTGAGGCGCATCAGGCCTGGGGCTCCCAAAGCCTAAGGACAGGGGCGTCGCAGCCCTTAGGCTCCCTAAGCCTAAGGGCTGGGGCGCCCCAGGTCTGGGGCTCCCAAAGCCTAAGGGCTGGGGCACCCAAGGCCTGGGGCTCTCTAAGCCTAAGGGCTGGAGGGCCCTAGGTCTAGGGCTCCCAAAGCCTAAGGGCTGGGACGCCTCAGGACTAGGGCACCCTAAGCCTAAGGGTGGGGCGCCCTAGGTCTAGGGCTCCCAAAGCCTAAGGGCTGGGGCGCCCTATGCCTAGCGTGCCCTAAGCCAAAGGGCTGGTGCGTCCCAGGCCATGGGCTCCCTAAGCCTAAGGGCTGGTGCGACCCAGGCCTGGGGCTCTCTAAGCCTAAGGGCTGGATCGCCCCAGGACAGGGGCTCCCAAAGCCTAAGGCCTGGGGCGCCCCAGGCCTTGGGCTCCCAAAGCCTAAAGGCTGGGGCGCCCTAGGCCTGGCGTGCCCTAAGCCGAATGGCGGGGGCGTACCAGGCCTGGGGCTCCCTAAGCATAAGGCTGGGGCGACCCAGGCCTGAGGCTACCAAAGTCTAAGGGCTTTGGCATCCCAGGACATGGGCTCCCTAAGCCTAAGGGCTGGGGTGCCCCAAGCCTGGGGCTCCCTAAGCCTAAGGGCTGGGACGCCCCAGGCCTGGGGATCCCTAAGCCGAAGGGCTGTGTCCCCCTAGGCGTGGGGCGCCCAAAGCCTAAGGGCAGTGGCGCCCCAGGTCTGGGGCTCCCTAAGCCTAAGGGCTGGGGCACATCAGGCCTGGGGCTACCAAAGCCTAAGGGCTGGGGTGCCCCAGGGCTGGAGCTCCAAAAGCCTAAAGGCTGGGGCGAACCAGGCCTGGGGCTCCCTAAGCCTAAGGGCTTGGGCGCCCCAGGCCTGGGGCTCCCTAAGCCGAAGGGCTGGGACCACCTAGGCCTGGGGCCCTCAAAGCCTAGGGGCAGTGGCGCCCCAGGCCTGGGGCTCCCAAAACCTAAGGGCAGTGGCGCCCCAGGCCTGGGGCTCCCTAAGCCTAAGGGCTGAGGCGCATCAGGCCTGGGGCTCCCAAAGCCTAAGGACAGGGGCGTCGCAGCCCTTAGGCTCCCTAAGCCTAAGGGCTGGGGCGCCCCAGGTCTGGGGCTCCCAAAGCCTAAGGGCTGGGGCACCCAAGGCCTGGGGCTCTCTAAGCCTAAGGGCTGGAGGGCCCTAGGTCTAGGGCTCCCAAAGCCTAAGGGCTGGGACGCCTCAGGACTAGGGCACCCTAAGCCTAAGGGTGGGGCGCCCTAGGTCTAGGGCTCCCAAAGCCTAAGGGCTGGGGCGCCCTAGGCCTAGCGTGCCCTAAGCCAAAGGGCTGGTGCGTCCCAGGCCATGGGCTCCCTAAGCCTAAGGGCTGGTGCGACCCAGGCCTGGGGCTCTCTAAGCCTAAGGGCTGGATCGCCCCAGGACAGGGGCTCCCAAAGCCTAAGGCCTGGGGCGCCCCAGGCCTTGGGCTCCCAAAGCCTAAAGGCTGGGGCGCCCTAGGCCTGGCGTGCCCTAAGCCGAATGGCGGGGGCCTACCAGGCCTGGGGCTCCCTAAGCATAAGGCTGGGGCGACCCAGGCCTGAGGCTACCAAAGTCTAAGGGCTTGGGCATCCCAGGCCATGGGCTCCCTAAGCCTAAGGGCTGGGGTGCCCCAAGCCTGGGGCTCCCTAAGCCTAAGGGCTGGGACGCCCCAGGCCTGGGGATCCCTAAGCCGAAGGGCTGTGGCCCCCTAGGCGTGGGGAAACCAAAGCCTAAGGGCTGTGGTGCCCCAGGCTTGGGGCTCCCAAAGCCTAAGGGCTGGGGGGTTTCAGGCCTTGGGCTCCCTTATCCAAAGGGCTGGGGAGTCGCAAGCCTTGGGCTCACTAAGCCTAGGGGCTGGGGCGCCCCTGTCCTGGGGCTTCCTAAGCCTTAGGGCTGGAGCGCCCCACGCGTGGGGCTCCCAAATATTAGGACTGGGGAGCCCCAGGCGTTGTGCTCCCAAAGCCTATAGGGTGGGGCGCCCTAGGCTTGGCGCGCCCTAGCCGAAGGGCTGGGGCTTCCCAAGCCATGGGCTCCCTAAGCCTAAAGGCTGGACTGGGGCGCCCCAGGCATGTGGCTCCCATAGCCTAAGGGCTGGGGCGCCCTAGGCCTAGCGCGCTTAAGCCAAAGGGCTGGGGAGTCCCAGACCATGGGCTCCCTAAGCCTAAGGGCTGGTGCGCCCCAGGCCATGGGCTCCCTAAGCCTAAGGGCTAGTGTGCCCCTGGCCTGGGGCTCCCTAAGCAGAAGTGCTGGGTCCTCCCAAGCCTGGGGCTCCCTAAGCCTAAAGGCTGGGGCACCCCAGGCCTAGGGTTATCAAAGCCTAAGGGCTGGGGCGCCCCAGGCCTGGGGCTCCCTAAACCTAAGGGCTGGGATGCCCCAGGAATGGGCTCCCTAAGCCTAAGGTCTGTGGCGCCCCAGGCCTGGGGCTCCCTAAGCCTAAGGGCTGGGGCGCATCAGGCCTGGGGCTCCCAGCCTAAGGGCAGGGGCGTCACAGCCCTTGGGCTCCCTAAGCCTAAGAGCTGGGCGCCCCAGGCCTGAGGCTCCCAAAGCCTAATTGCTGGGGAGCCCTAGGCCTGGCGCTCCCAAAGACGAAGGGCTGGGTCGTCCCAGGCCATGGGCTCTCTAAGCCTAAGGGCTGGTGCACCCCAGGCCTGGGCCTCCCAAAGCCTAAGGGCAGTGGCGCCCTAGGCCTGGGGCTCCCTAAGCCTAAGGGCTGGGGCGCATCAGGCCAGGGGCTCCCAAATCCTAAGGGCTGGGGTGCCCCAGGGCTGGAGCTCCAAAAGCCTAAAGGCTGGGGCGAACCAGGCCTGGGGCTCCCTAAGCCTAAGGGCAGGGGGGCCACAGGCCTGGGGCTTCCTAAGCCGAAGGGCTGGGACCCCCTAGGCCTTGGGCCCCCAAAGCCTAAGGGCAGTGGCGCCCCAGGCCTGGGGTTCCCATAGACTAAGGGCAGTGGCGCCCCAGGCCTGGGGCTCCCTAAGCCTAAGGGCTGAGGCGCATCATGCCTGGGACTCCCAAAGCCTAAGGACAGGGGCGTCGCAGCCCTTGGGCTCCCTAAGCCTAAGGGCTGGGGCGCCCCAGGCATGGGGCTCTCTAAGCCTAAGGGCTGGAGCGCCCCAGGCCTGGGGCTCCCAAAGCCGAAGGACTGTGGCGCCCCAGGCCTGGGGCACCCTAAGCCGAAGGGCTGGGGCGTCCCAGGCCATGGGCTCCCTAAGCTTAAGGGCTGGTGCACCCCAGGCCTGGGGTGCCCTAAGCCTAAGGGCTGGAGCGCCCCAGGCCTGGGGCTCCCAAAGCCTAAGGGCTGGGGTGCCCCAGGGCTGGAGCTCCAAAAGCCTAAAGGCTGGGGCGAACGAGGCCTGGGGCTCCCTAAGCCTAAGGGCTAGGGGGCCACAGGCCTGGGACCTCCTACGCCGAAGGGCTGGGACCCCCTAGGCCTGGGGCGCCCAAAGCCTAAGGGCAGTGGCGCCCCAGGCCTGGGGCTCCCTAAACCTAAGGGCTGGGGCGCATCAGGCCTGGGGCTCCCAAAGCCTACGGGCTGGCGTGCCCCAGGGCTGGAGCTCCAAAAGACTAAAGGCTGGGGCGAACCAGACCTGGCGCTCCCTCAGCCTAAGTGCTGGGGCGCACCAGGCCTGGGGCTCCCTAAACCAAAGGGCTGGGACCCCCTAGACCTGGGGCCCCCAAAGCCTAAGTGCAGTGATGCCCCAGGCCTGGGGCTCCCAAAGCCTAAGGGCATTGGCGCCTAGGCCTGGGGCTCCCTAAGCCTAAGGGCTGAGGCGCATCAAGCCTGGGGCTCCCAAAGCCTAAGGACAGGTGCGTCACAGCCCTTGGGCTCCCTAAGCCTAAGGGCTGGGGCGCCCCAGGTCTGGGGCTCCCAAAGCCTAAGGGCTGGGGCGCCCCAAGCCTGGGGCTCTCTAAGCCTAAGGGTGGGGCGCCCTAGGTCTAGGGCTCCCAAAGCCTAAGGGCTGGGGCGCCCTAGGCCTAGCGTGTCCTAAGCCACAAGGCTGGAGCGCCCAGGGCCAGGGGCTCCCAAAGCCTAAGGCCTGGGGCGCCCCAGGCCTTGGGCTCCCAAAGCATAAAGGCTGGGGCGCCCTAGGCCTGGCGCGACCTAAGCCGAATGGCGGGGGCGTCCCAGGCCTGGGGCTCCCTAAGCATAAGGCTGGGGCGCCCCAGCCCTTGGGCTCCCAAAGCCTAAGGGCTGGGGCGTCCCAAGCCATGGGCTCCCTAAGCTTAAGGGCTCGGGTGTCCCAGGCCTGGGGCTCCCTAAGCCTAATGGCTGGAGCGCCCCAGGCCTGGGGCTCCCAAGCCTAAGGGCTGGGCCGCCCCAAACCTGGGGCACCCTAAGCAGAAGGGCTGCGCGCCCCAGGCCTGGGGATTCCAAAACCTAAGGGCTAGGGCGCCCAAGGCCTGGCGCGCCTTAAGCTGAAGTGCTGGGGCGTCCCAGGCCATGGTCACCCTAAGCCTAAGGGCTGGGGCGCCCCAAGCTTGGGGCATCCTAAGCATAAGGGCTGGTACGCCCCAGGCCTGGGGTTCCCTAAGCCGAAGGGCTTGGTCCCCCCAAGCCTGGGGTTCCCTAAGTCTAAGTGCTGGGGCGCCCCAGGCCATGGACTCCCTAAGCCTAAGGGCTGGTGCACCCCACGCCTGGGGTACCCTAAGCCGAAGGGCTGGAGCGCCCCAGGCCTGGGGCTCCCAAAGCCTAAGGCCTGGGGCGCCCCAGGCCTTGGGCTCCCAAAGCCTAAAGGCTGGGGCATCCTAAGCCTGGCGCGCCCTAAGCCGAAGGGCAGGGGCTTCCCACGCCTGGGGCTCCCTAAGCATAAGGCTGGGGCGCCCCAGGCCTGTGGCTACCAAAGCCTAAGTGCTGGGGCGTCCAAGACCATGGGCTCCCTAAGCCAAAGGGCTGGGATGCCCCAGGCCTGAGGATCCCTAAGCCGAAGGCCTGTGGCCCCCTAGGCCTGGGGCACCCAAAGCCTAAGTGCTGTAGTGCCCCAGGCCTGGGGCTCCCAAAGCCTAAGGGATGGGGGGCTTCAGGCCTTGGACTCCCTAAGCCGAAGGGCTGGGGCACCCCTGGCCTGGGGCTACCAAAACCTAAGGGCTGGGGCGCCCCAGGCTTGGGACTCCCAAAGCCGAAGGGCTGGGGCGCCCCAGGCCATGGGCTCCCTAAGCCGAAGGGATGGGGCGTCCCAGGCCATGGGTTCCCTAAGCCAAAGGGCTGTGGCGCCCCAGGCCTGGGGCTCCCAAAGCCTAAGGCCAGGGGCATCGCAGCCCTTGCGCTCCCTAAGCCTAAGGGCTAGGTCGCCACAGGTCTGGGGTACCCAAAGCCTAAGGGCTGGGGCGCCCCAGGCCTGGGGCTCCCTAAGTCTAAGGGCTTGAGCACCCCAGGCCTGGGGCACCCTAAGACTAAGAGACGGGGCTCCCCAGGTATAGGGCTCACAATGCCAAAGGGCTGGGGGGTCCCAGGCCATGGGCTCCCTAAGACTAAGGGTTGGTTCGCCCCAGGCCTGGGGCTCCCTAAGTCTAAGGGCTGGGGCACCCCAGGCCTGGGACTCCCTAAGCCTAAGGGCTGGAGCGCCCCAGGCCTGGGGCTCCCAAAGCCTAAGGGCAGGGGCGCCCCAGGCCTGGGTCTACCAAAGCCTAAGTGCCGGGGCGTCCAAGACCATGGGCTCCCTAAGCCAAAGGGCTGGGATGCCCCAGACCTGAGGATCCCTAAGCCGAAGGGCTGTGGCCCCCTAGGCCTGGGGTACCCAAAGCCTAAGGGCTGAGTTGCCCCAGGCCTGGGGCTCCCAAAGCCTAAGGGATGGGGGGCATCAGGCCTTGGGCTCCCTAAGCCGAAGGGCTGGGGCGCCCCTGGCCTGGGGCTACCAAAACCTAAGGGCTGGGGCGCCCCAGGCCTGGGACTCCCAAAGCCGAAGGGCTGGGGCGCCCCAGGCAATGGGCTCCCTAAGCCGAAGGGATGGGGCGTCCCAGGCCATGGGTTCCCTAACACAAAGGGCTGTGGCGCCCCAGGCCTGGGGCTCCCAAAGCCTAAGGCCAGGGGCATCGCAGCCCTTGAGCTCCCTAAGCCTAAGGGCTAGGGCGCCCCAGGTCTGGGGTACCCAAAGGCTAAGGGCTGGGGCGCCCCAGGCCTGGGGCTCCCTAAGCCTAAGGGCTTGAGCACCACAGGCCTGGGGCACCCTAAGCCTAAGAGCTGGGGCTCCCCAGGTATAGGGCTCCAATGCCAAAGGGCTGGGGGGTCCCAGGCCATGGGCTCCCTAAGACTAAGGGTTGGTGCGCCCCAGGCCTGGGGCTCCCTAAGTCTAAGGGCTGGGGCACCCCAGGCCTGGGACTCCCTAAGCCTAAGGCCTGGAGCGCCCCAGGCCTGGGGCTCTCAAATCCTAAGGGCTGGGGCACCCCAGGCCTTGGTCTCCCAAAGCCTATGGGCTGGGGCGCCCCAGGGCTGGGGCACCCAAAGCCTAAGGGCTGGGGAGCCCTAGGCCTGGCGCGGTCTAAGCAGAAGGGCTGGGGCGTCCCAGGCAATGGGCTCCCAAAGCCTAAGGGCTCGTTCACCCCAGGCCTGGGGCTCCCTAAGCCTAAGTGCTTGAGCGCCCCAGGGCTTGGTCTCCCAAAGCCAATGGGCTGTGGCGCCTCGGGCCTGGGGCTCCCAAAGCCAAAGGATTGGGGCGCCCAGGCCTGGCGCTCCCAAAGCCTAAGGCTGGGAAGGCCCTGGCCAGGGGCTCCCTAAGCAGAAGGGCTGGGGAGCCACAGGCCTGGGGCTCCCAAAGCCTAAGGGCTGGGGCGCCCTAGGCATGGGGCTCCCAAAGCCTAAGGGCTGGGGTGCCCAGGGCCAGGGGCTCCCAAAACCTAAGGGCTGGGGCGCCCCAGGCATGGGGCTCCCAAGCCTAAGGGCTGCGGTGCCCAGGGTAAGGGCTCACTAAGCCTAAGGGCTGGGGCGTACCTTGCCTGGGGCTCCCAAAGCCTAAGGGCTGGGGCGCCCCAGGGCTGGAGCTCCAAAAGCCTAAAGGCCGGGGCGCCCCAGGCCTGGAGCTCCCAAAGCCTAAGGGCTGGGGCGCCCCAGGCCTGGGGCTCCCTAAGCCTAAAGGCTGTGTCGCCCTAGGCCAGGAGCTCCCTAAGCCTTAGGGTTGGGGCGCCCCAGGCCGGGGGCTCCCTAAGCCTAAGGGCGGGGGCACCCCAGGCCTGGGGCTCCCAACGCCTAAGGGCTGGGGCGCCGCAGACCTGGGCCTCCCAAAGCCAAAGGCCTGGGGCACCCCAAGACTGTGGCTCCCAAAGCCTAAGTGCTGGGTGCCCCAGGGCTTGGGTTACCTAAGCCAAAGGGCTGGAGCGCCCCAGGCCTGGGGATCCCAAAGCCTAAGGGCTGGGGCGCCCCAGGCCTGGAGCTCCCAAACCTAAGGCTGGGGCGCCACAGGTCGGGGGCTCCCTAAGCCTAAGAGCTGCGGCGCCTAAGGCTGGGGGTTCTCAAAACCTAAGGGATAGGGCGCCCCAGGACTGGAGCTCCCAAAGCCTAAGGGCTTGGGCACCATAGCCCTGGGGCTCCAAAAGCCTAAGGGCTGGGGCGCCCCAGGCCTGGAGCTCCCAAAGCCTAAGGGCTGGGTACCCCAGACCTGGGGCACCCTAAGCCTAAGGGCTGGGGCGCCCCAGGCCCGGGGATCCCAAAGGCTACGGGCTGGGGAGTCCTAGGCCTGGCGCGCCCTAAGCCGAAGTGCTGGGGCGTCCCAGGCCATGGGCTCCCTAAGACTAAGGGCTGGGGCACCCAAGGCCTGGGGCTCCCTAAGCCTAAGGGCTGGGTCGCCCCAGGCCTGGGGCTCCGTAAGCCGAAGGGTTGGGTCCCCCCAGGCCTGGGGCTCCCAAATTCTAAGGGCTGTGGCGCCCCAGGCCTGGGGATCCCAAAGCCTAAGGGCTAGGGCACCATAGGCCAGGCGCGCCCTAAGCCGAAGTGCTGGGGCGTCCCAGGCCATGGGCTCCCTAAGCCTAAGGGCTGGGGCACCCCAGGACTGGGGCTCCCAAAGCCTAAGGGCTAGGGCGCCCTAGGCCTGGGGCTCTCTAAGCCTAATGGCTGGAGTGCCACAGGCCTGGGGCTTCCAAAGCCTAAGGGCTGGGGCGCCCCAGACCTGGGGCACCCTAAGTCTAAGGGCTAGGGTGCCCCAGGCCTGGGGATCCCAAAGCCTAAGGGCTAGGGCGACCTAGGTCTTGCGCTCCCTTAGCCGAAGTGCTGGGGCATCCAAGGCCATGGGCTCCCAAAGCCTAAGGGCTGGGACGCCACAGGCCTGGGCCTACCAAAGCCTAAGGGCTGGGCCCCCAGGCCTGGAGCACCCAAAGCCTAAGGGCTTGGGAGCCCTAGGCCTGGCGCGCCCTAAGCCGAAGTGCTGGGGCGTCCCAGGCAATGGGCTCCCTAAGCCTAAGGGCTGGTGTGCCCCAGGCCTGGGGCTCCCAAATCCTTAGGTCTGGGGCGCCCCGGGAATTGGTCTCCCAAAGCTAAAGGGCTGGGGCGCCCGGGTCTGGGGCTCCCAAAGACTGAGGGCTGGGGCGCCCGGGCCTGGGGCTCCCAAATACTAAGGGCTGGGGCGCCCCAGACCTGGGTCTCCCAAAACCTAAGGGCTGGGGTGCCCCAGGGTTGGAGCTTCAAAAGCCTAAAGGCTGGGGCGCCCCAGGCCTGGGGCTCCCTAAGCCTAAGGGCTGTGGTGCCCTAGGCCAGGAGCTCCCTAAGCCTAAGGGCGGGGGCACCCCAGGCCTGGGGCTCCCTAATCCGAAGGGCTGCGTCGCCCCAGGCCTGGGGCTCCCAACGCCTAAGGGCTGTGGCGCCGCAGACCTGGGCCTCCCAAAGCCAAAGGCCTGGGGCACCCCAAGACTGGGGCTCCCAAAACCTAAGTGCTGGTGCCCCAGGGCTGGGGCTACCTAAGCCAAAGTGCTGGAGCACCCCAGGCCTGGGGCTCCCAAAGCCTAAGGGCCGGGGCGCCCCAGGCCTGGAGCTCCCAAAGCCTAAGTTTGGGGCGCCCCAAGACTGGGGCTCCCTAAGCCTAAGAGCTGGGGCTCCCGGGCCGGGGGGTTCTCAAAACCTAAGGGATGGGGCGATCCAGGACTGGAGCTCCAAAAGCCTAAGGGCTGTGGCGCCCCAGGCGTGGGGCACCCTAAGCCTAAGGGATGGGGCGCCCCAGGCCTGGGGATCCCAAAGCCTAAGGGCTAGGGCGCCCTAGGCCTGGCGAGCCCTAAGCCGAAGTGCTGGGGCGTCCCAGGCCTGGCGCGCCCTAAGCCTAAGGGCTGGGGCGCCCAAGGCCTGGGGCTCCCTAAGTCTAAGGGCTGAGGCGCCATAGGCCTGGGGCTCCAAAAGCCTAAGGGCTGGGGCACCCCAGGCCTGGGCCTCCCAAAGCCAAAGGCCTGGGGCACCCCAAGACTGGGGCTCCCAAAGCCTAAGTGCTGGGTGCCCCAGGGCTGGGGCTACCTAAGCCAAAGTGCTGGAGCGCCCCAGGCCTGGGGCTCCCAAAGCCTAAGGGCTGGGGCGCTCCAGGCCTGGTGCTCCCAAAGGCTAAGGCTGGAGCGCCACAGGTCTGGGGCTCCCTAAGCTTAAGAGCTGGGGCGCCCCAGGCCGGGGGTTCTCTAAGCCTAAGGGATGGTTCGCCCCAGGACTGGAGCTCCCAAAGCCTAAGGGCTGTGGCATCCCAGCCTGGGGCTCCCTAATCCTAAGGGCTGGAGATTCCCAGGCCTGGGTCTCCCTAAGCCTAAGGGCTTGGGCGCCATAGGCCTGGGGCTCCAAAAGCCTAAGGTCTGGGGCGCCCCAGGCCTGGGGCTCCCAAAGCCTAAGGGCTGGGGCGCCCCAGACCTGGGGCACCCAAATTCTAAGGGCTGTGGCGCCCCAGGCCTGGGGATCCCAAAGCCTAAGGGCTAGGGCACCATAGGCCAGGCGCGCCCTAAGCCGAAGTGCTGGGGCGTCCCAGGCCATGGGCTCCCTAAGCCTAAGGGCTGGGGCGCAAAAGGCCTGGGGCTCCCTAAGCCTAAGGGCTGGGACGCCCCAGGCCTGGGGCTCCGTAAACCGAAGGGCTGGGTACCCCCAGGCCTGGGGCTCCCTAAGTCTAAGGGCTGGGGAGTCCTAGGCCTGGCGCGCCCTAAGCCGAAGTGCTGGGGCGTCCCAGGCCATGGGCTCCCTAAGCCTAAGGGCTGGGGCACCCCAGGACTGGGGCTCCCAAACCTAAGGGCTAGGGCACCCTAGGCCTGGGGCTCTCTAAGCCTAATGGCAGGAGTGCCACAGGCCTGGGGCTTCCAAAGCCTAAGGGCTGGGGCGCCCCAGACCTGGGGCACCCTAAGTCTAAGGGCTAGGGTGCCCCAGGCCTGGGGATCCCAAAGCCTAAGGGCTAGGGCGACCTAGGTCTGGCGCCCCCTAAGCCGAAGTGCTGGGGCATCCAAGGCCTTGGGCTCCCAAAGCCTAAGGGCTGGGACGCCACAGGCCTGGGCCTACCAAAGCCTAAGGGCTGGGCCCCCAGGCCTGGAGCACCCAAAGCCTAAGGGCTGGGGAGCCCTAGGCCTGGCGCGCCCTAAGCCGAAGTGCTGGGGCGTCCCAGGCAATGGGCTCCCTAAGCCTAAGGGCTGGTGTGCCCCAGGCCTGGGGCTCCCAAATCCTTAGGTCTGGGGCGCCCCAGGAATTGGTCTCCCAAAGCCAAAGGGCTGGGGCGCCCGGTCTGGGGCTCCCAAAGACTGAGGGCTGGGGCGCCCGGGCCTGGGGCTCCCAAATACTAAGGGCTGGGGCGCCCCAGACCTGGGTCTCCCAAAGCCTAAGGGCTGGGGTGCCCCAGGGTTGGAGCTCCAAAAGCCTAAAGGCTGGGGCGCCCCAGGCCTGGCGCTCCCAAAGCCTAACGGCTGGGGCGCCCCAGGCCTGGGGCTCCCTAAGCCTAAGGGCTGTGGTGCCCTAGGCCAGGAGCTCCCTAAGCCTAAGGGCGGGGGCACCCCAGGCCTGGGGCTCCCTAATCCGAAGGGCTGCGTCGCCCCAGGCCTGGGGCTCCCAACGCCTAAGGGCTGTGGCGCCGCAGACCTGGGCCTCCCAAAGCCAAAGGCCGGGGGCACCCCAAGACTGGGGCTCCCAAAACCTAAGTGCTGGTGCCCCAGGGCTGGGGCTACCTAAGCCAAAGTGCTGGAGCACCCCAGGCCTGGGGCTCCCAAAGCCTAAGGGCTGGGGCGTCCCAGGCCTGGAGCTTCCAAAGCCTAAGGTTGGGGCGCCCCAAGACTGGGGCTCCCTAAGCCTAAGAGCTGGGGCTCCCGGGCCGGGGGGTTCTCAAAACCTAAGGGATGGGGCGATCCAGGACTGGAGCTCCAAAAGCCTAAGGGCTGTGGCGCCCCAGGCGTGGGGCACCCTAAGCCTAAGGGATGGGGCGCCCCAGGCCTGGGGATCCCAAAGCCTAAGGGCTAGGGCGCCTTAGCCTGGCGAGCCCTATGCCGAAGTGCTGGGGCGTCCCAGGCCTGGCGCGCCCTAAGCCTAAGGGCTGGGGCGCCCAAGGCCTGGGGCTCCCTAAGTCTAAGGGCTGAGGCGCCATAGGCCTGGGGCTCCAAAAGCCTAAGGGCTGGGGCACCCCAGGCCTGGGCCTCCCAAAGCCAAAGGCCTGGGGCACCCCAAGACTGGGGCTCCCAAAGCCTAAGTGCTGGGTGCCCCAGGGCTGGGGCTACCTAAGCCAAAGTGCTGGAGCGCCCCAGGCCTGGGGCTCCCAAAGCCTAAGGGCTGGGGCGCTCCAGGCCTGGTGCTCCCAAAGGCTAAGGCTGGAGCGCCACAGGTCTGGGGCTCCCTAAGCTTAAGAGCTGGGGCGCCCCAGGCCGGGGGTTCTCTAAGCCTAAGGGATGGTTCGCCCCAGGACTGGAGCTCCCAAAGCCTAAGGGCTGTGGCATCCCAGCCTGGGGCTCCCTAATCCTAAGGGCTGGAGTTTCCCAGGCCTGGGTCTCCCTAAGCCTAAGGGCTTGGGCGCCATAGGCCTGGGGCTCCAAAAGCCTAAGGGCTGGGGCGCCCCAGGCCTGGGGCTCCCAAAGCCTAAGGGCTGGGGCGCCCCAGACCTGGGGCACCCTAAGTCTAAGGGCTGTGGCGCCCCAGGCCTGGGGATCCCAAAGCCTAAGGGCTAGGGCACCATAGGCCAGGCGCGCCCTAAGCCGAAGTGCTGGGGCGTCCCAGGCCATGGGCTCCCTAAGCCTAAGGGCTGGGGCGCAAAAGGCCTGGGGCTCCCTAAGCCTAAGGGCTGGGACGCCCCAGGCCTGGGGCTCCGTAAACCGAAGGGCTGGGTACCCCCAGGCCTGGGGCTCCCTAAGTCTAAGGGCTGGGTGCTCCAGGCCTGGGGCACCCAAAGCCTAAGGGCTGGGGAGTCCTAGGCCTGGCGCGCCCTAAGCCGAAGTGCTGGGGCGTCCCAGGCCATGGGCTCCCTAAGCCTAAGGGCTGGGGCACCCCAGGACTGGGGCTCCCAAAGCCTAAGGGCTAGGGCACCCTAGGCCTGGGGCTCTCTAAGCCTAATGGCTGGAGTGCCACAGGCCTGGGGCTTCCAAAGCCTAAGGGCTGGGGCGCCCCAGACCTGGGGCACCCTAAGTCTAAGGGCTAGGGTGCCCCAGGCCTGGGGATCCCAAAGCCTAAGGGCTAGGGCGACCTAGGTCTGGCGCCCCCTAAGCCGAAGTGCTGGGGCATCCAAGGCCATGGGCTCCCAAAGCCTAAGGGCTGGGACGCCACAGGCCTGGGCCTACCAAAGCCTAAGGGCTGGGCCCCCAGGCCTGGAGCACCCAAAGCCTAAGGGCTGGGGAGCCCTAGGCCTGGCGCGCCCTAAGCCGAAGTGCTGGGGCGTCCCAGGCAATGGGCTCCCTAAGCCTAAGGGCTGGTGTGCCCCAGGCCTGGGGCTCCCAAATCCTTAGGTCTGGGGCGCCCCAGGAATTGGTCTCCCAAAGCCAAAGGGCTGGGGCGCCCGGTCTGGGGCTCCCAAAGACTGAGGGCTGGGGCGCCCGGGCCTGGGGCTCCCAAATACTAAGGGCTGGGGCGCCCCAGACCTGGGTCTCCCAAAGCCTAAGGGCTGGGGTGCCCCAGGGTTGGAGCTCCAAAAGCCTAAAGGCTGGGGCGCCCCAGGCCTGGCGCTCCCAAAGCCTAACGGCTGGGGCGCCCCAGGCCTGGGGCTCCCTAAGCCTAAGGGCTGTGGTGCCCTAGGCCAGGAGCTCCCTAAGCCTAAGGGCGGGGGCACCCCAGGCCTGGGGCTCCCTAATCCGAAGGGCTGCGTCGCCCCAGGCCTGGGGCTCCCAACGCCTAAGGGCTGTGGCGCCGCAGACCTGGGCCTCCCAAAGCCAAAGGCCTGGGGCACCCCAAGACTGGGGCTCCCAAAACCTAAGTGCTGGTGCCCCAGGGCTGGGGCTACCTAAGCCAAAGTGCTGGAGCACCCCAGGCCTGGGGCTCCCAAAGCCTAAGGGCTGGGGCGTCCCAGGCCTGGAGCTCCCAAAGCCTAAGGTTGGGGCGCCCCAAGACTGGGGCTCCCTAAGCCTAAGAGCTGGGGCTCCCGGGCCGGGGGGTTCTCAAAACCTAAGGGATGGGGCGATCCAGGACTGGAGCTCCAAAACATAAGGGCTGTGGCGCCCCAGGCGTGGGGCACCCTAAGCCTAAGGGATGGGGCGCCCCAGGCCTGGGGATCCCAAAGCCTAAGGGCTAGGGCGCCCTAGGCCTGGCGAGCCCTAAGCCGAAGTGCTGGGGCGTCCCAGGCCTGGCGCGCCCTAAGCCTAAGGGCTGGGGCGCCCAAGGCCTGGGGCTCCCTAAGTCTAAGGGCTGAGGCGCCATAGGCCTGGGGCTCCAAAAGCCTAAGGGCTGGGGCACCCCAGGCCTGGGCCTCCCAAAGCCAAAGGCCTGGGGCACCCCAAGACTGGGGCTCCCAAAGCCTAAGTGCTGGGTGCCCCAGGGCTGGGGCTAACTAAGCCAAAGTGCTGGAGCGCCCCAGGCCTGGGGCTCCCAAAGCCTAAGGGCTGGGGCGCTCCAGGCCTGGTGCTCCCAAAGGCTAAGGCTGGAGCGCCACAGGTCTGGGGCTCCCTAAGCTTAAGAGCTGGGGCGCCCCAGGCCGGGGGTTCTCTAAGCCTAAGGGATGGTTCGCCCCAGGACAGGAGCTCCCAAAGCCTAAGGGCTGTGGCATCCCAGCCTGGGGCTCCCTAATCCTAAGGGCTGGAGCTTCCCAGGCCTGGGTCTCCCTAAGCCTAAGGGCTTGGGCGCCATAGGCCTGGGGCTCCAAAAGCCTAAGGGCTGGGGCGCCCCAGGCCAGGGGCTCCCAAAGCCTAAGGGCTGGCGCGCCCAAGACCTGGGGCACCCTAAGTCTAAGGGCTGGGGCGCCCCAGGCCTGGGGATCCCAAAGCCTAAGGGCTAGGGCGCCCTAGGCCTGGCGCGCCCTAAGCCGAAGTGCTGGGGCGTCCCAGGCCATGGGCTCCCTAAGACTAAGGGCTGGGGCGCCCAAGGCCTGGGGCTCCCTAAGCCTAAGGCCTGGGTTGCCCCAGGCCTGGGGCTCCGTAAGCCGAAGGGCTGGGTACCCCCAGGCCTGGGGCTCCCTAAGTCTAAGGGCTGAGGGGCCCCAGGACTGGGGCTTCCAAAGCCTAAGGGCTGAGGCGCCCTAGGCCTGCGGCTACAAAAGCCTAAGGGCTGGGGAGCCCTAGGCCTGGCGCGTCCTAAGCCGAAGGTCTGGGGCTTCCCAAGCAATGGGCTCCCTAAGCCTAAGGGCTGGGGCGCCCCAGGCCTGGGGCTCCCTAAGCCTAAGAGCTGGAGCGCCCCAGGCCTGGGGCTCCCAAATCCTAAGGCCTGGGGCGCCCCAGGCCTTGGTCTCCCAAATCCAAAGGGCTGGGGTGCCCCAGGGCTGGAGCTCCAAAAGCCTAAAGGCTGGGGCGACCAGTCCTATGGTTCCCTAAGTCTAAGGGCTGGGGGGCCACATGCCTGGGGCTCCCTAAACCTAAAGGCTGGGGTGCCCCAGGCCTGGAGCTACCAAAGCCTAAGGGCTGGGGCACCCCAGGCCTGGGGCTCCCTAAGCCTAAGTGCTGTGGCGCCCTAGGCCAGGAGCTCCCTAAGCCTAAGGGTTGGGGTGCCCCAGGCCGGGGGCTCCCTAAGCCTAAGGGCGGGGGCACCCCAGGCCTGGGCTTCCTAATCCGAAGGGCGGGGATGCCCCAGGCCAGGGGCTCCCAACGCCTTAGGGCTGGGGCGCCGCAGACCTGGGCCTCCCAAAGACAAAGGCCTGGGGCACCCCAAGACTCGGGCTCCCAAACCCTAAGTGCTGGGTGCCCCAGGGCTGGGGCTACCTAAGCCAAAGGGCTGGAGCGCCCCAGGCCTGGGGCTCCCAAAGCCTAAGAGCTGGGGCGCCCCAGGCCTGGAGCTCCCAAAGCCTAAGGCTGGGGCGCCACAGGTCTGGGGCTCCGTAAGCCTAAGAGCTGGGGTGCCCCAGGCCGGGGGTTCTCTAATCCTAAGGGATGGGGCGCCCTAGGACTGGAGCTCCCAAAGCCTACGGCCTGTGGTGCCCCAAGCTTGGGGCTCCCTAAGCCTAAGGGCTGGAGCTTCCCAGGCCAGGGTCACCCTAAGCCTAACGGCTTGGGCGCCATAGGCCGGGGGATCCAAAAGCCCAAGGGCTGGGGCGCCCCAGGCCTGGGGCTCCCAAAGCCTAAGGGCTGGGGCGCCCCAGACCTGGGGCACCCAAATTCTAAGGGCTGTGGCGCCCCAGGCCTGGGGATCCCAAAGCCTAAGGGCTAGGGCACCATAGGCCAGGCGCGCCCTAAGCCGAAGTGCTGGGGCGTCCCAGGCCATGGGCTCCCTAAGCCTAAGGGCTGGGGCGCAAAAGGCCTGGGGCTCCCTAAGCCTAAGGGCTGGGACGCCCCAGGCCTGGGGCTCCGTAAACCGAAGGGCTGGGTACCCCCAGGCCTGGGGCTCCCTAAGTCTAAGAGCTGGGCGCCCCAGGCCTGGGGCACCCAAAGCCTAAGGGCTGGGGAGTCCTAGGCCTGGCGCGCCCTAAGCCGAAGTGCTGGGGCGTCCCAGGCCATGGGCTCCCTAAGCCTAAGGGCTGGGGCACCCCAGGACTGGGGCTCCCAAAGCCTAAGGGCTAGGGCGCCCTAGGCCTGGGGCTCTCTAAGCCTAATGGCTGGAGTGCCACAGGCCTGGGGCTTCCAAAACCTAAGGGCTGGGGCGCCCCAGACCTGGGGCACCTTAAGTCTAAGGGCTAGGGTGCCCCAGGCCTGGGGATCCCAAAGCCTAAGGGCTAGGGCGCCCTAGGTCTGGCGCCCCCTAAACCGAAGTGCTGGGGCATCCAAGACCATGGGCTCCCAAAGCCTAAGGGCTGGGACGCCACAGGCCTGGGCCTACCAAAGCCTAAGGGCTGGGCCCCCAGGCCTGGAGCACCCAAAGCCTAAGGGCTGGGGAGCCCTAGGCCTGGCGCGCCCTAAGCCGAAGTGCTGGGGCGTCCCAGGCAATGGGCTCCCTAAGCCTAAGGGCTGGTGTGCCCCAGGCCTGGGGCTCCCAAATCCTTAGGTCTGGGGCGCCCCAGGAATTGGTCTCCCAAAGCCAAAGGGCTGGGGCGCCCGGGTCTGGGGCTCCCAAAGCCTAACGGCTGGGGCGCCCCAGGCCTGGGGCTGCCTAAGCCTAAGGGCTGTGGTGCCCTAGGCCAGGAGCTCCCTAAGCCTAAGGGCGGGGGCACCCCAGGCCTGGGGCTCCCTAATCCGAAGGGCTGCGTCACCCCAGGCCTGGGGCTCCCAACGCCTAAGGGCTGTGGCGCCGCAGACCTGGGCCTCCCAAAGCCAAAGGCCTGGGGCACCCCAAGACTGGGGCTCCCAAAACCTAAGTGCTGGTGCCCCAGGGCTGGGGCTACCTAAGCCAAAGTGCTGGAGCACCCCAGGCCTGTGGCTCCCAAAGCCTAAGGGCTGGGGCGCCCCAGGCCTGGAGCTCCCAAAGCCTAAGGTTGGGGCGCCCCAAGACTGGGGCTCCCTAAGCCTAAGAGCTGGGGCTCCCGGTCCGGGGGTTCTCAAAACCTAAGGGATGGGGCGCCCAAGGACTGGAGCTCCAAAAGCCTAAGGGCTGTGGCGCCCCAGGTGTGGGGCACCCTAAGCCTAAGGGATGGGGCGCCCCAGGCCTGGGGATCCCAAAGCCTAAGGGCTAGGGCGCCCTAGGCCTGGCGAGCCCTAAGCCGAAGTGCTGGGGCGTCCCAGGCCTGGCGCGCCCTAAGCCTAAGGGCTGGGGCGCCCAAGGCCTGGGGCTCCCTAAGTCTAAGGGCTGAGGCGCCATAGGCCTGGGGCTCCAAAAGCCTAAGGGCTGGGGCACCCCAGGCCTGGGCCTCCCAAAGCCAAAGGCCTGGGGCACCCCAAGACTGGGGCTCCCAAAGCCTAAGTGCTGGGTGCCCCAGGGCTGGGGCTACCTAAGCCAAAGTGCTGGAGCGCCCCAGGCCTGGGGCTCCCAAAGCCTAAGGGCTGGGGCGCTCCAGGCCTGCTGCTCCCAAAGGCTAAGGCTGGAGCGCCACAGGTCTGGGGCTCCCTAAGCTTAAGAGCTGGGGCGCCCCAGGCCGGGGGTTCTCTAAGCCTAAGGGATGGTTCGCCCCAGGACTGGAGCTCCCAAAGCCTAAGGGCTGTGGCATCCCAGCCTGGGGCTCCCTAATCCTAAGGGCTGGAGCTTCCCAGGCCTGGGTCTCCCTAAGCCTAAGGGCTTGGGCGCCATAGGCCTGGGGCTCCAAAAGCCTAAGGTCTGGGGCGCCCCAGGCCAGGGGCTCCCAAAGCCTAAGGGCTGGCGCGCCCAAGACCTGGGGCACCCTAAGTCTAAGGGCTGGGGCGCCCCAGGCCTGGGGATCCCAAAGCCTAAAGGCTAGGGCGCCCTAGGCCTGGCGCGCCCTAAGCCGAAGTGCTGGGGCGTCCCAGGCCATGGGCTCCCTAAGCCTAAGGGCTGGGGCGCCCCAGGCCTGGCGCGCCCTAAGCCAAAGGGGGGGCGTCCCAGGCAATGGGCTCACTAAGCCTAAGGGGTGGTGCGCCCCAGGCCTGTGGCTCCCTAAGCCTAAGGGCTGGAGCGCCCCAGGCCTGGGGCTCCCAAATCCTAAGGGCTGGAGCGCCCCAGGTCTTGGTCTCCCAAAGCCAAAGGGCTGGGGCACCTCGGGCCTGGGCTCCCAAAGCCTAAGGCCTGGGGCGCCCCGGCCTGGGGCTCCCAAAGCCTAAGGCTGGGACGCCCCTGGCCAGAGGCTCCCTAAGCCGAAGGGCTGGTGGGCCACAGGCCTTGGGCTCCCAAAGCCTAAGGGCTGGGGCGCCCCAGGCATGGGGCTCCCAAAGACTAAGGGCTGGGGTGCACAGGGCAATGGCTCCCTAATCCTAAGGGCTGGGGCGTACCATGCCTGGGGTTCCCAAAGCCTAAGGGCTGGTGCGCCCCAGGCCTGGGGCTCACAAAGCCTAAGGGCTGGGGCGACCCAGTCCTGGGGCTCCCTAAGTCTAAGGGCTGGGGCACCCCAGGCCTGGGACTCCCTAAGCCTAAGGGCTGGAGCGCCCCAGGCCTGGGGCTCTCAAATCCTAAGGGCTGGGGCACCCCAGGCCTTGGTCTCCCAAATCCTATGGGCTGGGGCGCCCAGGGGCAGGGGCTCCCAAAACCTAAGGGCTGGGGCGCCCCAGGCATGGGGCTCCCAAAGCCTAAGGGCTGTGGTGCCCAGGGTAAGGGCTCACTAAGCCAAAGGGCTGGGGCGTATCTTGCCTGGGGCTCCCAAAGCCTAAGGGCTGGGGCGCCCCAGGCCTGGGGATCCCAAAGCCTAAGGGCTGGGGTGCCCCAGGGCTGGAGCTCCAAAAGCCTAAAGGCCGGGGCGCCCCAGGCCTGGAGCTCCCAAAGCCTAAGGGCTGGGGCGCCCCAGGCCTGGGGCTCCCTAAACCTAAAGGCTGTGTCGCCCTAGGCCAGGAGCTCCCTAAGCCTAAGAGTTGGGGCGCCCCAGGCCGGGGGCTCCCTAAGCCCAAGGGCGGGGGCACTCCAGGCCTGGGGCTCCCAACGCCTAAGGGCTGGGGCGCCGCAGACCTGGGCCTCCCAAAGCCAAAGGCCTGGGGTACCCCAAGACTGTGGCTCCCAAAGCCTAAGTGCTGGGTGCCCCAGGGCTGGGGTTACCTAAGTCAAAGGGCTGGGGCGCCCCAGGCCTGGAGTTCCCAAACCTAAGGCTGAGGCGCCACAGGTCGGGGGCTCCCTAAGCCTAAGAGCTGGGGCGCCTAAGGCTGGGGGTTCTTAAAACCTAAGGGATGGGGCGCCCCAGGACTGGAGCTCCCAAAGCCTAATGGCTTGGGCACCATAGCCCTGGGGCTCCAAAAGCCTAAGGGCTGGGGCGCCTAAGGCCTGGAGCTCCCAAAGCCTAAGGGCTGGGCACCCCAGACCTGGGGCACCCTAAGCCTAAGGGCTGGGGCGCCCCAGGCCCGGGGATCCCAAAGCCTACGGGCTGGGGAGTCCTAGGCCTGGCGCGCCCTAAGCCGAAGTGCTGGGGTGTCCCAGGCCATGGGCTCCCTAAGACTAAGGGCTGGGGTGCCCAAGGCCTGGGGTTCCCTAAGCCTAAGGGCAAGGTCGCCCAGGCCTGGGGCTCCGTAAGCCGAAGGTCAGGGTCCCCCCAGGCCTGGGGCTCCCAAAGTCTAAGGGCTGAGGCGCCCCAGGCCTGGGGCTTCCAAAGCCTAAGGGCTGAGGCGCCCCAGGCCTGGGGCTACCAAAGCCTAAGGGCTGGGGAGCCCTAGGCCTGGCGCGCCCTAAGCCGAAGGGCTGGGGCGTCCCAAGCAATGGGCTCCCTAAGCCTAAGGGCTGGGCGCCCCAGACCTGGGGCACCCTAAGCCTCAGGGCTGGGGCGCCCAAGGCCTGTGGCTCCCTAAGCCTAAGGGCTGGGACGCCCCAGGCCTGGGACTCCCTAAGCCGAAGGGCTGGGTCCCCCCAGGCCTGGGGCTCCCTAAGTCTAAGGGCTGAGGTGCCCCATGCCTGGGGCTTCCAAAGCCTAAGGGCTGAGGAGCCCCAGGCCTGGGGCTACCAAAGCCTAAGGGCTGGGGAGCCCTAGGCCTTGCGCGCCCTAAGCCAAAGGTCAGGGGCGTCCCAAGCAATGGGCTCCCTAAGCCTAAGGGCTGGGGCGCCCCAGGCCTGGGGCTCCCTAAGCCTAAGAGCTGGAGCCCCCCAGGCCTGGGGCTCCCAAATCCTAAGGCCTGGGGCGCCCCAGGCCTTGGTCTCCCAAATCCAAAGGGCTGGGGTGCCCCAGGGCTGGAGCTCCAAAAGCCTTAAGGCTGGGGCGACCAGTCCTATGGTTCCCTAAGTCTAAGGGCTGGGGGGCCACAGGCCTGGGGCTCCCTAAACCTAAAGGCTGGGGTGCCCCAGGCCTGGAGCTACCAAAGCCTAAGGGCTGGGGCACCCCAGGCCTGGGGCTCCCTAAGCCTAAGGGCTGTGGCGCCCTAGGCCAGGAGCTCCCTAAGCTTAAGGGTTGGGGTGCCCCAGGCCGGGGGCTCCCTAAGCCTAAGGGCGGGGGCACCCCAGACCTGGGCTTCCTAATCCGAAGGGCGGGGATGCCCCAGGCCAGGGGCTCCCAACGCCTTAGGGCTGGGGCGCCGCAGACCTGGGCCTCCCAAAGCCAAAGGCCTGGGGCACCCCAAGACTCGGGCTCCCAAAGCCTAAGAGCTGGGCACCCCAGGCCTGGAGCTCCCAAAGCCTAAGGCTGGGTCGCCACAGGTCTGGGGCTCCGTAAGCCTAAGCGCTGGGGTGCCCCAGACCGGGGGTTCTCTAAGCCTAAGGGATGGGGCGCCCCAGGACTGGAGCTCCCAAAGCCTAAGGCCTGTGGCGCCCCAAGCCTGGGGCTCCCTAAGCCTAAGGGCTGGAGCTTCCCAGGCCAGGGTCTCCCTAAGCCTAACGGCTTGGGCGCCATAGGCCTGGGGATCCAAAAGCATAAGGGCTGGGGCGCCCCAGGCCTGGGGCTCCCAAAGCCTAAGGGCTGGGGCGCCCCAGACCTGGGGCACCCTAATTCTAAGGTCTGTGGCGCCCCAGGCCTGGGGATCCCAAAGCCTAAGGGCTAGGGCACCATAGGCCAGGCGCGCCCTAAGCCGAAGTGCTGGGGCGTCCCAGGCCATGGGCTCCCTAAGCCTAAGGGCTGGGGCGCCCAAGGCCTGGGGCTCCCTAAGCCTAAGGGCTGGGACGCCCCAGGCCTGGGGCTCCGTAAGCCGAAGGGCTGGGTACCCCCAGGCCTGGGGCTCCCTAAGTCTAAGGGCTGGGCGCCCCAAGCCTGGGGCACCCAAAGCCTAAGGGCTGGGGAGTCCTAGGCCTGGCGCACCCTAAGCCGAAGTGCTGGGGCGTCCCAGGCCATGGGCTCCCTAAGCCTAAGGGCTGGGGCACCCCAGGACTGGGGCTCCCAAAGCCTAAGGGCTAGGGCGCCCTATGCCTGGGGCTCTCTAAGCCTAATGGCTGGAGTGCCACAGGCCTGGGCTCCCAAAGCCTAAGGGCTGGGGCGCCCCAGACCTGGGGCACCCTAAGTCTAAGGGCTAGGGTGCCCCAGGCCTGGGGATCCCAAAGCCTAAGGGCTAGGGCGCCCTAGGTCTGGCGCGCCCTAAGCCGAAGTGATGGGGCATCCAAGGCCATGGGCTCCCAAAGCCTAAGGGCTGGGACGCCACAGGCCTGGGCCTACCAAAGCCTAAGGGCTGGGCCCCCAGGCCTGGAGCACCCAAAGCCTAAGGGCTGGGGAGCCCTAGGCCTGGCGCGCCCTAAGCCGAAGTGCTGGGGCGTCCCAGGCAATGGGCTCCCTAAGCCTAAGGGCTGGTGTGCCCCAGGCCTGGGGCTCCCAAAGCCGAAGGGCTGGAGCGCCCCAGGCCTGGGGCTCCCAAATCCTTAGGACTGGGGCGCCCCAGGAATTGGTCTCCCAAAGCCAAAGGTCTGGGGCGCCCGGGTCTGGGGCTCCCAAAGACTGAGGTCTGGGCCGACCGGACCTGGGGCTCCCAAAGACTAAGGGCTGGGGCGCCCCAGACCTGGGTCTCCCAAAGCCTAAGGGCTGGGGTGCCCCAGGTTTGGAGCTCCAAAAGCCTAAAGGCTGGGGAGCCCCAGGCCTGGCGCTCCCAAAGCCTAACGGCTGGGGCGCCCCAGGCCTGGGGCTCCCTAAGCCTAAGGGCTGTGATGCCCTAGGCCAGGAGCTCCCTAAGCCTAAGGGCGGGGGCACCCCAGGCCTGGGGTTCCCAACGCTTAAGGGTTGTGGCGCCGCAGACCTGGGCCTCCCAAAGCCAAAGGCCTGGGGCACCCCAAGACTGGGGCTCCCAAAACCTAAGTGCTGGTGCCCCAGGGCTGGGGCTACCTAAGCCAAAGTGCTGGAGCGCCCCAGGCCTGGGGCTCCCAAAGCCTAAGGGCTGGGGCGCCCCAGGCCTGGAGCTCCCAAGCCTAAGGTTGGGGCGCCCCAAGACTGGGGCTCCCTAAGCCTAAGAGCTGGGGCTCCCGGGCTGGGGTTCTCAAAACCTAAGGGATGGGGCGCCCCAGGACTGGAGCTCCAAAAGCCTAAGGGCTGTGGCGCCCCAGGCGTGGGGCACCCTAAGCCTAAGGGCTGGGGCGCCCCAGGCCTGGGGATCCCAAAGCCTAAGGGCTAGGGCGCCCTAGGCCTGGCACGCCCTAAGCCGAAGTGCTGGGGCGTCCCAGGCCTGGCGCGCCCTAAGCCTAAGGGCTGGGGCGCCCAAGGCCTGGGGCTCCCTAAGCGTAAGGGCTGGGACGCCCCAGGCCTGGGGCTCCGTAAGCTGAAGGGCTGGGTCCCCCCAGGCCTGGGGCTCCCTAAGCCTAATGGCTGGAGCTTCCCAGGCCTGGGTCTCCCTAAGCCTAAGGGCTTGGGCGCCATAGGCCTGGGGCTCCAAAATCCTAAGAGCTGGGGCGCCCCAGACCTGGGGCTCCCAAAGCCTAAGGGCTGGGACGCCCCAGACCTGGGGCACACTAAAACTAAGGGCTGGGGCGCCCCACGCCTGGGGATCCCAAAGCCTAAGGGCTAGGGAGCCCTATGCCTGGCGCGCCCTAAGCCGAAGTGCTGGGGCGTCCCAGGCCATGGGCTCCCTAAGCCTATGGGCTGGGGCGCCCACGGCCTGGGGCTGCCTAAGCCTAATGGCTGGGACGCCCCAGGCCTGGGGCTCCGTAAGCCGAAGGGCTGGGTCCCCCCAGGCCTGGGGCTCCCTAAGTCTAAGGTCTGAGGCGCCCCAGGCCTGGGGCTACCAAAGCCTAAGGGCTGGGCGCCCCAGGCCTGGGGCACCCAAAGCCTAAGGGCAGTGGAGTCCTAGGCCTGGCGCGCCGTAAGCCGAAGGGCTGGGTCCCCCCAGGCCTGGGGCTCCCTAAGTCTAAGGGCTGAGGCGCCATAGGCCTGGGGCTCCAAAAGCCTAAGGGCTGGGGCACCCCAGACCTGGGCCTCCCAAAGCCAAAGGCCTGGGGCACCCCAAGACTGGGGCCACCAAAGCCTAAGTGCTGGGTGCCCCAGTGCTGGGGCTCCCAAAGCCTAAGGGCTGGGGCGCTCCATGCCTGGAGCTCCCAAAGGCTAAGGCTGGAGCGCCACAGGTCTGGGGCTCCCTAAGCTTAAGAGCTGGGGCGCCCCAGGCCGGGGGTTCTCTAAGCCTAAGGGATGGTTCGCCCCAGGACTGGAGCTCCCAAAGCCTAAGGGCTGTGGCACCCCAGCCTGGGGCTCCCTAATCCTAAGGGCTGGAGCTTCCCAGGCCTGGGTCTCCCTAAGCCTAAGGGCTTGGGCGCCATAGGCCTGGGGCTCCAAAAGCCTAAGGGCTGGGGCGCCCCAGGCCAGCGGCTCCCAAAGCCTAAGGACTGGCGCGCCCCAGACCTGGGGCACCCTAAGTCTAAGGGCTGGGGCGCCCCAGGCATGGGGCTCCCAAAACCTAAGGCTGGGACGCCCCTGGCCAGAGGCTCCCTAAGCCGAAGGGCTGGTGGGCCACAGGCCTGGGGCTCCCAACGCCTAAGGGCTAGGGCGCCGCAGACCTGGGCCTCCCAAAGCCAAAAGCCTGGGGCACCCCAAGACTGGGGCTCCCAAAGCCAAAGGCCTGGGGCACCCCAAGACTGGGGCTCCCAAAGCCTAAGTGCTGGGTGCCCCAGGGCTGGGGCTACCTAAGCCAAAGGGCTGGAGCGCCCCAGGCCTGGGGCTCCCAAAGCCTGAGGGCTGGGGCGCCCCAGGCCTGGAGCTCCCAGAGCCTAAGGCTGGGGTGCCACAGGTCTGGGGCTCCCTAAGCCTAAGAGCTGAGGCTCCCCAGGCCGGGGGTTCTCTAAGCCTAAGGGATGGGGCGCCCCAGGACTGGAGGTCCCAAAGCCTAAGGGCTGTCGCGCCCCAGGCCTGGGGCTCCCTAAGACTAAGGGCTGGAGCTTCCCAGGCCTGGGTCTCCCTAAGCCTAAGGGCTTGGGCGCCATAGGCCTGGGGCTCCAAAAGCCTCAGGGCTGGGGCGCCCCAGGCCTGGGGCTCACAAAGCCTAAGGGCTGGGGCGCCCCAGACCTGGGGCACCCTAAGCCTAAGGGCTGGGGCGCCCCAGGCCTGGGAATCCCAAAGCCTAAGGGCTAGGGCGCCCTAGGCCTGGCGCGTCCTAAGCCGAAGTGCTGGGGCATCCCAGGCCATGGGCTCCCTAAGCCTAAGGGCAGGGGCGCCCAAGTTCTGGGGCGCCTAAAGCCTAAGGGCTGGGAAGCCGCAGGCTTGGGGCTCCCTAGGCCGAAGGGCTGGGTCCGTCCAGGCCTGGTGCTCCCTAATTCTAAAGGCTGAGGCGCCACAGGTCTGGGGCTCCCTAAGCCTAAGAGCTGGGGCGCCCCAGGCCGGGTGTTCTCTAAGCCAAAGGCCTGGTGCACACCAAGACTGGGGCTCCCAAAGCCTAAGTGCTGGGTGCCCCAAGGCTGGGGCTACCTAAGCCAAAGGGCTGGAGCGCCCCAGGCCTGGGGCTCCCAAAGCCGAAGGGCTGGGGCGCCCCAGGCCTGGAGCTCCCAAAGCCGAAGGCTGGGGCGCCATAGGTCTGGGGCATCCTAAGCCTAAGAGCTGGGGCGCCCCAGGCCGGGGGTTCTCTAAGCCTAAGGGATGGGGCGCCCAAGGACTGGAGCTCCCAAAGCCTAAGGCTGGGGCGCCCCAGGCCTGGGGCTCCCAAAGCCTAAGGCTGGGGAGCCACAGGTCTGGGGCTCATTAAGCCTAAGAGCTGGGGCGCCCCAGGCCTGGGGTTCTCTAAGCCTAAGGGCTGTGGCGCCCCAGGCCTGGGGCTCCCTAAGCCTAAGCGCTGAAGCTTCCCAGGCCTGGGTCTCCTAAGCCTAAGGGCTTGGGCGCCATAGGCCTGGCGCGCCCTAAGCCGAAGTGCTGGGGCGTCCAAGGCCATTGGTTCCCTAAGCCTACAGGCTGGGACGCCCCAGGCCTGGGGCTCCGAAAGCCTTAGGGCTGGGGCGCCTCAGACCTAGGGCACCCTAAGCCTAAGGGCTGGGGCGCCCCAGGCCTGGGGATCCCAAAGCCTAAGGGCTAGGGCGCCCTAGGCCTGGCGCGCCCTAAGCCGAAGTGCTGGGGCGTCCCAGGACATGGGTTCCCTAAGCCTATGGGCTGGGACAACCCAGGCCTGGTGCTCCCTAAGCCGAAGGGCTGTGTCCCCCCAGGCCTGGGGCTCCCTAAGTCTAAGGGCTGAGGCGCCCCAGGCCTGAGGCTACCAAAGACTAAGGGCTGGGCGCCCCAGGCCTGAGGCACCCAAAGCCTAAGGGCTGGGCGCCCCAGGCCTGAGGCACCCAAAGCCTAAGGGCTGGGGAGCCCTAGGCCTGGAGCGTCCTAAGCCGAAGGGCTGGGGCGTCCCAGGCCATGGGCTCCCTAAGCCTAAGGGCTGGTGGGCCCAAGGCCTGGGGCTCCCAAATCCTAAGGGCAGTCGCGCCCCAGGCCTTGGTCTCCCAAAGCCAAAGGGCTGGGGGGCCCCAGGCCTGGGGCACCCAAAGCCTAAGGGCTGGGGCGCCCCGGCCTGGGGCTCCCAAAGCCTAAGGCTGGGATGCCCCTGGCCAGGGTCTCCCTAAGTCGAAGGGCTGGGGCGCCCCAGGCCAGGGGCTCCCAAACCCGAAGGGCTGGGGCACCCCAGGCCAAGGGCCCCCTAAACCTAAGGGCTGGGGCGTACCATGCCTCGGGCTCCCAAAGCCTAAGGGCTGTGGCGCCCCAGGCCTGGGGCTCCCAATGCCTAAAGGCTGGGACGACCCAGTCCTGGGGCTCCCTAAGCCTTAGGGCTGGGGGTCACAGGCCTGGGGCTCCCTAATCCTAAAGGCTGTGGTGCCCAGGCCAGGAGCTCCCTAAGCCTAAGGGCTGGGGCACCCGAGACCTGGGGCTCCCTAATCCGAAGGGCGGGGCGCCCCAGGCCTGGGCCTCCCAAAGCCTAAGGGCTGGGGCACCCCAAGACTGGGGCTCTCAATGCCTGAGTGCTGGGTGCCCCAGGGCTAGGGCTACCTAAGCCAATGGGCTCGGGCGCAATAGGCCTGGGGCTCCAAAAGCCTCAGGGCTGGGACGCCCCAGCCCTGGGGCTCCCTAAGCCGAAGGGCTGGGTCTCCCCTGGCCTGGGGCTCCCTAATCCTAAGGGCTGGGGCGCCCCAGGCCTGGGGCTACCAAAGCCTAAGGGCTGGGGCGCCCCAGGCCTGGGAATCCCAAAGCTGAAGGGATGGGGCGCCCCAGCCTGGGGCCCCCAAAGCCTAAGGACTGTGGCGCCCCAGGCCTGGGCCTCCCTAAGCCGAAGGGCTGGGGCGTCCCAGGCTATGGGCTCCCTAAGCCTAAGGGCAGGGGTACCCCAGGCCTGGTGCTCCCTAAGCCTAAGGGTCGGGACGCCCCAGAACTGGGGCTCCCTAAGCCGAAGGGCTGGGGAGTCCCAGGCCATGGGCTCCCGAAGCCTAAGGACTGTGGCGCCCTAGGCCTGGGGCTCCCTAAGCCTAAGGGCTGGGGTGCATCTGGCCTGGGGCTCCCAAAGCCTAAGGGCAGGGGCGTCGCAGCCCTTGGGCTCCCTAAGCCTAAGGGTTGGGGCGCCCAAGTCCTGGGGCTCTCTAAGCCTAAGGGCTGGGGCGCCCCAGGTCTACGGCTCCCAAAGCCTAAGGGCTGGGGCGCCCTAGGCCTTGCGTGCCCTAAGCCGAACGGCGGGGGCGTCCCAGGCCTGGGGCTCCCTAAGCCTAATGGCTGTGGCGCCCCAGGCCTGGGTCTCCCTAAGCCTAAGGGCTGGAGCGTCGTAGCCCTTGGGCTCCCTAAGCCTAAGGGCTGGGGCGCCCAAGTCCTGGGGCTCCCAAAGCCTAAGGGCCGGGTCGCCCCAGGCCTGGGGCTCCCTAAGCCTAATGGCTGGAGCGCCCCATACCTGGTGCTCCCAAAGCCTACGGGCTGGGGCGCCCCAGGTCTAGGGCTCCCAAAGCCTAAGGGCTGGGGAGCCTAGAGCTGGCGCGCACTAAGCCGAAGGGCGGGGGCATCCCAGTCCTGGGGCTCCCTAAACCTAAGGGCTGGGGCGCCCCAGGTCTGGGGCTCCCAAAGCCTAAAGGCTGGGGCGCCCCAGTCCTGGGGCTCCCTTAGCCTAAGGGCTGGAGCGCTCCAGGCCTGGGGCACCCTAAGCCTAAGGGCAGGGGCGCCCCAGGTCTAGGGCTCCCAAAGACTAAGGGTGGGGTGCCCCAGGCCTGGGGCTGCCGAAGCCTAAGGGCTGTGGCGCCCCAAGCCTGTGGTTCTCTAAGCCTAAGGGCTGTGGCACCCAGAACTGGGGCTCCCTAAGCCTAAGGGCTGGAGCTTCCCAGGCCTGGGGCTCCCTAAGCCTAAGGGCTTGGGCGACATAGGCCTGGGGCTCCAAAAGCCTAAGGGCTGGGGCGCCCCAGGCCTGGGGCTCCCAAAGCCTAAGGGCTGGGGAGCCACAGACCTGGGGCACCCTAAACCTAAGGGCTGGGGCGCCCAGGCCTGGCGATCCCAAAGCGTAAGTGCTAGGGCGCCCTAGGCCTGGCGCGCCTTAAGCAGAAGTGCTGGGGCGTCCCACGCCATGGGCTCCCTAAGCCTAAAGGCTGGGGCTCCCCAGGCCTGGGGCTACCAAAGCCTAAGGGCTGGGGCGCCCCAGGCCTGGTGCTACCAAAGCCAAAGTGCTGGGGCGTCCCAGGCCATGGGCTCCCTAAGCCTAAGGGCTGGGGTGCCCCAGGCCTGGGGCTCCCTAAGCCGAAGGGCTGGGGCACCCTAGGCCTGGGGCGCCCAAAGCCTAAGGGCTGTGGCGGCCCAAGCGTGGGGCTCCCTAAGCCTAAGGGCTGGGGCGCCCCAGGACTGGGCTACCAAAGCCTAAGGGCTGGGGCGTCCCTGGCCATGGACTCCCTAAACCTAAGGTCTGGGGTGCCCAGACCTGGGGCTCCCTAAGCCTAAACATGGGACACCCCTGGCCTGGGGATCTCTAAGCCGAAAGGCTGGGGCCCCCTAGGCCTGGGGCGCCCAAAGCCTAAGGGCTGTGGCGCCCCAGGCCTGGGGCTCCCTAAGCCTAAGGGCTGGGGCGTCGAAGCCCTTGGGCTCGCTAAGCCTAAGGGCTGGGGCGCCCCAGTCCTGGGGCTCCCAAAGCCTAAGGGCAGGGGCGTCGCAGCCCTTGGGCTCCCAAGCCTAATGGCTGGAGCGCACCAGGCCTGGTGCACCCAAAGCCTAAGGGCTAGGGCTCCCTAGGTCTGGCGCGCTCTAAACCGAAGTGCTGGGGCGTCCCAAGCCATGGGCTCCCTAAGCCTAAGGGCTGGGGCGCCCCAGGCCTGGGGCTACCTAATCCTAAGGGCTGGGACGCCACAGGCCTGGGGCTCCCTATGCCGAAGGGGTGGGTCCCCCCAGGCCTGGGGCTCCCTAAGTCTAAAGGCTGGGGTGCACCAAGCCTGGGGCTCCCAAAGCCTAAGGGCTGTGGCGCCCAGGGCTGGGACTCCCAAACCGAAGGGCTGGGGCGACCCAGTCCTGGGGCTCCCTAAGCCTAAGGGCTGGGGGCCACAGGCCTGGGGCTCCCTAAGCCTAAAGGCTGGGGCGCCCCGGGCCTGGAGCTCCCAAAGCCTAAGTGCTGGGGCGCCCCAGGACTGGGGCTACCTAAGCCTAAGGGATGTTGCTACCCAGGCCAGGAGCTCCCTAAGCCTAAGGGTTGGGGCACACCAGGCCAGGGGCTCCCTAAGCCTAAGGGCGGGGGCACCCGAGGCCTGGGGCTCCCTAATCCGAAGGGCGGGGGCGCCCCAGGCTTTGGGCTCCCAACGCCTAAGAGCTGGGGCGCCGCAGACCTGGGCTTCCCAAAACCTAAGGGCTGGAGCACCCCAAGACTGGGGCTCCCAAAACCTAAGTGCTGGGTGCCCCAGGGCTGGGGCTACATAAGCCAAAGGGCTGGAGAGTCCCAGGCCTGGGGCTCCCAAAGACTAAGGCCTGGGCGCCCCAGGCCTGGAGCTCCCAAAACTTAAGGTTGGGCCGCCACAGGTCTGGGGCTCCCTAAGCCTAAGAGCTGGGGCGCCCCAGGCCTGGGGTTCTCTAAGCCGAAGTGCTGGGGCATCCCAGGCCATCGGCTCCCTAAGCCTAAGGGCTGGGGCACCCCAGGCCTGAGGCTGCCTAAGCCTAAGGGCTGGGACGCCCCAGGCCTGGGGTTCCCTAAGCCGAGGGCTGGGTCCACCCAGGCCTGGGGCTCCCTAAGTCTAAGGGCTGAGGCACCCCAGGCCTGGAGCTACCAAAGCGTAAGGGCTGGGCGCCCCAGGCCTGGGGCACCCAAAGCCTAAGGGCTGGGGAGACCTAGGCCTGGCACGCCCTAAGCTGAAGGACTGGGGCGTCCCAGGCCATGGGCTCCCTAAGCCTAAGGGCTGGTGCGCTCCAGGCCTGGGGCTCCCTAAGCCTAAGGGCTGGAGCGCCCCAGGCCTTGGGCTCCCAAATCCTAAGGGCTGGCGCGCCCCAGGCCTTGGTATCCCAAAGCCAAAGGGCTGGGGCGCCCCAGGCCTGGGGCTCCTAAAGCCTAACGGCTGGGGCACCCCGGCCTGGTTCTCCCAAAGCCTAAGGCTGGGACGCACCTGGCCAGGGGCTCCTTAAGCCGAAGGGCTGGGGCACCCCAGGCATGGGGCTCCCAAAGCCTAAGGGCTGGGGCGCCCCAGGCCAAGGGCTCCCTAAGCCTAAGGGCAGGGGTGTACCATGCCCGGGGCTCCCTAAGCCTAAGGGCAGGGGCGTACCATGCCCGGGGCTCCCAAGCCTAAGGGCTGGGGTGCCCCAGGGCTGGAGCTCCAAAAGCCTAAAGGCTGAGGCGACCCAGTCCTGGGGCTCCCTAAGCCTAAGGGCTGGAGGGCCACAAGCCTGGGGCTCCCTAAGCTTAAAGGCTGGGGCGCCCCAGGCCTGGAGCTCACAAAGCCTAAGGCTGGGGCGCCACAGGTCTGGGGCCCCCTAAGCCTAAGAGCTGGGGCACCCCAGGCCTGGGGTTCTCTAAGCCTAAAGGCTGTGGCGACCCAGGCCTGGGGCTCCCTAAGCCGAAGAGCTGGAGCTTCCCAGGCCTGGGTCTCCCTAAGCCTAAGGGCTTGGGCGCCATCGGCCTGGGGCTCCAAAAGCCTAAGGGGTGGGGAGCCTCAGGCCTGGGGCTCCCAAAGCCTAAGGGCTGGAGCGCCCCAGGCCTGGGGCACCCTAAGTCTAAGGGCTGGGGCGCCCCAGGCCTGGGGATCCCAAAGCCTAAGGGCTAGGGCGCCCTAGGCCTGGCGCGCCCTAAGCCGAAGTTCTGGGGCGTCCCAGGCCATGGGCTCCCTAAGCCTAAGGCCTGGGGCGCCCAGGCCTGGAGCTCCCAAAGCTTAAGGCTGGGACGCCCCTGGCCAGAGGCTCCCTAAGCCGAAGGGCTGGTGGGCCACAGGCCTGGGGCTCCCAAAGCCTAAGGGCTGGGGCGCCCCAGGCATGGAGCTCCCAAAGCCTAAGGGCTGGGGTGCACAGGGAAATGGCTCCCTAATCCTAAGGGCTGGGGCGTACCATGCCTGGGGCTCCCAAAGCCTAAGGGCTGGGGCGCCCCAGGCCTGGGGCTCTCAAAGCCTAAGGGCTGGGGCGACCCAGTCCTGGGGCTCCCTAAGTCTAAGGGCTGGGGGGCCACAGGCCTGGGGCTCCCTAAGCCTAAAGGCTGGGGCGTCCCAGGCCTGGAGCTCCCAAAGTCTAAGGGCTCGGGCGCCCGAGGCCTGGGGCTCCCTAAGCCTAAGGGCTGTGGCGGCCTAGGCCAGGAGCTCCCTAAGCCTAAGGGTTGGGGCGCCCCAGGCCGGGGGCTCCCTAATCCTAAGGGCGGGCGCACCCCAGGCTTGGGGCTCCCTAATCTGAAGGTCGGGTGCGCCCCAGGCCTGGGGCTCCCAACGCCTAAGGGCTAGGGCGCCTCAGACCTGGGCCTCCCAAAGCCAAAAGCCTGGGGCACCCCAAGACTGGGGCTCCCAAAGCCTAAGGGCTGGGGCGACCCAGTCCTGGGGCTCCCTAAGTCTAAGGGCTGGGGGGCCCCAGGCCTGGGGCTCCCAAAGCCTAAGGGCTGGGGCGACCGAGTCCTGGGGCTCCCTAAGTCTAAGGGCTGGGGGGCCCCAGGGCTGGGGCTACCTAAGCCAAAGGGCTGGAGCGCCCCAGGCCTGGGGCTCCCAAAGCCTGAGGGCTGGGGCGCCCCAGGCCTGGAGCTCCCAGAGCCTAAGGCTGGGGTGCCACAGGTCTCGGGCTCCCTAAGCCTAAGAGCTGAGGCTCCCCAGGCCGGGGGTTCTCTAAGCCTAAGGGATGGGGCGCCCCAGGACTGGAGGTCCAAAAGCCTAAGGGCTGTCGCGCCCCAGGCCTGGGGCTCCCTAAGACTAAGGGCTGGAGCTTCCCAGGCCTGGGTCTCCCTAAGCCTAAGGGCTTGGGCGCCCCAGGCCTGGGGCTCACAAAGCCTAAGGGCTGGGGCGCCCCAGACCTGGGGCACCCTAAGCCTAAGGGCTGGGGCGCCCCAGGCCTGGGAATCCCAAAGCCTAAGGGCTAGGGCGCCCTAGGCCTGGCGCGTCCTAAGCCGAAGTGCTGGGGCATCCCAGGCCATGGGCTCCCTAAGCCTAAGGGCAGGGGCGCCCAAGTTCTGGGGCGCCCAAAGCCTAAGGGCTGGGAAGCCTCAGGCTTGGGGCTCCCTAGGCCGAAGGGCTGGGTCCGTCCAGGCCTGGTGCTCCCTAAGTCTAAAGGCTGAGGCGCCACAGGTCTGGGGCTCCCTAAGCCTAAGAGCTGGGGCGCCCCAGGCCGGGTGTTCTCTAAGCCAAAGGCCTGGTGCACACCAAGACTGGGGCTCCCAAAGCCTAAGTGCTGGGTGCCCCAAGGCTGGGGCTACCTAAGCCAAAGGGCTGGAGCGCCCCAGGCCTGGGGCTCCCAAAGCCTAAGGGCTGGGGTGCAACAAGCCTGGGGCTCCCAAAGCCTAAGGGCTGTGGCGCCCCAGGCCTGGGACTCCCAAAGCCAAAGGGCTGTGGCGCCCCAGGCCATGGGCTCCCTAAGCCTAAGGGCTGGGGGGCCACAGGCCTGGGGCTCCCTAATCCTAAAGGCTGTGGCGACCCAGGCCAGGAGCTCCCTAAGCCTAAGGGTTGGGGCGCCCCAGGCTGGGGGCTCCCTAAGCCTAAGGTCGGGGGCACCCCAGGCCTGAGGTTCCCTAATCCGAAGGGCGGGGGCGCTCCAGGCCTGGGGCTCCCAAAGCCTAAGGGCTGGGGCGCCGCAGACCTGGGGCTCCCTATGACTAAGGCTGGGGTGCCACAGGTCTGGGGCTCCCTAAGACTAAGAGCTGGGGCGCCCCAGGCCTGGGATTCTCTAAGCCTAAGGGCTGTGGCGCCCAGGCCTGGGGCTCCCTAAGCCTAAGGGCTGGTGCGCCCCAGGCCTGGGGATCCCAAAGCCTTAGGGCTAGGGTGCCCAAGGCCTGGCGCGCCCTAAGACGAAGTGCTGGGGCATCCCAGGCCATGGGCTCCCTAAGCCTAAGGGATGGGGCACCCCAGGTCTGGGGCTCCCTAAGCCTAAGGGCTGGGACGCCCCAGGCCTGGGGCTCCCTAAGCCGAAGGGCTGGGTCCCCTCAGGTCTGGGGATCCCTAAGTCTAAGGGCAGAGGTGCCCCAGGTCTGGGGCTACCAAAGCCTAAGAGCTGGGCGCCCCAGGCCTGGGGCACCCAAAGCCTAAGGGCTGGGGAGCCCAAGGCCTGGCGCGCCCTAAGCCGAAGGGCTGGGGCGTCCCAGGCCATGAGCTCCCTAAGCCAAAGGGCTGGTGCGCTCCAGGCCTGAGGCTCCCTAAGCCTAAGGGTTGGAGCGCCCCACGCCTGGGGCTCCCAAATCCTAAGGGCTGGTGCGCCCCAGGCCTTGGTCTCCCAAAACCTAAGAGCTGGGGCACCCCGGACTGGGGCTCACAAAGCCTAAGGCTGGGACGACCCTGGCCAGGGGCTCCTTAAGCCGAAGGGCTGTGGCGCCCCAGGACAGGGGCTCCCAAAGCCTAAGGGCTGGGGCGCACCTGGCCAAGGGCTCCCTAAGCCTAAGCGCTGGGGAGTACCATGCCTGGGGCTCCCAAAGCCTAATGGCTGGGGTGTCCCAGGGCTGGAGCTTCAAAAGCCTAAAGGCTGGGGCGACCCAGTCCTGGGGCTCCCTTTGCCTAAGGGCTGGGGGGCCACAGGCCTGGGGCTCCCTAAGCCTAAAGTCTGGGGCGCCCCAGGGCTGGAGCTCCCAAAGCCTAAGGCTGGGGCACCACAGGTCTGGGGCTCCCTAAGCATAAGTGCTGAGGCGCCCCAGGCCTGGGGTTCTCTAAGCCTAAGTGCTGTGGCGCCCCAGGCCTGGGGCTCCCTAAGCCTAAGAGCTGGAGCTTCCCAGGCCTGGGTCTCCCTAAGCCTAAGGGCTTGGGCGCCATAGGCCTGGGGCACCAAAACTTAAGGGCTGGGGCGACCCAGTCCTGGGGCTCCCTAAGCCTAAGGGCTGGGGGGCCACAGGCCTGGGGCTCCCTAAGCCTAAAGGCTGTGGCGCCCCAGGCCAGGATCTCCCTAAGCCTAAGGGTTGGGACGCCCCAGGCCGGGGGCACCCTAAGCCTAAGGGCGGGGGCACCCCAGGCCTGGGGCTCCCAACGTCTAAGGGCTGGGGCGCCGCAGACCTGGGACTCCCAAAGCCTAAGGGCTGGAGCACCCCAAGACTGGGTCTCCCAAAGCCTAAGTGCTGGGTACCACAGGGCTGGGGCTCCCTAAGCATAAGTGCTGAGGCGCCCCAGGCCTGGGGTTCTCTAAGCCTAAGTGCTGTGGCGCCCCAGGCCTGGGGCTCCCTAAGCCTAAGAGCTGGAGCTTCCCAGGCCTGGGTCTCCCTAAGCCTAAGGGCTTGGGCGCCATAATCCTGGGGCACCAAAAGCATAAGAGCTGGGGTGCCCCAGGCCTGGGGCTCCCAAAGCCTAAGGGCTGGGGCGTCCCCGAACTGGGGCACCCTATGCCGAAGGGCTGGGGCGACCCAGTCCTGGGGCTCCCTAAGCCTAAGGGCTGGGGGGCCACAGGCCTGGGGCTCCCTAAGCCTAAAGGCTGTGGCGCCCCAGGCCAGGAGCTCCCTAAGCCTAAGGGTTGGGACGCCCCAGGCCGGGGGCACCCTAAGCCTAAGGGCGGGGGCACCCCAGGCCTGGGGCTCCCAACGCCTAAGGGCTGGGGCGCCGCAGACCTGGGACTCCCAAAGCCTAAGGGCTGGAGCACCCCAAGACTGGGTCTCCCAAAGCCTAAGTGCTGGGTACCACAGGGCTGGGGCTACCTATGCCAAAGGGCTGGAGCGCCCCAGGCCTGGGGCTCCCAAAGCCTAAGGGATGGGGCGCCCCAGGCCTGGAGCTCCCAAAGCCTAAGGCTGGGGCACCACAGGACTGGGGCTCCCTAAGACTAAGAGTTGGGGCGCCCCAGGCCTGGGATTCTCTAAGCCTAAGGGCTGTGGCGCCCAGGCCTGGGGCTCCCTAAGCCTAAAGGCTGGGGCGCCGCAGACCTGGGGCTCCCTAAGACTAAGGCTGGGGCGCCACAGGTCTGGGGCTCCCTAAGACTAAGAGCTGGGGCGCCGCAGGCCTGGGATTCTCTAAGTCTAAGGGCTGTGGCGCCCAGGCCTGCGGCTTCCTAAGCCTAAGGGCTGGGGCGCCCCAGGTCTGGGGATCCCAAAGCCTTAGGGCTAGGGTGCCCAAGGCCTGGGGATCCCAAAGCTTTAGGGCTAGGGTGCCCAAGGCCTGGCGCGCCCTAAGCCGTAGTGCTGGGGCATCCCAGGCCATGGGCTCCCTAAGCCTAAGGGCTGGGGCACCCCAGGTCTGGGGCTCCCTAAGCCTAAGGGCTGGGACGCCCCAGGCCTGGGGCTCCCTAAGCCGAAGGGCTGGGTCCCCTCAGGCCTGGGGATCCCTAAGTCTAAGGGCAGAGGTGCCCCAGGTCTGGGGCTACCAAAGCCTAAGGGCTGGGCACCCCAGGCCTGGGGCACCCAAAGCCTAAGGGCTGGGGAGCCCTAGG
The DNA here is from genome assembly GCF_050624435.1 of Tenrec ecaudatus. NCBI lineage: Eukaryota > Metazoa > Chordata > Mammalia > Afrosoricida > Tenrecidae > Tenrec > Tenrec ecaudatus. Next base: position 1,598,629 of record NW_027457631.1, on the reverse strand, counting down.
CCTGGCGCGCCCTAAGCCGAAGGGCTGGGGCGTCCCAGGCCATGAGCTCCCTAAGCCTAAGTGCTGGTGCGCTCCAGGCCTGAGGCTCCCTAAGCCTAAGGGTTGGAGCGCCCCACTCCTGGGGCTCCCAAATCCTAAGGGCTGGTGCACCCCAGGCCTTGGTCTCCCAAAACCAAAGGGCTGGGGCTCCCCAGGCCTGGGGCTCCCAAAACCTAAGAACTGGGGCACCCCGGCCTGAGGCTCCCAAAGCCTAAGGCTGGGACGACCCTGGCCAGGGGCTCCTTAAGCTGAAGGGCTGTGGCGCCCCAGTCCAGGGGCTCCCAAAGCCTAAGGGCTGGGGCGCACCTGGCCAAGGGCTCCCTAAGCCTAAGAGCTGGAGCTTCCCAGGCCTGGGTCTCCCTAAGCCTAAGGGCTTGGGCGCCATAGGCCTGGGGCACCAAAAGCATAAATGCTGGGGCGCCCCAGGCCTGGGGCTCCCAAAGCCTAAGGGCTGGGGCGTCCCCGACCTGGGGCACCCTATGCTGAAGGGCTGGGGCGACCCAGTCCTGGGGCTCCCTAAGCCCAAGGGCTGGGGGGCCACAGGTCTGGGGCTCCCTAAGCCTAAAGGCTGTGGCGCCCCAGGCCAGGAGCTCCCTAAACCTAAGGGTTGGGGCGCCCCAGGCCGGGGGCTCCCTAAGCCTAAGGGCGGGGACACCCCAGGCCTGGGGTTCCCTAATCCGAAGGGCGGGGGCGCCCCAGGCCTGGGGTTCCCAACGCCTAAGGGCTGGGGCGCCGCAGACCTGGGACTCCCAAAGCCTAAGGGCTGGAGCACCCCAAGACTGGGTCTCCCAAATCCTAAGTGCTGGGTACCCCAGGGCTGGGGCTACCTATGCCAAAGGGTTGGAGCGCCCCAGGCCTGGGGCTCCCAAAGCCTAAGGGCTGGTGCGCCCCAGGCCTGGAGCTCCCAAAGCCTAAGCCTGGGGCGCCACAGGTCTGGGGCTCCCTAAGACTAAGAGTTGGGGCGCCGCAGGCCTGGGATTCTCTAGGCCTAAGGGCTGTGGCGCCCAGGCCTGGGGCTCCCTAAGCCTAAGGGCTGGGGCGCCCCAGGCCTGGGGATCCCAAAGCCTAAGGGCTAGGGCGCCCTAGGCCTGGCGCGCCCTAAGCCAAAGTGCTGGGGCGTTCCAGGCCATGGGCTCCCTAAGCCTAAGGGCTGGGGCACCCCAGGCCTGGCGCTCCCTAAGCCAAAGGGCTGGGACGCCCCAGGCCTGGGGCTCCCTAAGCCGAAGGGCTGGGTCCCCTCAGGCCTGGGGCTCCCTAAGTCTAAGGGCTGAGGCGCCCCAGGCCTGGAGCTACCAAAGCCTATGGGCTGGGCGCCCCAGACCTGGGGCACCCAAAGCCTAAGGGCTGGGGAGCCCTAGGCCTGGCGCGCCCTAAGCCGAAGGGCTGGGGCGTCCCAGGCCATGAGCTCCCTATGCCTAAGGGCTGGTGCGCCCCAGGCCTGAGGCTCCCTAAGCCTAAGGGTTCGAGCGCCCCACGCCTGGGGCTCCCAAATCCTAAGGGCTGGCGCGTCCCAGGCCTTGGTCTCCCAAAACCATAGGGCTGGGGCGCCCCAGGCCTGGGGCTCCCAAGCCTAAGGGCTGGGGTGCCCCAGGGCTGGAGCTCCAAAAGCCTAAAGGCTGAGGCGACCCAATCCTGGGGCTCCCTAAGCCTAAGGGCTGGAGGGCCACAGGCCTGGGGCTCCCTAAGCTTAAAGGCTGGGGCGCCCCAGGCATGGAGCTCACAAAGCCTAAGTCTGGGGCAACACAGGTCTGGGGCCCCCTAAGCCTAAGAGCTGGGGAACCCCAGGCCTGGGGTTCTCTAAGCCTAAGGGATGTTGCGCCCCAGGCCTGCGGCTCCCTATGCCTAAGAGCTGGAGCTTCCCAGGCCTGGGGCTCCCAAAGCCTAAGGGCTGTGGCGCCCTAGGCCTGGGACTCCCAAAGCCAAAGGGCTGGGGCACCCCGGACTGGGGCTCCCAAAGCCTAAGGCTGGGACGACCCTGGCCAGGGGCTCCTTAAGCCGAAGGGCTGTGGCGCCCCAGGACAGGGGCTCCCAAAGCCTAAGGGCTGGGGCGCACCTGGCCAAGGGCTCCCTAAGCCTAAGCGCTGGGGCGTACCATGCCTGGGGCTCCCAAAGCCTAATGGCTGGGGTGTCCCAGGGCTGGAGCTTCAAAAGCCTAAAGGCTGGGGCGACCCAGTACTGGGGCTCCCTTAGCCTAAGGGCTGGGGGGCCACAGGCCTGGGGCTCCCTAAGCCTAAAGTCTGATGCGCCCCAGGGCTGGAGCTCCCAAAGCCTAAGGCTGGGGCACCACAGGTCTGGGGCTCCCTAAGCATAAGTGCTGAGGCTCCCCAGGCCTGGGGTTCTCTAAGCCTAAGTGCTGTGGCGCCCCAGGCCTGGGGCTCCCTAAGCCTAAGAGCTGGAGCTTCCCAGGCCTGGGTCTCCCTAAGCCTAAGGGCTTGGGCGCCATAGGCCTGGGGCACCAAAAGCATAAGGGCTGGGGTGCCCCAGACCTGGGGCTCCCAAAGCCTAAGGGCTGGGGCGTCCCCGACCTGGGGCACCCTATGCCGAAGGGCTGGGGCGACCCAGTCCTGGGGCTCCCTAAGCCTAAGGGCTGGGGGGCCACAGGCCTGGGGCTCCCTAAGCCTAAAGGCTGTGGCGCCCCAGGCCAGGATCTCCCTAAGCCTAAGGGTTGGGACGCCCCAGGCCGGGGGCACCCTAAGCCTAAGGGCGGGGGCACCCCAGGCCTGGGGCTCCCAACGTCTAAGGGCTGGGGCGCCGCAGACCTGGGACTCCCAAAGCCTAAGGGCTGGAGCACCCCAAGACTGGGTCTCCCAAAGCCTAAGTGCTGGGTACCACAGGGCTGGGGCTCCCTAAGCATAAGTGCTGAGGCGCCCCAGGCCTGGGGTTCTCTAAGCCTAAGTGCTGTGGCGCCCCAGGCCTGGGGCTCCCTAAGCCTAAGAGCTGGAGCTTCCCAGGCCTGGGTCTCCCTAAGCCTAAGGGCTTGGGCGCCATAATCCTGGGGCACCAAAAGCATAAGAGCTGGGGTGCCCCAGGCCTGGGGCTCCCAAAGCCTAAGGGCTGGGGCGTCCCCGAACTGGGGCACCCTATGCCGAAGGGCTGGGGCGACCCAGTCCTGGGGCTCCCTAAGCCTAAGGGCTGGGGGGCCACAGGCCTGGGGCTCCCTAAGCCTAAAGGCTGTGGCGCCCCAGGCCAGGAGCTCCCTAAGCCTAAGGGTTGGGACGCCCCAGGCCGGGGGCACCCTAAGCCTAAGGGCGGGGGCACCCCAGGCCTGGGGCTCCCAACGCCTAAGGGCTGGGGCGCCGCAGACCTGGGACTCCCAAAGCCTAAGGGCTGGAGCACCCCAAGACTGGGTCTCCCAAAGCCTAAGTGCTGGGTACCACAGGGCTGGGGCTACCTATGCCAAAGGGCTGGAGCGCCCCAGGCCTGGGGCTCCCAAAACCTAAGGGATGGGGCGCCCCAGGCCTGGAGCTCCCAAAGACTAAGGCTGGGGCACCACAGGACTGGGGCTCCCTAAGACTAAGAGTTGGGGCGCCCCAGGCCTGGGATTCTCTAAGCCTAAGGGCTGTGGCGCCCAGGCCTGGGGCTCCCTAAGCCTAAGGGCTGGGGCGCCGCAGACCTGGGGCTCCCTAAGACTAAGGCTGGGGCGCCACAGGTCTGGGGCTCCCTAAGACTAAGAGCTGGGGCGCCGCAGGCCTGGGATTCTCTAAGTCTAAGGGCTGTGGCGCCCAGGCCTGCGGCTTCCTAAGCCTAAGGGCTGGGGCGCCCCAGGTCTGGGGATCCCAAAGCCTTAGGGCTAGGGTGCCCAAGGCCTGGGGATCCCAAAGCTTTAGGGCTAGGGTGCCCAAGGCCTGGCGCGCCCGAAGCCGTAGTGCTGGGGCATCCCAGGCCATGGGCTCCCTAAGCCTAAGGGCTGGGGCACCCCAGGTCTGGGGCTCCCTAAGCCTAAGGGCTGGGACGCCCCAGGCCTGGGGCTCCCTAAGCCGAAGGGCTGGGTCCCCTCAGGCCTGGGGATCCCTAAGTCTAAGGGCAGAGGTGCCCCAGGTCTGGGGCTACCAAAGCCTAAGGGCTGGGCACCCCAGGCCTGGGGCACCCAAAGCCTAAGGGCTGGGGAGCCCTAGGCCTGGCGCGCCCTAAGCCGAAGGGCTGGGGCGTCCCAGGCCATGAGCTCCCTAAGCCTAAGTGCTGGTGCGCTCCAGGCCTGAGGCTCCCTAAGCCTAAGGGTTGGAGCGCCCCACTCCTGGGGCTCCCAAATCCTAAGGGCTGGTGCGCCCCAGGCCTTGGTCTCCCAAAACCAAAGGGCTGGGGCTCCCCAGGCCTGGGGCTCCCAAAACCTAAGAACTGGGGCACCCCGGCCTGAGGCTCCCAAAGCCTAAGGCTGGGACGACCCTGGCCAGGGGCTCCTTAAGCTGAAGGGCTGTGGCGCCCCAGTCCAGGGGCTCCCAAAGCCTAAGGGCTGGGGCGCACCTGGCCAAGGGCTCCCTAAGCCTAAGAGCTGGAGCTTCCCAGGCCTGGGTCTCCCTAAGCCTAAGGGCTTGGGCGCCATAGGCCTGGGGCACCAAAAGCATAAATGCTGGGGCGCCCCAGGCTTGGGGCTCCCAAAGCCTAAGGGCTGGGGCGTCCCCGACCTGGGGCACCCTATGCTGAAGGGCTGGGGCGACCCAGTCCTGGGGCTCCCTAAGCCCAAGGGCTGGGGGGCCACAGGTCTGGGGCTCCCTAAGCCTAAAGGCTGTGGCGCCCCAGGCCAGGAGCTCCCTAAACCTAAGGGTTGGGGCGCCCCAGGCCGGGGGCTCCCTAAGCCTAAGGGCGGGGGCACCCCAGGCCTGGGGTTCCCTAATCCGAAGGGCGGGGGCGCCCCAGGCCTGGGGTTCCCAACGCCTAAGGGCTGGGGCGCCGCAGACCTGGGACTCCCAAAGCCTAAGGGCTGGAGCACCCCAAGACTGGGTCTCCCAAATCCTAAGTGCTGGGTACCCCAGGGCTGGGGCTACCTATGCCAAAGGGTTGGAGCGCCCCAGGCCTGGGGCTCCCAAAGCCTAAGGGCTGGTGCGCCCCAGGCCTGGAGCTCCCAAAGCCTAAGCCTGGGGCGCCACAGGTCTGGGGCTCCCTAAGACTAAGAGTTGGGGCGCCGCAGGCCTGGGATTCTCTAGGCCTAAGGGCTGTGGCGCCCAGGCCTGGGGCTCCCTAAGCCTAAGGGCTGGGGCGCCCCAGGCCTGGGGATCCCAAAGCCTAAGGGCTAGGGCGCCCTAGGCCTGGCGCGCCCTAAGCCAAAGTGCTGGGGCGTTCCAGGCCATGGGCTCCCTAAGCCTAAGGGCTGGGGCACCCCAGGCCTGGCGCTCCCTAAGCCAAAGGGCTGGGACGCCCCAGGCCTGGGGCTCCCTAAGCCGAAGGGCTGGGTACCCTCAGGCCTGGGGCTCCCTAAGTCTAAGGGCTGAGGCGCCCCAGGCCTGGAGCTACCAAAGCCTATGGGCTGGGCGCCCCAGACCTGGGGCACCCAAAGCCTAAGGGCTGGGGAGCCCTAGGCCTGGCGCGCCCTAAGCCGAAGGGCTGGGGCGTCCCAGGCCATGAGCTCCCTAAGCCTAAGGGCTGGTGCGCCCCAGGCCTGAGGCTCCCTAAGCCTAAGGGTTCGAGCGCCCCACGCCTGGGGCTCCCAAATCCTAAGGGCTGGCGCGTCCCAGGCCTTGGTCTCCCAAAACCATAGGGCTGGGGCGCCCCAGGCCTGGGGCTCCCAAGCCTAAGGGCTGGGGTGCCCCAAGGCTGGAGCTCCAAAAGCCTAAAGGCTGAGGCGACCCAATCCTGGGGCTCCCTAAGCCTAAGGGCTGGAGGGCCACAGGCCTGGGGCTCCCTAAGCTTAAAGGCTGGGGCGCCCCAGGCATGGAGCTCACAAAGCCTAAGTCTGGGGCAACACAGGTCTGGGGCCCCCTAAGCCTAAGAGCTGGGGAACCCCAGGCCTGGGGTTCTCTAAGCCTAAGGGATGTTGCGCCCCAGGCCTGCGGCTCCCTATGCCTAAGAGCTGGAGCTTCCCAGGCCTGGGGCTCCCAAAGCCTAAGGGCTGTGGCGCCCTAGGCCTGGGACTCCCAAAGCCAAAGGGCTGGGGCACCCCAGGCCATGGGCTCCCTAAGCCGAAGGGCTGGGGCGACCCAGTCCTGGGGCTCCCGAAGCCTAAGGGCTGGGCGGCCACAGGCCTTGGGCTCCCTAAGCCTTAAAGCTGTGGCGCCCCAGGCCAGGAGCTCCCTAAGCCTAAGGGTTGGGGCGCCCCAAGCTGGGGGCTCCCTAAGCCTAAGGGCGGGGCACCCCAGGCCTGAGGTTCCCTAATCCGAAGGACGTGGGCGCTCCAAGCCTGGGGCTCCCAACGCCTAAGGGCTGGGGCGCCGCAGACCTGGGCCTCCCAATGCCTAAGGCTGGGGCGCCACAGGTCTGGGGCTCCCTAAGACTAAGAGCTGGGGCGCCCCAGGCCTGGGATTCTCTAAGCCTAAGGGCTGTGGCGTCCAGGCCTGGGGATCCCAAAGCCTTAGGGCTAGGGTGCCCAAGGCCTGGCGCGCTCTAAGCCTAAGGGCTGGGGCACCCCAGGCCTGGGGCTCCCTAAGCCTAAGGGCTGGGACGCCCCAGGCCTGGGGCTCCCTAAGCCGAAGGGCTGGGTCCCCTCAGGCCTGGGGCTCCCTAAGTCTAAGGGCAGAGGTGCCCCAGCTCTGGGGTTACCAAAGCCTAAGTGCTGGGCGCCCCAGGCCTGGGGCACCCAAAGCCTAAGGACTGGGGAGCCCTAGGCCTGGCGCGCCGTAAGCCGAAGGGCTGGGGCGTCCCAGGCCATGAGCTCCCTAAGCCTAAGGGCTGGTGCGCTCCAGGCCTGAGGCTCCCTAATCCTAAGGGTTGGAGCGCCCCACGACTGGGGCTCCCAAATCCTAAGGGCTGGCGCGCCCCACGCCTTGGTCTCCCAAAAACCAAAGGGCTGGGGCTCCCCAGGCCTGGGGCTGCCAAAGCCTAAGAGCTGGGGCACCCCGGCCTGGGGCTCCCAAAGCCTAAGGATGGGACGACCCTGGCCAGGGGCTCCTTAAGCCGAAGGGCTGTGGCACCCCAGGCCAGGAGCTCCCAAAGCCTAAGGGCTGGGGCGCCCCTGGCCAAGGGCTCCCAAAGCCTAAGCGCTGGGGCGTACCATGCCTGGGGCTCCCAAAGGCTAATGGCTGGTGTGTCCCAGGGCTGGAGCTTCAAAAGCCTAAAGGCTGGGGCGACCCAGTCCTGGGGCTCCCTTAGCCTAAGGGCTGGGGGGCCACAGGCCTGGGGCTCCCTAAGCCTAAAGTCTGGGGCGCCCCAGGCCTGGAGCTCCCAAAGCCTAAGGCTGGGGCGCCACAGGTCTGGGGCTCCCTAAGCCTAAGTGCTGTGGTGCCCCAAGCCTGGGGCTCCCTAAGCCTAAGAGCTGGAGCTTCCCAGGCCTGGGTCTCCCTAAGCCTAAGGGCTTGGCCGCCATAGGCCTGGGGCACCAAAAGCATAAGGGCTGGGGCGCCCCAGGCCTGGGGCTCCCAAAGCCTAAGGGCTGGGGCGTCCCCGACCTGGGGCACCCTATGCCGAAGGGCTGGGGCGACCCAGTCCTGGGGCTCCCTAAGCCTAAGGGCTGGGGGGCCACAGGCCTGGGGCTCCCTAAGCCTAAAGGCTGTGGCGCCCCAGGCCAGGAGCTCCCTAAGCCTAAGGGTTGGGGCACCCCAGGACGGGGGCTCACTAAGCCTAAGGGCGGGGGCACCCCAGGCCTGGGGTTCCCTAATCCGAAGGGCGGGGGCGCCCCAGGCCTGGGGCTCCCAACGCCTAAGGGCTGGGGCGCCGCAGACCTGGGAATCCCAAAGCCTAAGGGCTGGAGCACCCCAAGACTGGGTCTCCCAAAGCCTAAGTGCTGGGTACCCCATGGCTGGGGCTACCTATGCCAAAGGGCTGGAGCATCCCAGGCCTGGGGCTCCCAAACCTAAGGGCTGGGGCGCCCCAGGCCTGTAGCTCCCAAAGCCTAAGGCTGGGGCGCCACAGGACTGGGGCTCCCTAAGACTAAGAGCTGGGGCGCCCCAGGCCTGTGATTCTCTAACCCTAAGGGCTGTGGCGCCCAGGCCTGGGGCTCCCTAAGCCTAAGGGCTGGGGAGCCCCAAACCTGGGGCACCCTAAGCCTAAGGGCTGGGGCCCCCCAGGCCTGGGGATCCCAAAGCCTAAGGGCTAGGGCGCCCTAAGCCGAAGTTCTGGGGCGTTCCAGGCCATGGGCTCCCTAAGCTTAAGGGTTGGGGCACCCCAGGCCTGGGGCTCCCTAAGCCAAAGGGCTGGGGCGCCCCAGGCCTGGAGCTCCCAAAGCCTAAGGCTGCGGCGCCACAGGTTTGGGGCTCCCTAAGACTAAGAGCTGGGGCGCCCCAGGCCTGGGATTCTCTAAGCCTAAGGGCTGTGGCACCCAGGCCTGGGGCTCCCTAAGCCTAAGGGCTGGGGAGCCCCAAACCTGGGGCACCCTAAGCCTAAGGGCTGGGGCCCCCCAGGCCTGGGGATCCCAAAGCCTAAGGGCTAGGGCGCCCTAAGCCGAAGTTCTGGGGCGTTCCAGGCTATGGGCTCCCTAAGCCTAAGGGTTGGGGCACCCCAGGCCTGGGGCTCCCTAAGCCAAAGGGCTGGGACGCCCCAGGCCTGGGGCTCCCTAAGCCGAAGGGCTGGGTCCCCTCAGGCCTGGGGCTCCCTAAGTCTAAGGGCTGAGGCGCCCCAGGCCTGGGGCTACCAAAGCCTAAGGGCTGAGCGCCCCAGGCCTGGGGCACCCAAAGCCTAAGGGCTGGGCAGCCCTAGGCCTGGCGCGCCCTAAGCCGAAGGGCTGGGGCGTCCCAGGCCATGAGCTCCCTAAGCCTAAGGGCTGGTGTGCCCCAGACCTGAGGCTCCCTAAGCCTAAGGGTTGGAGTGCCCCAAGCCTGGGGCTCCCAAATCCTAAGGGCTGGCGCGCCCCAGGCCTTGGTCTCCCAAAACCAAAGGGCTGGGGCGCCCCAGGCCTGGGGCTCCCAAAGCCTAAGGGCTGGGTTACCCCGGCCTGGGGCTCCCAAAGCCTAAGGCTGGGACGCCCCTGGCCAGGGGCTCCTTAAGCCGAAGGGCTGGGGCGCCCCAGGCCAGGGGCTGCCAAAGCCTAAGGGCTGGGGCGCCCCCGACCTGGGGCACCCTATGCCGAAGGGCTGGGGCGACCCAGTCCTGGGGCTCCCTAAGCCTAAGGGCTGGGGGGCCACAGGCCTGGGGCTCCCTAAGCCTAAAGGCTGTGGCGCCCCAGGCCAGGAGCTCCCTAAGCCTAAGGGTTGGGGCACCCCAGGACGGGGGCTCACTAAGCCTAAGGGCGGGGGCACCCCAGGCCTGGGGTTCCCTAATCCGAAGGGCGGGGGCGCCCCAGGCCTGGGGCTCCCAACGCCTAAGGGCTGGGGCGCCGCAGACCTGGGAATCCCAAAGCCTAAGGGCTGGAGCACCCCAAGACTGGGTCTCCCAAAGCCTAAGTGCTGGGTACCCCATGGCTGGGGCTACCTATGCCAAAGGGCTGGAGCATCCCAGGCCTGGGGCTCCCAAACCTAAGGGCTGGGGCGCCCCAGGCCTGTAGCTCCCAAAGCCTAAGGCTGGGGCGCCACAGGACTGGGGCTCCCTAAGACTAAGAGCTGGGGCGCCCCAGGCCTGTGATTCTCTAACCCTAAGGGCTGTGGCGCCCAGGCCTGGGGCTCCCTAAGCCTAAGGGCTGGGGAGCCCCAAACCTGGGGCACCCTAAGCCTAAGGGCTGGGGCCCCCCAGGCCTGGGGATCCCAAAGCCTAAGGGCTAGGGCGCCCTAAGCCGAAGTTCTGGGGCGTTCCAGGCCATGGGCTCCCTAAGCTTAAGGGTTGGGGCACCCCAGGCCTGGGGCTCCCTAAGCCAAAGGGCTGGGGCGCCCCAGGCCTGGAGCTCCCAAAGCCTAAGGCTGCGGCGCCACAGGTTTGGGGCTCCCTAAGACTAAGAGCTGGGGCGCCCCAGGCCTGGGATTCTCTAAGCCTAAGGGCTGTGGCACCCAGGCCTGGGGCTCCCTAAGCCTAAGGGCTGGGGAGCCCCAAACCTGGGGCACCCTAAGCCTAAGGGCTGGGGCCCCCCAGGCCTGGGGATCCCAAAGCCTAAGGGCTAGGGCGCCCTAAGCCGAAGTTCTGGGGCGTTCCAGGCTATGGGCTCCCTAAGCCTAAGGGTTGGGGCACCCCAGGCCTGGGGCTCCCTAAGCCAAAGGGCTGGGACGCCCCAGGCCTGGGGCTCCCTAAGCCGAAGGGCTGGGTCCCCTCAGGCCTGGGGCTCCCTAAGTCTAAGGGCTGAGGCGCCCCAGGCCTGGGGCTACCAAAGCCTAAGGGCTGAGCGCCCCAGGCCTGGGGCACCCAAAGCCTAAGGGCTGGGCAGCCCTAGGCCTGGCGCGCCCTAAGCCGAAGGGCTGGGGCGTCCCAGGCCATGAGCTCCCTAAGCCTAAGGGCTGGTGTGCCCCAGACCTGAGGCTCCCTAAGCCTAAGGGTTGGAGTGCCCCAAGCCTGGGGCTCCCAAATCCTAAGGGCTGGCGCGCCCCAGGCCTTGGTCTCCCAAAACCAAAGGGCTGGGGCGCCCCAGGCCTGGGGCTCCCAAAGCCTAAGGGCTGGGTTACCCCGGCCTGGGGCTCCCAAAGCCTAAGGCTGGGACGCCCCTGGCCAGGGGCTCCTTAAGCCGAAGGGCTGGGGCGCCCCAGGCCAGGGGCTGCCAAAGCCTAAGGGCTGGGGCGCCCCTGGCCAACGGCACCCTAAGCCTAAGCGCTGGGGCGTACCATGCCTGGGGCTCCCAAAACCTAAGGGCTGGGGTGCCCCAGGACTGGAGCTCCAAAAGCCTAAAGGCTGGGGCGACCCATTCCTGGGGCTCCCGTAGCCTAAGGGCTGGGGGGCACACAGGCCTGGGGCTCCCTAAGCCTAAGCGCTGGAGCTTCCCAGGCCTGGGTCTCCCTAAGCCTAAGGGCTTTGGCGCCATAGGCCTGGGGCTCCAAAAGCCTAAGGGCTGGGGTGCCCCATTCCTGGGGTTCTCTAAGCCTAAATGCTGTGGCGCCCCAGGCCTGGGGCTCCCAAAGCCTAAGGGCTGGGCGCCCCAGGCCTGGGGCTCCCAAAGCCTAGGGGCTGGGTTGCCCCAGGGCTGGAGCTCCAATAGCCTAAAGGCTGGGGCGACCCAGTCCTGGGCCTCCCTAAGCCTAAGTGCTGGGGGGCCACAGGCCTGGGCTCCCTAAGCCTAAAGGTTGGGGCGCCCCAGGCCTGGAACTCCCAAAGCCTAAGGGCTGGGGCGCCGCAGGCCTGGGGCTCCCTAAGCCTAAGGGCTGAGGCGCGCCATGCCAGGAGCTCCCTAAGCCAAAGGTTGGGGCGCCCCAGGCCTGGGGCTCCCTAATCCGAAGGGCGGGGGCACCCCAGGCCTGGGGCTCCCAACGCCTAAGGGCTCGGGCACCGTAGACCTAGGCCTCCCAAAGCCTAAGGGATGGGGCACCCCAAGACTGGGGCTCCCAAAGCCTAAGTGCTTGGGCGCCCCAGATCTGGAGTTCCCAAAGTCTAAGGCTGGGCGCCACAGGTCTCGGGCTCCCTAATCCGAAGGGCGGGGACGCCCCAGGCCTGGGGCTCCCAACGCCTAAGGGCTGGGGCGCCTCAGACCTAGGTGTCCCAAAGCCTAAGGGCTGGGGCACCCCAAGACTGGGGGTCCCAAAGCCTAAGTGCTGGGTGCCCCAGGGCTAGGGCTACCTAAGCCAAAGTGCTGGGGTGCCCCAGGCCTGGGGCTCCCAAAGCCTAAAGGCTGGGGCGCCCCAGGCCTGGAGTTCCCAAAGTCTAAGGCTGGGGCGCCACAGGTCTGGAGCTCCCTAAGCCTAAGAGCTGGGGCGCCCCAGGCCGGGGGTTCTCTAAGCCTAAGGGAAGGGGCGCCCCAGGACTGGAGCTCCCAAAGCCTAAGGACTTGGGCGCCATAGGCCTGGGGCTCCAAAAGGCTAAGGGCTTGGGCAACATAGGCCTGGGGCTCCAAAAGCCTAAGGGCTGGGGGGCCCCATGCCTGGGGCTCCAAAAGCCTAAGGGCTGGGACACCCCAGCCCTGGGGCTCCCTAAGCCGAAGGGCTGGGCCGCCCCAGGCCTGGGACTACCAAAGCCTAAGTTCTGGAGTGCCCCAGTCCTGGGACTCCAAAGCCGAAAGGCTGGGGCACCCCAGCCCTGGGGCCCCCAAAGCCTAAGGGCTGTGGCGCCCCAGGCCTGGTGCTCCCTAAGCCTAATGGTTGGGAAGCCCCAGAACTGGAGCTCCCTAAGCCAAAGGGCTGGGGCGCCCCAGGCCTGGTGCTCCCTAAGAATAAGGGTTGGAACGCCCCAGAACTGGGACACCCTAAGCCTAAGGGCTGGAGAGCCCCAGGCCTTGGGCTCCCAAATCCTAAGGGCTGGCGCGCCCTAGGTCTTGGTCTCCCAAAGCCAAAGGGCTGGGGTTCCCCAGGCCTGGGGCTCCTAAAGCCTAAGGGCTGGGGCACCCCGGCCTGGTTCTCCCAAAGCCTAAGGCTGGGACGCCCCTGGCCAGGGGCTCCTTAAGCCTAAGGGCTGGGGCGCCCCGGCCAAGGGCTCCCTAAGCCTAAGGCAGGGGCGGACCATGCCCGGGGCTCCCTAAGCCTAAGGGCAGGGGCGTACAATGCCCGGGGCTCCAAAGCCTAAGGGCTGGGGTGCCCCAGGGCTGGAGATCCAAAAGCCTAAAGGCTGAGGCGACCCAGTCCTGGGGCTCCCTAAGCCTAAGTGCTGGAGGGCCACAGGCCTGGGGCTCCCTAAGCTTAAAGGCTGGCGCGCCCCAGGCCTGGAGCTCACAAAGCCTAAGGCTGGGGCGCCACATGTCTGGGGCCCCCTAAGCCTAAGGGCTGGGGCACCCCAGGCCTGGGGTTCTCTAAGCCTAAGGGCTGTGGCGCCCCTGGCCTGGGGCTCCCTAAGCCTAAGAGCTGGAGCTTCCCAGACCTGGGTCTCCCTAAGCCTAAGGGCTTGGGCGCCATAGGCCTGGGGCTCCAAAAGCCTAAGGGGTGGGGAGCCCCAGGCCTGGGGCTCCCAAAGCCTAAGGGCTGGGGCGCCCCTGGCCTGGGGCTCCCAAAGCGTAAGGGCTGGGGCGCCCCTGGCCTGGGGCGCCCCTGGCCTGGGGCTCCCAAAGCCTAAGGGCTGGGGTGCACCAAGCCTGGGGCTCCCAAAACCTAAGGGCTGTGGCGCCCCAGGCCTGGGACTCCCAAAGCCAAAGGGCTGGGGCGCCCCAGGCCATGGGCTCCCTAAGCCGAAGGGCTGGGGCGACCCAGTCCTGGGGCTCCCTAAGCCTAAGGGCTGGGGGGCCACAGGCCTGGGGCTCCCTAATCCTAAAGGCTGTGGCGCCCCAGGCCAGGAGCTCCCTAAGCCTAAGGGTTGGGGCGCCCCAGGCTGGGGGCTCCCTAAGCCTAAGGGCGGGGGCACCCCAGGCCTGGGGTTCCCTAATCCGAAGGGCGGGGGCGCTCCAGGCCTGGGGCTCCCAACGCCTACGGGCTGGGACGCCGCAGACCTGGGCCTCCCAAAGCCTAAGACTGGGGCGCCACAGGCCTGGGGCTCCCTAAGACTAAGAGTTGGGGCGCCCCAAGCCTGGGATTCTCTAAGCCTAAGGGCTGTGGCGCCCAGGCCTGGGGCTCCCTAAGCCTAAGGGCTGGGGCGCCTCAAGCCTGGGGATCCCAAAGCCTTAGGGCTAGGGTGGCCAAGGCCTGACGCGCCCTAAGCCGAAGTGCTGGGGCGTCCCAGGCCATGGGCTCCCTAAGCCTAAGGGCTGGGGCACCCCAGGTCTGGGGCTCCCTAAGCCTAAGGGCTGGGACGCCCCAGGCCTGGGGCTCCCTAAGCCGAAGGGCTGGGTCCCCTCAGGCCTGGGGATCCCTAAGTCTAAGGGCAGAGGTGCCCCAGCTCTGGGGCTACCAAAGCCTAAGGGCCGGGCGCCCCAGGCCTGGGGCACCCAAAGCCTAAGGGCTGGGGAGCCCTAGGCCTGGCGCGCCCTAAGCCGAAGGGCTGGGGCGTCCCAGGCCATGAGCTCCCTAAGCCTAAGGGCTGGTGCGCTCCAGGCCTGATGCTCCCTAAGCCTAAGGGTTGGAGCGCCCCACGCCTGGGGCTCCCAAATCCTAAGGGCTGGTGCGCCCCAGGCCTTGGGCTCCCAAAACCAAAGGGCTGGGGCTCCCCAGGCCTGGGGATCCCAAAGCCTAAGGCTGGGACGACCCTGGCCAGGGGCTCCTTAAGCCGAAGGGCTGTGGCGCCCCAGGCCAGGGGCTCCCAAAGACTAAGGGCTGGGGCGCCCCTGGCCAAGGGCTCCCTAAGCCTAAGCGCTGGGGCGTACCATGCCTGGGGCTCCCAAAGCCTAATGGCTGGGGTGTCCCAGGGCTGGAGTTTCAAAAGCCTAAAGGTTGGGGCGACCCAGTCCTGGGGCTCCCTTAGCCTAAGGGCTGGGGGGCCACAGGCCTGGGGCTTCCTAAGCCTAAAGTCTGGGGCGCCCCAGGCCTGGAGATCCCAAAGCCTAAGGCTGGGGCGCCACAGGTCTGGGGCTCCCTAAGCCTAAGTGCTGAGGCGCCCCAGGCCTGGGGTTCTCTAAGCCTAAGTGCTGTGGGGCCCCAGGCCTGGGGCCCCCTAAGCCTAAGAGCTGGAACTTCCCAGGCCTGGGTCTCCCTAAGCCTAAGGGCTTGGGGGCCATAGGGCTGGGGAACCAAAAGCCTAAGGGCTGGGGCGCCCCAGGCCTGGTGCTCCCAAAGCCTAAGGGCTGGGGCGTCCCCGACCTGGGGCACCCTATGCCGAAGGGCTGGGCGACACAGTCCTGGGGCTCCCTAAGCCTAAGGGCTGGGGGGCCACAGGCCTGGGGCTCCCTAAGCCTAAAGGCTGTGGCGCCCCAGGCCAGGGGCTCCCTAAGCCTAAGGGTTTGGGCGCCCCAGGCCGGGGGCTCCCTAAGCCTAAGGGCGGGGGCACCCCAGGCCTGGGGTTCCCTAATCCGAAGGGCGGGGGCGCCCCAGGCCTGGGGTTCCCAACGCTTAAGGGATGTGGCGACGCAGACCTGGGACTCCCAAAGCCTAAGGGCTGGAGCACCCCAAGACTGGGTCTCCCAAAGCCTAAGTGCTGGATACCCCAGGGCTGGGGTTACCTATGCCAAAGGGCTGGAGCGCCCCAGGCCTGGGGCTCCCAAAGCCTAAGGGCTGGGGCGCCCCTGGCCTGGAGCTCCCAAAGCCTAAGGCTGGGGCGCCACAGGTCTGGGGTTCCCTAAGACTAAAAGGTGGGGCGCCCCAGTCCTGGGATTCTCTAAGCCTAAGGGCTGTGGCGCCCAGCCCTGGGGATCCCTAAGCCTAAGGGCTGGGGAGCCCCAGACCTGGGGCACCCTAAGCCTAAGGGCTGGGGCGCCCCAGGCCTGGGGATCCCAAAGCCTAAGGGCTAGGGCGCCCTAGGCCTGGCGCACCCTAAGCCGAAGTGCTGGGGCGTTCCAGGCCATGGGCTCCCTAAGCCTAAGGGCTGGGGTACCCCAGGCCTGGGACTCCCTAAGCCAAAGGGCTGGGACGCCCCAGGCCTGGGGCTCCCTAAGCCGAAGGGCTGGGTCCCCTCAGGCCTGGGGCTCCCTAAGTGTAAGGGCTGATGCGCCCCAGGCCTGGGGCTACCAAATCCTATTGGCTGGGCGCCCCAGGCCTGGGGCACCCAAAGCCTAAGGGCTGGGGAGCCCTAGGCCTGGCGCGCCCTAAGCCGAAGGGCTGGGGCGTCCCAGGCCTGAGGCTCCCTAAGCCTAAGGGTTGGAGCGCCCCACGCCTGGGGCTCCCAAATCCTAAGGGCTGGCACGTCCCAGGCCTTGGTCTCCCAAAACCAAAGGGCTGGGGCGCCCCAGGCCTGGGGCTCCCAAGCCTAAGGGCTGGGGTGCCCCAGGGCTGGAGCTCCCAAACCCTAAAGGCTGAGGCGACCCAGTCCTGGGGCTCCCTAAGCCTAAAGGCTGGGGCGCCACATGTCTGGGGCCCCCTAAGCCTAAGGGCTGGGGCACCCCAGGCCTGGGGTTCTCTAAGCCTAAGGGCTGTGGCGCCCCTGGCCTGGGGCTCCCTAAGCCTAAGAGCTGGAGCTTCCCAGACCTGGGTCTCCCTAAGCCTAAGGGCTTGGGCGCCATAGGTCTGGGGCTCCAAAAGCCTAAGGGGTGGGGAGCCCCAGGCCTGGGGCTCCCAAAGCCTAAGGGCTGGGGCGCCCCTGGCCTGGGGCTCCCAAAGCGTAAGGGCTGGGGCGCCCCTGGCCTGGGGCTCCCAAAGCCTAAGGGCTGGGGTGCACCAAGCCTGGGGCTCCCAAAACCTAAGGGCTGTGGCGCCCCAGGCCTGGGACTCCCAAAGCCAAAGGGCTGGGGCGCCCCAGGCCATGGGCTCCCTAAGCCGAAGGGCTGGGGCGACCCAGTCCTGGGGCTCCCTAAGCCTAAGGGCTGGGGGGCCACAGGCCTGGGGCTCCCTAATCCTAAAGGCTGTGGCGCCCCAGGCCAGGAGCTCCCTAAGCCTAAGGGTTGGGGCGCCCCAGGCTGGGGGCTCCCTAAGCCTAAGGGCGGGGGCACCCCAGGCCTGGGGTTCCCTAATCCGAAGGGCGGGGGCGCTCCAGGCCTGGGGCTCCCAACGCCTACGGGCTGGGACGCCGCAGACCTGGGCCTCCCAAAGCCTAAGACTGGGGCGCCACAGGCCTGGGGCTCCCTAAGACTAAGAGTTGGGGCACCCCAAGCCTGGGATTCTCTAAGCCTAAGGGCTGTGGCGCCCAGGCCTGGGGCTCCCTAAGCCTAAGGGCTGGGGCGCCTCAAGCCTGGGGATCCCAAAGCCTTAGGGCTAGGGTGGCCAAGGCCTGACGCGCCCTAAGCCGAAGTGCTGGGGCGTCCCAGGCCATGGGCTCCCTAAGCCTAAGGGCTGGGGCACCCCAGGTCTGGGGCTCCCTAAGCCTAAGGGCTGGGACGCCCCAGGCCTGGGGCTCCCTAAGCCGAAGGGCTGGGTCCCCTCAGGCCTGGGGATCCCTAAGTCTAAGGGCAGAGGTGCCCCAGCTCTGGGGCTACCAAAGCCTAAGGGCTGGGCGCCCCAGGCCTGGGGCACCCAAAGCCTAAGGGCTGGGGAGCCCTAGGCCTGGCGCGCCCTAAGCCGAAGGGCTGGGGCGTCCCAGGCCATGAGCTCCCTAAGCCTAAGGGCTGGTGCGCTCCAGGCCTGATGCTCCCTAAGCCTAAGGGTTGGAGCGCCCCACGCCTGGGGCTCCCAAATCCTAAGGGCTGGTGCGCCCCAGGCCTTGGGCTCCCAAAACCAAAGGGCTGGGGCTCCCCAGGCCTGGGGATCCCAAAGCCTAAGGGTGGGACGACCCTGGCCAGGGGCTCCTTAAGCCGAAGGGCTGTGGCGCCCCAGGCCAGGGGCTCCCAAAGACTAAGGGCTGGGGCGCCCCTGGCCAAGGGCTCCCTAAGCCTAAGCGCTGGGGCGTACCATGCCTGGGGCTCCCAAAGCCTAATGGCTGGGGTGTCCCAGGGCTGGAGTTTCAAAAGCCTAAAGGTTGGGGCGACCCAGTCCTGGGGCTCCCTTAGCCTAAGGGCTGGGGGGCCACAGGCCTGGGGCTTCCTAAGCCTAAAGTCTGGGGCGCCCCAGGCCTGGAGATCCCAAAGCCTAAGACTGGGGCGCCACAGGTCTGGGGCTCCCTAAGCCTAAGTGCTGAGGCGCCCCAGGCTGGGGTTCTCTAAGCCTAAGTGCTGTGGGGCCCCAGGCCTGGGGCCCCCTAAGCCTAAGAGCTGGAACTTCCCAGGCCTGGGTCTCCCTAAGCCTAAGGGCTTGGGGGCCATAGGCCTGTGGAACCAAAAGCCTAAGGGCTGGGGCGCCCCAGGCCTGGTGCTCCCAAAGCCTAAGGGCTGGGGCGTCCCCGACATGGGGCACCCTATGCCGAAGGGCTGGGCGACACAGTCCTGGGGCTCCCTAAGCCTAAGGGCTGGGGGGCCACAGGCCTGGGGCTCCCTAAGCCTAAAGGCTGTGGCGCCCCAGGCCAGGGGCTCCCTAAGCCTAAGGGTTTGGGCGCCCCAGGCCGGGGGCTCCCTAAGCCTAAGGGCGGGGGCACCCCAGGCCTGGGGTTCCCTAATCCGAAGGGCGGGGGCGCCCCAGGCCATGGGCTCCCTAAGCCGAAGGGCTGGGGCGACCCAGTCCTGGGGCTCCCTAAGCCTAAGGGCTGGGGGGCCACAGGCCTGGGGCTCCCTAATCCTAAAGGCTGTGGCGCCCCAGGCCAGGAGCTCCCTAAGCCTAAGGGTTGGGGCGCCCCAGGCTGGGGGCTCCCTAAGCCTAAGGGCGGGGGCACCCCAGGCCTGGGGTTCCCTAATCCGAAGGGCGGGGGCGCTCCAGGCCTGGGGCTCCCAACGCCTACGGGCTGGGACGCCGC
Source organism: Tenrec ecaudatus (assembly GCF_050624435.1). NCBI lineage: Eukaryota > Metazoa > Chordata > Mammalia > Afrosoricida > Tenrecidae > Tenrec > Tenrec ecaudatus. The sequence continues at coordinate 1,580,236 of NW_027457631.1, read as the reverse complement.
AGACCTGGGCCTCCCAAAGCCTAAGACTGGGGCGCCACAGGCCTGGGGCTCCCTAAGACTAAGAGTTGGGGCGCCCCAAGCCTGGGATTCTCTAAGCCTAAGGGCTGTGGCGCCCAGGCCTGGGGCTCCCTAAGCCTAAGGGCTGGGGCGCCTCAAGCCTGGGGATCCCAAAGCCTTAGGGCTAGGGTGGCCAAGGCCTGACGCGCCCTAAGCCGAAGTGCTGGGGCGTCCCAGGCCATGGGCTCCCTAAGCCTAAGGGCTGGGGCACCCCAGGTCTGGGGCTCCCTAAGCCTAAGGGCTGGGACGCCCCAGGCCTGGGGCTCCCTAAGCCGAAGGGCTGGGTCCCCTCAGGCCTGGGGATCCCTAAGTCTAAGGGCAGAGGTGCCCCAGCTCTGGGGCTACCAAAGCCTAAGGGCTGGGCGCCCCAGGCCTGGGGCACCCAAAGCCTAAGGGCTGGGGAGCCCTAGGCCTGGCGCGCCCTAAGCCGAAGGGCTGGGGCGTCCCAGGCCATGAGCTCCCTAAGCCTAAGGGCTGGTGCGCTCCAGGCCTGATGCTCCCTAAGCCTAAGGGTTGGAGCGCCGCACGCCTGGGGCTCCCAAATCCTAAGGGCTGGTGCGCCCCAGGCCTTGGGCTCCCAAAACCAAAGGGCTGGGGCTCCCCAGGCCTGGGGATCCCAAAGCCTAAGGCTGGGACGACCCTGGCCAGGGGCTCCTTAAGCCGAAGGGCTGTGGCGCCCCAGGCCAGGGGCTCCCAAAGACTAAGGGCTGGGGCGCCCCTGGCCAAGGGCTCCCTAAGCCTAAGCGCTGGGGCGTACCATGCCTGGGGCTCCCAAAGCCTAATGGCTGGGGTGTCCCAGGGCTGGAGTTTCAAAAGCCTAAAGGTTGGGGCGACCCAGTCCTGGGGCTCCCTTAGCCTAAGGGCTGGGGGGCCACAGGCCTGGGGCTTCCTAAGCCTAAAGTCTGGGGCGCCCCAGGCCTGGAGATCCCAAAGCCTAAGGCTGGGGCGCCACAGGTCTGGGGCTCCCTAAGCCTAAGTGCTGAGGCGCCCCAGGCCTGGGGTTCTCTAAGCCTAAGTGCTGTGGGGCCCCAGGCCTGGGGCCCCCTAAGCCTAAGAGCTGGAACTTCCCAGGCCTGGGTCTCCCTAAGCCTAAGGGCTTGGGGGCCATAGGCCTGGGGAACCAAAAGCCTAAGGGCTGGGGCGCCCCAGGCCTGGTGCTCCCAAAGCCTAAGGGCTGGGGCGTCCCCGACCTGGGGCACCCTATGCCGAAGGGCTGGGCGACACAGTCCTGGGGCTCCCTAAGCCTAAGGGCTGGGGGGCCACAGGCCTGGGGCTCCCTAAGCCTAAAGGCTGTGGCGCCCCAGGCCAGGGGCTCCCTAAGCCTAAGGGTTTGGGCGCCCCAGGCCGGGGGCTCCCTAAGCCTAAGGGCGGGGGCACCCCAGGCCTGGGGTTCCCTAATCCGAAGGGCGGGGGCGCCCCAGGCCTGGGGTTCCCAACGCTTAAGGGATGTGGCGACGCAGACCTGGGACTCCCAAAGCCTAAGGGCTGGAGCACCCCAAGACTGGGTCTCCCAAAGCCTAAGTGCTGGATACCCCAGGGCTGGGGTTACCTATGCCAAAGGGCTGGAGCGCCCCAGGCCTGGGGCTCCCAAAGCCTAAGGGCTGGGGCGCCCCTGGCCTGGAGCTCCCAAAGCCTAAGGCTGGGGCGCCACAGGTCTGGGGTTCCCTAAGACTAAAAGGTGGGGCGCCCCAGTCCTGGGATTCTCTAAGCCTAAGGGCTGTGGCGCCCAGCCCTGGGGATCCCTAAGCCTAAGGGCTGGGGAGCCCCAGACCTGGGGCACCCTAAGCCTAAGGGCTGGGGCGCCCCAGGCCTGGGGATCCCAAAGCCTAAGGGCTAGGGCGCCCTAGGCCTGGCGCACCCTAAGCCGAAGTGCTGGGGCGTTCCAGGCCATGGGCTCCCTAAGCCTAAGGGCTGGGGTACCCCAGGCCTGGGGCTCCCTAAGCCAAAGGGCTGGGACGCCCCAGGCCTGGGGCTCCCTAAGCCGAAGGGCTGGGTCCCCTCAGGCCTGGGGCTCCCTAAGTCTAAGGGCTGATGCGCCCCAGGCCTGGGGCTACCAAATCCTATTGGCTGGGCGCCCCAGGCCTGGGGCACCCAAAGCCTAAGGGCTGGGGAGCCCTAGGCCTGGCGCGCCCTAAGCCGAAGGGCTGGGGCGTCCCAGGCCTGAGGCTCCCTAAGCCTAAGGGTTGGAGCGCCCCACGCCTGGGGCTCCCAAATCCTAAGGGCTGGCACGTCCCAGGCCTTGGTCTCCCAAAACCAAAGGGCTGGGGCGCCCCAGGCCTGGGGCTCCCAAGCCTAAGGGCTGGGGTGCCCCAGGGCTGGAGCTCCCAAACCCTAAAGGCTGAGGCGACCCAGTCCTGGGGCTCCCTAAGCCTAAAGGCTGGGGCGCCACATGTCTGGGGCCCCCTAAGCCTAAGGGCTGGGGCACCCCAGGCCTGGGGTTCTCTAAGCCTAAGGGCTGTGGCGCCCCTGGCCTGGGGCTCCCTAAGCCTAAGAGCTGGAGCTTCCCAGACCTGGGTCTCCCTAAGCCTAAGGGCTTGGGCGCCATAGGTCTGGGGCTCCAAAAGCCTAAGGGGTGGGGAGCCCCAGGCCTGGGGCTCCCAAAGCCTAAGGGCTGGGGCGCCCCTGGCCTGGGGCTCCCAAAGCGTAAGGGCTGGGGCGCCCCTGGCCTGGGGCTCCCAAAGCCTAAGGGCTGGGGTGCACCAAGCCTGGGGCTCCCAAAACCTAAGGGCTGTGGCGCCCCAGGCCTGGGACTCCCAAAGCCAAAGGGCTGGGGCGCCCCAGGCCATGGGCTCCCTAAGCCGAAGGGCTGGGGCGACCCAGTCCTGGGGCTCCCTAAGCCTAAGGGCTGGGGGGCCACAGGCCTGGGGCTCCCTAATCCTAAAGGCTGTGGCGCCCCAGGCCAGGAGCTCCCTAAGCCTAAGGGTTGGGGCGCCCCAGGCTGGGGGCTCCCTAAGCCTAAGGGCGGGGGCACCCCAGGCCTGGGGTTCCCTAATCCGAAGGGCGGGGGCGCTCCAGGCCTGGGGCTCCCAACGCCTACGGGCTGGGACGCCGCAGACCTGGGCCTCCCAAAGCCTAAGACTGGGGCGCCACAGGCCTGGGGCTCCCTAAGACTAAGAGTTGGGGCACCCCAAGCCTGGGATTCTCTAAGCCTAAGGGCTGTGGCGCCCAGGCCTGGGGCTCCCTAAGCCTAAGGGCTGGGGCGCCTCAAGCCTGGGGATCCCAAAGCCTTAGGGCTAGGGTGGCCAAGGCCTGACGCGCCCTAAGCCGAAGTGCTGGGGCGTCCCAGGCCATGGGCTCCCTAAGCCTAAGGGCTGGGGCACCCCAGGTCTGGGGCTCCCTAAGCCTAAGGGCTGGGACGCCCCAGGCCTGGGGCTCCCTAAGCCGAAGGGCTGGGTCCCCTCAGGCCTGGGGATCCCTAAGTCTAAGGGCAGAGGTGCCCCAGCTCTGGGGCTACCAAAGCCTAAGGGCTGGGCGCCCCAGGCCTGGGGCACCCAAAGCCTAAGGGCTGGGGAGCCCTAGGCCTGGCGCGCCCTAAGCCGAAGGGCTGGGGCGTCCCAGGCCATGAGCTCCCTAAGCCTAAGGGCTGGTGCGCTCCAGGCCTGATGCTCCCTAAGCCTAAGGGTTGGAGCGCCCCACGCCTGGGGCTCCCAAATCCTAAGGGCTGGTGCGCCCCAGGCCTTGGGCTCCCAAAACCAAAGGGCTGGGGCTCCCCAGGCCTGGGGATCCCAAAGCCTAAGGCTGGGACGACCCTGGCCAGGGGCTCCTTAAGCCGAAGGGCTGTGGCGCCCCAGGCCAGGGGCTCCCAAAGACTAAGGGCTGGGGCGCCCCTGGCCAAGGGCTCCCTAAGCCTAAGCGCTGGGGCGTACCATGCCTGGGGCTCCCAAAGCCTAATGGCTGGGGTGTCCCAGGGCTGGAGTTTCAAAAGCCTAAAGGTTGGGGCGACCCAGTCCTGGGGCTCCCTTAGCCTAAGGGCTGGGGGGCCACAGGCCTGGGGCTTCCTAAGCCTAAAGTCTGGGGCGCCCCAGGCCTGGAGATCCCAAAGCCTAAGGCTGGGGCGCCACAGGTCTGGGGCTCCCTAAGCCTAAGTGCTGAGGCGCCCCAGGCTGGGGTTCTCTAAGCCTAAGTGCTGTGGGGCCCCAGGCCTGGGGCCCCCTAAGCCTAAGAGCTGGAACTTCCCAGGCCTGGGTCTCCCTAAGCCTAAGGGCTTGGGGGCCATAGGCCTGTGGAACCAAAAGCCTAAGGGCTGGGGCGCCCCAGGCCTGGTGCTCCCAAAGCCTAAGGGCTGGGGCGTCCCCGACATGGGGCACCCTATGCCGAAGGGCTGGGCGACACAGTCCTGGGGCTCCCTAAGCCTAAGGGCTGGGGGGCCACAGGCCTGGGGCTCCCTAAGCCTAAAGGCTGTGGCGCCCCAGGCCAGGGGCTCCCTAAGCCTAAGGGTTTGGGCGCCCCAGGCCGGGGGCTCCCTAAGCCTAAGGGCGGGGGCACCCCAGGCCTGGGGTTCCCTAATCCGAAGGGCGGGGGCGCCCCAGGCCATGGGCTCCCTAAGCCGAAGGGCTGGGGCGACCCAGTCCTGGGGCTCCCTAAGCCTAAGGGCTGGGGGGCCACAGGCCTGGGGCTCCCTAATCCTAAAGGCTGTGGCGCCCCAGGCCAGGAGCTCCCTAAGCCTAAGGGTTGGGGCGCCCCAGGCTGGGGGCTCCCTAAGCCTAAGGGCGGGGGCACCCCAGGCCTGGGGTTCCCTAATCCGAAGGGCGGGGGCGCTCCAGGCCTGGGGCTCCCAACGCCTACGGGCTGGGACGCCGCAGACCTGGGCCTCCCAAAGCCTAAGACTGGGGCGCCACAGGCCTGGGGCTCCCTAAGACTAAGAGTTGGGGCGCCCCAAGCCTGGGATTCTCTAAGCCTAAGGGCTGTGGCGCCCAGGCCTGGGGCTCCCTAAGCCTAAGGGCTGGGGCGCCTCAAGCCTGGGGATCCCAAAGCCTTAGGGCTAGGGTGGCCAAGGCCTGACGCGCCCTAAGCCGAAGTGCTGGGGCGTCCCAGGCCATGGGCTCCCTAAGCCTAAGGGCTGGGGCACCCCAGGTCTGGGGCTCCCTAAGCCTAAGGGCTGGGACGCCCCAGGCCTGGGGCTCCCTAAGCCGAAGGGCTGGGTCCCCTCAGGCCTGGGGATCCCTAAGTCTAAGGGCAGAGGTGCCCCAGCTCTGGGGCTACCAAAGCCTAAGGGCTGGGCGCCCCAGGCCTGGGGCACCCAAAGCCTAAGGGCTGGGGAGCCCTAGGCCTGGCGCGCCCTAAGCCGAAGGGCTGGGGCGTCCCAGGCCATGAGCTCCCTAAGCCTAAGGGCTGGTGCGCTCCAGGCCTGATGCTCCCTAAGCCTAAGGGTTGGAGCGCCCCACGCCTGGGGCTCCCAAATCCTAAGGGCTGGTGCGCCCCAGGCCTTGGGCTCCCAAAACCAAAGGGCTGGGGCTCCCCAGGCCTGGGGATCCCAAAGCCTAAGGCTGGGACGACCCTGGCCAGGGGCTCCTTAAGCCGAAGGGCTGTGGCGCCCCAGGCCAGGGGCTCCCAAAGACTAAGGGCTGGGGCGCCCCTGGCCAAGGGCTCCCTAAGCCTAAGCGCTGGGGCGTACCATGCCTGGGGCTCCCAAAGCCTAATGGCTGGGGTGTCCCAGGGCTGGAGTTTCAAAAGCCTAAAGGTTGGGGCGACCCAGTCCTGGGGCTCCCTTAGCCTAAGGGCTGGGGGGCCACAGGCCTGGGGCTTCCTAAGCCTAAAGTCTGGGGCGCCCCAGGCCTGGAGATCCCAAAGCCTAAGGCTGGGGCGCCACAGGTCTGGGGCTCCCTAAGCCTAAGTGCTGAGGCGCCCCAGGCCTGGGGTTCTCTAAGCCTAAGTGCTGTGGGGCCCCAGGCCTGGGGCCCCCTAAGCCTAAGAGCTGGAACTTCCCAGGCCTGGGTCTCCCTAAGCCTAAGGGCTTGGGGGCCATAGGCCTGGGGAACCAAAAGCCTAAGGGCTGGGGCGCCCCAGGCCTGGTGCTCCCAAAGCCTAAGGGCTGGGGCGTCCCCGACCTGGGGCACCCTATGCCGAAGGGCTGGGCGACACAGTCCTGGGGCTCCCTAAGCCTAAGGGCTGGGGGGCCACAGGCCTGGGGCTCCCTAAGCCTAAAGGCTGTGGCGCCCCAGGCCAGGGGCTCCCTAAGCCTAAGGGTTTGGGCGCCCCAGGCCGGGGGCTCCCTAAGCCTAAGGGCGGGGGCACCCCAGGCCTGGGGTTCCCTAATCCGAAGGGCGGGGGCGCCCCAGGCCTGGGGTTCCCAACGCTTAAGGGATGTGGCGACGCAGACCTGGGACTCCCAAAGCCTAAGGGCTGGAGCACCCCAAGACTGGGTCTCCCAAAGCCTAAGTGCTGGATACCCCAGGGCTGGGGTTACCTATGCCAAAGGGCTGGAGCGCCCCAGTCCTGGGGCTCCCAAAGCCTAAGGGCTGGGGCGCCCCTGGCCTGGAGCTCCCAAAGCCTAAGGCTGGGGCGCCACAGGTCTGGGGTTCCCTAAGACTAAAAGGTGGGGCGCCCCAGTCCTGGGATTCTCTAAGCCTAAGGGCTGTGGCGCCCAGCCCTGGGGATCCCTAAGCCTAAGGGCTGGGGAGCCCCAGACCTGGGGCACCCTAAGCCTAAGGGCTGGGGCGCCCCAGGCCTGGGGATCCCAAAGCCTAAGGGCTAGGGCGCCCTAGGCCTGGCGCACCCTAAGCCGAAGTGCTGGGGCGTTCCAGGCCATGGGCTCCCTAAGCCTAAGGGCTGGGGTACCCCAGGCCTGGGGCTCCCTAAGCCAAAGGGCTGGGACGCCCCAGGCCTGGGGCTCCCTAAGCCGAAGGGCTGGGTCCCCTCAGGCCTGGGCTCCCTAAGTCTAAGGGCTGATGCGCCCCAGGCCTGGGGCTACCAAATCCTATTGGCTGGGCGCCCCAGGCCTGGGGCACCCAAAGCCTAAGGGCTGGGGAGCCCTAGGCCTGGCGCGCCCTAAGCCGAAGGGCTGGGGCGTCCCAGGCCTGAGGCTCCCTAAGCCTAAGGGTTGGAGCGCCCCACGCCTGGGGCTCCCAAATCCTAAGGGCTGGCACGTCCCAGGCCTTGGTCTCCCAAAACCAAAGGGCTGGGGCGCCCCAGGCCTGGGGCTCCCAAGCCTAAGGGCTGGGGTGCCCCAGGGCTGGAGCTCCCAAACCCTAAAGGCTGAGGCGACCCAGTCCTGGGGCTCCCTAAGCCTAAAGGCTGGGGCGCCACATGTCTGGGGCCCCCTAAGCCTAAGGGCTGGGGCACCCCAGGCCTGGGGTTCTCTAAGCCTAAGGGCTGTGGCGCCCCTGGCCTGGGGCTCCCTAAGCCTAAGAGCTGGAGCTTCCCAGACCTGGGTCTCCCTAAGCCTAAGGGCTTGGGCGCCATAGGTCTGGGGCTCCAAAAGCCTAAGGGGTGGGGAGCCCCAGGCCTGGGGCTCCCAAAGCCTAAGGGCTGGGGCGCCCCTGGCCTGGGGCTCCCAAAGCGTAAGGGCTGGGGCGCCCCTGGCCTGGGGCTCCCAAAGCCTAAGGGCTGGGGTGCACCAAGCCTGGGGCTCCCAAAACCTAAGGGCTGTGGCGCCCCAGGCCTGGGACTCCCAAAGCCAAAGGGCTGGGGCGCCCCAGGCCATGGGCTCCCTAAGCCGAAGGGCTGGGGCGACCCAGTCCTGGGGCTCCCTAAGCCTAAGGGCTGGGGGGCCACAGGCCTGGGGCTCCCTAATCCTAAAGGCTGTGGCGCCCCAGGCCAGGAGCTCCCTAAGCCTAAGGGTTGGGGCGCCCCAGGCTGGGGGCTCCCTAAGCCTAAGGGCGGGGGCACCCCAGGCCTGGGGTTCCCTAATCCGAAGGGCGGGGGCGCTCCAGGCCTGGGGCTCCCAACGCCTACGGGCTGGGACGCCGCAGACCTGGGCCTCCCAAAGCCTAAGACTGGGGCGCCACAGGCCTGGGGCTCCCTAAGACTAAGAGTTGGGGCACCCCAAGCCTGGGATTCTCTAAGCCTAAGGGCTGTGGCGCCCAGGCCTGGGGCTCCCTAAGCCTAAGGGCTAGGGTGGCCAAGGCCTGACGCGCCCTAAGCCGAAGTGCTGGGGCGTCCCAGGCCATGGGCTCCCTAAGCCTAAGGGCTGGGGCACCCCAGGTCTGGGGCTCCCTAAGCCTAAGGGCTGGGACGCCCCAGGCCTGGGGCTCCCTAAGCCGAAGGGCTGGGTCCCCTCAGGCCTGGGGATCCCTAAGTCTAAGGGCAGAGGTGCCCCAGCTCTGGGGCTACCAAAGCCTAAGGGCTGGGCGCCCCAGGCCTGGGGCACCCAAAGCCTAAGGGCTGGGGAGCCCTAGGCCTGGCGCGCCCTAAGCCGAAGGGCTGGGGTGTCCCAGGCCATGAGCTCCCTAAGCCTAAGGGCTGGTGCGCTCCAGGCCTGATGCTCCCTAAGCCTAAGGGTTGGAGCGCCCCACGCCTGGGGCTCCCAAATCCTAAGGGCTGGTGCGCCCCAGGCCTTGGGCTCCCAAAACCAAAGGGCTGGGGCTCCCCAGGCCTGGGGATCCCAAAGCCTAAGGGTGGGACGACCCTGGCCAGGGGCTCCTTAAGCCGAAGGGCTGTGGCGCCCCAGGCCAGGGGCTCCCAAAGACTAAGGGCTGGGGCGCCCCTGGCCAAGGGCTCCCTAAGCCTAAGCGCTGGGGCGTACCATGCCTGGGGCTCCCAAAGCCTAATGGCTGGGGTGTCCCAGGGCTGGAGTTTCAAAAGCCTAAAGGTTGGGGCGACCCAGTCCTGGGGCTCCCTTAGCCTAAGGGCTGGGGGGCCACAGGCCTGGGGCTTCCTAAGCCTAAAGTCTGGGGCGCCCCAGGCCTGGAGATCCCAAAGCCTAAGGCTGGGGCGCCACAGGTCTGGGGCTCCCTAAGCCTAAGTGCTGAGGCGCCCCAGGCTGGGGTTCTCTAAGCCTAAGTGCTGTGGGGCCCCAGGCCTGGGGCCCCCTAAGCCTAAGAGCTGGAACTTCCCAGGCCTGGGTCTCCCTAAGCCTAAGGGCTTGGGGGCCATAGGCCTGTGGAACCAAAAGCCTAAGGGCTGGGGCGCCCCAGGCCTGGTGCTCCCAAAGCCTAAGGGCTGGGGCGTCCCCGACCTGGGGCACCCTATGCCGAAGGGCTGGGCGACACAGTCCTGGGGCTCCCTAAGCCTAAGGGCTGGGGGGCCACAGGCCTGGGGCTCCCTAAGCCTAAAGGCTGTGGCGCCCCAGGCCAGGGGCTCCCTAAGCCTAAGGGTTTGGGCGCCCCAGGCCGGGGGCTCCCTAAGCCTAAGGGCGGGGGCACCCCAGGCCTGGGGTTCCCTAATCCGAAGGGCGGGGGCGCCCCAGGCCTGGGGTTCCCAACGCTTAAGGGATGTGGCGACGCAGACCTGGGACTCCCAAAGCCTAAGGGCTGGAGCACCCCAAGACTGGGTCTCCCAAAGCCTAAGTGCTGGATACCCCAGGGCTGGGGTTACCTATGCCAAAGGGCTGGAGCGCCCCAGGCCTGGGGCTCCCAAAGCCTAAGGGCTGGGGCGCCCCTGGCCTGGAGCTCCCAAAGCCTAAGGCTGGGGCGCCACAGGTCTGGGGTTCCCTAAGACTAAAAGGTGGGGCGCCCCAATCCTGGGATTCTCTAAGCCTAAGGGCTGTGGCGCCCAGGCCTGGGGATCCCTAAGCCTAAGGGCTGGGGAGCCCCAGACCTGGGGCACCCTAAGCCTAAGGGCTGGGGCGCCCCAGGCCTGGGGATCCCAAAGCCTAAGGGCTAGGGCGCCCTAGGCCTGGCGCACCCTAAGCCGAAGTGCTGGGGCGTTCCAGGCCATGGGCTCCCTAAGCCTAAGGGCTGGGGTACCCCAGGCCTGGGGCTCCCTAAGCCAAAGGGCTGGGACGCCCCAGGCCTGGGGCTCCCTAAGCCGAAGGGCTGGGTCCCCTCAGGCCTGGGGCTCCCTAAGTCTAAGGGCTGATGCGCCCCAGGCCTGGGGCTACCAAATCCTATTGGCTGGGCGCCCCAGGCCTGGGGCACCCAAAGCCTAAGGGCTGGGGAGCCCTAGGCCTGGCGCGCCCTAAGCCGAAGGGCTGGGGCGTCCCAGGCCTGAGGCTCCCTAAGCCTAAGGGTTGGAGCGCCCCACGCCTGGGGCTCCCAAATCCTAAGGGCTGGCACGTCCCAGGCCTTGGTCTCCCAAAACCAAAGGGCTGGGGCGCCCCAGGCCTGGGGCTCCCAAGCCTAAGGGCTGGGGTGCCCCAGGGCTGGAGCTCCCAAACCCTAAAGGCTGAGGCGACCCAGTCCTGGGGCTCCCTAAGCCTAAAGGCTGGAGGGCCACAGGCCTGGGGCTCCCTAAGCTTAAAGGCTGGGGCGCCCCAGGCCTGGAGCTCACAAAGCCTAAGTCTGGGGCGCCTCAGGTCTTGGGCCCCCTAAGCCTAAGAGCTGGGGCACCCCAGGCCTGGGGTTCTCTAACCCTAAGGGCTGTTGTGCCCCAGGCCTGCGGCTCCCTAAGCCTAAGAGCTGGAGCTTCACAGGCCTGGGTCTCCCTAAGCCTAAGGGCTTGGGTGCCATAGGCCTGGTGCTCCAAAAGCCTAAGGGGTGGGGAGCCCCAGGCCTGGGGCTCCCAAAGCCTAAGGGCTGGGGTGCACCAAGCCTCGGGCTCCCAAAGCCTAAGGGCTGTGGCGCCCCAGGCCTGGGACTCCCAAAGCCAAAGGGCTGGCGCGACCCAGGCCATGGGCTCCCTAAGCCGAAGGGCTGGGGCGACCCAGTCCTGGGGCTCCCTAAGCCTAAGGGCTGGGGGGCCACAGGCCTGGGGATCCCTAAGATTAAAGGCTGTGGCGCCCCAGGCCAGGAGCTCCCTAAGCCTAAGTGTTGGGGCGCCCCAGGCTGGGGGCTCCCTAAGCCTAAGGGCGGGGCACCCCAGGCCTGGGGTTCCAAAATCCGAAGGGCAGGGGCGCTCCAGGCCTGGGGCTCCCAACGCCTAAGGGCTGGGGCGCCGCAGACCTGGGCCTCCCAATGCCTAAGGCTGGGGCGCCACAGGTCTGGGGCTCCCTAAGACTAAGAGCTGGGGCGCCCCAGGCCTGGGATTCTCTAAGCCTAAGGGCTGTGGCGCACAGGCCTGGGGCTCCCTAAGCCTAAGGGCTGGGGAGCCCAAGGCCGGGGATCCCAAAGCCTTAGGGCTAGGGTGCCCAAGGCCTGGCGGACCCTAAGCCGAACTGCTGGGGCGTCCCAGGCCATGGGCTCCCTAAGCCTAAGGGCTGGGGCACCCCAGGCCTGGGGCTCCCTAAGCCTAAGGGCTGGGACGCCCCAGGCCTGGGGCTCCCTAAGCCGAAGGGCTGGGTCCCCTCAGGCCTGGGGAACCGTAAGTCTAAGGGCAGAGGTGCCCCAGCTCTGGGGCTACCAAAGCCTAAGGGCTGGGCGCCCCAGGCCTGGGGCAACCAAAGCCTAAGGGCTGGGGAGCCCTAAGCCTGGCGTGCCCTAAGCCGAAGGGCTGGGGCATCCCAGGCCATGAGCTCCCTAAGCCTAAGGGCTGGTGCGCTCCAGGCCTGAGGCTCCCTAATCCTAAGGGTTGGAGCGCCCCACGCCTGAGGCTCCCAAATTCTATGGGCTGGCGCGCCCCAGGCCTTGGTCTCCCAAAACCAAAGGGCTGGGGCTCCCCAGGCCTGGGGCTGCCAAAGCCTAAGAGCTGGGGCACCCCGGCCTGGGGCTCCCAAAACCTAAGGCTGGGACGACCCTGGCCAGGGGCTCCTTAAGCCGAAGGGCTGTGGCGCCCCAGGCCAGGAGTTCCCAAAGCCTAAGCGCTGGGGCGTACCATGCCTGGGGCTCCCAAAGCCTAATGGCTGGGATGTCCCAGGGCTGGAGCTTCAAAAGCCTAAAGGCTGGGGCGACCCAGTCCTGGGGCTCCCTTAGCCTAAGGGCTGGGGGGCCACAGGCCTGGGGCTCCCTAAGCCTAAAGTCTGGGGCGCCCCAGGTCTGGAGCTCCCAAAGCCTAGGGCTGGGGCGCCACAGGTCTGGGGCTCCCTAAGCCTAAGGGCTGGGGTACCCCGGCCTGGGGCTCCCAAAGCCTAAGGGTGGGACGCCCCTGGCCAGGGGCTCCTTAAGCCGAAGGGCTGGGGCGCCCCAGGCCAGGGACTCCCAAAACCTAAGGGCTGGGGCGCCCCTGGCCAAAGGCTCCCTAAGCCTAAGCGCTGGGGCGTACCATGCCTGAGGCTCCCAAAGCCTAAGGGCTGGGGTGCCCCAGGACTAGAGCTCCAAACGCCAAAGGGCAGGGGCGCCCCAGGCCATGGGCTCCCTAAGCCGAAGGGCTGGGCGACCCAGTCCTGGGGCTCCCTAAGCCTAAGGGCTGGGGGGCCACAGGCCTGGGGCTCCCTAATCCTAAAGGCTGTGGCGCCCCAGGCCAGGAGCTCCCTAAGCCTAAGGGTTGGGGCGACCCAGGCTGGGGGCTCCCTAAGCCTAAGGGCGGGGGCACCCCAGGCCTGGGGTTCCCTAATCCGAAGGGCGGGGGCGCTCCAGCCCTGGGGCTCCCAACGCCTAAGGGCTGGGGCGCCGCAGACCTGGGCCTCCCAATGCCTAAGGCTGGGGCGCCACAGGTCTGGGGCTCCCTAAGACTAAGAGCTGGGGCGCCCCAGGCCTGGGATTCTCTAAGCCTAAGGGCTGTGGCGCCCAGGCCTGGGGCTCCCTAAGCCTAAGGGCTGGGGCGCCCCAGGCCTGGGGATCCCAAAGCCTTAGGGCTAGGGTGCCCAAGGCCTGGCGCGCCCTAAGCCGAAGTGCTGGGGCGTCCCAGTCCATGGGCTCCCTAAGCCTAAGGGCTGGGGCACCCGAGTTCTGGGGCTCCCTAAGCCTAAGGGCTGGGACGCCCCAGACCTGGGGCTCCCTAAACCGAAGGGCTGGGTCCCCTCAGGCCTTGGGATCCCTAAGTCTAAGGGCAGAGGTGCCCCAGGTCTGGGGCTACCAAAGCCTAAGGGCTGGGCGCCCCAGGCCTGGGGCACCCAAAGCCTAAGGGCTGGGGAGCCCTAGGCCTGGCGCGCCCTAAGCCTAAGGGCTGGTGCGCTCCAGGCCTGAGGCTCCCTAAGCCTAAGGTTTGGAGCGCCCCACGCCTGGGGCTCCCAAATCCTAAGGGCTGTTGCGCCCCAGACCTTGGTCTCCCAAAACCAAAGGGCTGGGGAGCCCCAGGCCTGGAGATCCCAAAGCCTTAGGGCTAGGGTGCCCAAGGCCTGGCGGACCCTAAGCCGAAGTGCTGGGGCGTCACAGGCCATGGGCTCCCTAAGCCTAAGGGCTGGGGCACCCCAGGCCTGGGGCTCCCTAAGCCTAAGGGCTGGGACGCCCCAGGCCTGGGGCTCCCTAAGCCGAAGGGCTGGGTCCCCTCAGGCCTGGGGATCCCTAAGTCTAAAGGCAGAGGTACCCCAGCTCTGGGGCTACCAAAGCCTAAGGGCTGGGCGCCCCAGGCCTGGGGCAACCAAAACCTAAGGGCTGGGGAGCCCTAAGCCTGGCGCGCCCTAAGCCGAAGGGCTGGGGCGTCCCAGGCCTGAGGCTCCCTAATCCTAAGGGTTGGAGCGCCCCACGCCTGAGGCTCCCAAATTCTAAGGGCTGGCGCGCCCCAGGCCTTGGTCTCCCAAAACCAAAGGGCTGGGGCTCCCCAGGCCTGGGGCTGCCAAAGCCTAAGAGCTGGGGCACCCCGGCCTGGGGCTCCCAAAGCCTAAGGCTGGGACGACCCTGGCCAGGGGCTCCTTAAGCCGAAGGGCTGTGGCGCCCCAGGCCAGGAGTTCCCAAAGCCTAAGCGCTGGGGCGTACCATGCCTGGGGCTCCCAAAGCCTAATGGCTGGGATGTCCCAGGGCTGGAGCTTCAAAAGCCTAAAGGCTGGGGCGACCCAGTCCTGGGGCTCCCTTAGCCTAAGGGCTGGGGGGCCACAGGCCTGGGGCTCCCTAAGCCTAAAGTCTGGGGCGCCCCAGGTCTGGAGCTCCCAAAGCCTAGGGGTAGGGCGCCACAGGTCTGGGGCTCCCTAAGCCTAAGTGCTGGGGCGCCCCAGGCCTGGGATTCTCTAAGCCTAAGGGCTGTGGCGCCCAGGCCATGGGCTCCCTAAGCCTAAGGGCTGGGGCGCCCCAGGCCTGGGGATCCCAAAGCCTAAGGGCTAGGGCGCCCTAGGCCTGGCGCGCCCTAAGCCGAAGTTCTGGGGCGTTCCAGGCCAAGGGCTCCCTAAGCCTAAGGGCTGGGACGCCCCAGGCCTGGGGCTCCCTAAGCCGAAGGGCTGGGTCCCCTCAGGCCTGGGGCTCCCTACGTCTAAGGGCTGAGGCGCCCCAGGCCTGGGGCTACCAAAGCCTAAGGGCTGGGCGCCCCAGGCCTGGGGCACCCAAAGCCTAAGGGCTGGGGAGCCCTAGGCCTGGCGCGCCCTAAGCCGAAGGGCTGGGGCGTCCCAGGCCATGAGCTCCATAAGCCTAAGGGCTGGTGCGCTCCAGGCCTGAGGCTCCCTAAGCCTAAGGGTTGGAGCGCCCCACGCCTGGGGCTCCCAAATCCTAAGGGTTGGCGCGCCCCAGGCCTTGGTCTCCCAAAACCAAAGGGCTGGGGCGCCCCAGGCCTGGGGCTCCCAAAGCCTAAGGGCTGGGGTACCCCGGCCTGGGGCTCCCAAATCCTAAGGGTGGGACGCCCCTGGCCGGGGGCTACCAAAGACTAAGGGCTGGGCGCCCCAGGCCTGGGGCACCCAAAGCCTAAGGGCTGGTGAGCCCTAGGCCTGGCGCGCCCTAAGCCGAAGGGCTGGGGCGCCCCAGGCCAGGGGCTCCCAAAACCTAAGGGCTGGGGCGCCCCTGGCCAAAGGCTCCCTAAGCCTAAGCGCTGGGGCGTACCATGCCTGGGGCTCCCAAAGCCTAAGGGCTGGGGTGCCCCAGGACTGGAGCTCCAAAAGCCAAAGGGCAGGGGCGCCCCAGGCCATGGGCTCCCTAAGCCGAAGGGCTGGGGCAACCCAGTCCTGGGGCTCCCTAAGCCTAAGGACTGGGGGGCCACAGGCCTGGGGCTCCCTAATCCTAAAGGCTGTGGCGCCCCAGGCCAGGAGCTCCCTAAGCCTAAGGGTTGGGGCGCCCCAGGCTGGGGGCTCCCTAAGCCTAAGGGCGGGGGCACCCCAGGCCTGGGGTTCCCTAATCCGAAGGGCGGGGGCGCTCCAGCCCTGGGGCTCCCAACGTCTAAGGGCTGGGACGCCGCAGACCTGGGCCTCCCAATGCCTAAGGCTGGGGCGCCACAGGTCTGGGGCTCCCTAAGACTAAGAGCTGGGGCGCCCCAGACCTTAGATTCTCTAAGCCTAAGGGCTGTGGCGCACAGGCCTGGGGCTCCCTAAGCCTAAGGGCTGGGGCGCCCCAGGCCTGGGGATCCCAAAGCCTTAGGGCTAGGGTGCCCAAGGCCTGGCGCGCCCTAAGCCGAAGTGCTGGGGCGTCCCAGTCCATGGGCTCCCTAAACCTAAGGGCTGGGGCACCCGAGTTCTGGGGCTCCCTAAGCCTAAGGGCTGGGACGCCCCAGGCCTGGGGCTCCCTAAGCCGAAGGGCTGGGTCCCCTCAGGCCTGGGGATCCCTAAGTCTAAGGGCAGAGGTGCCCCAGGTCTGAGGCTACCAAAGCCTAAGGGCTGGGCGCCCCAGGCCTGGGGCACCCAAAGCCTAAGGGCTGGGGAGCCCTAGGCCTGGCGCGCCCTAAGCCGAAGGACTGGGGCGTCCCAGGCCATGAGCTCTCTAAGCCTAAGGGCTGGTGCGCTCCAGGCCTGAGGCTCCCTAAGCCTAAGGGTTGGAGCGCCCCACGCCTGGGGCTCCCAAATCCTAAGGGCTGGTGCGCCCCAGACCTTGGTCTCCCAAAACCAAAGGGCTGGGGCTCCCCAGGCCTGGGGCTCCCAAAACCTAAGAGCTGGGGCACCCTGGCCTGGGGCTCCCAAAGCCTAAGGTTGGGACGACCCTGGCCAGAGGCTCCTTAAGCCGAAGGGCTGTGGCGCCCCAGGCCCGGGGCTCCCAAAGCCTAATGGCTGGGGTGTCCCAGGGCTGGAGTTTCAAAAGCCTAAAGGCTGGGCCGACCCAGTCCTGGGGCTCCCTTAGCCTAAGGGCTGGGGGGCCAAGGCCTGGGGCTCCCTAAGCCTAAAGTCTGTGGCGCCCCAGGCCTGGAGCTCCCAAAGCCTAAGGCTGGGGCGCCACAGGTCTTGGGCTCCCTAAGCCTAAGTGCTGAGGCGCCCCAGGCCTGGGGTCCTCTAAGCCTAAGTGCTGTGGCGCCCCAGGCCTGGGGCTCCCTAAGCCTAAGAGATGGAACTTCCCAGGCCTGGGTCTCCCTAAGCCTAAGGGCTTGGGCGCCATAGGCCTGGGGTACCAAAAGCATAAGGGCTGGGGCGCCCCAGGACTGGGGCTCACAAAGCCTAAGGGCTGGGGCGACCCAGTCCTGGGGCTCCCTAAGCCCAAGGGCTGGTGGGCCACAGTCCTGGGGCTCCCTAAGCCTAAAGGCTGTGGCGCCCCAGGCCAGGAGCTCCCTAAGCCTAAGGGTTGGGGCGCCCCAGGCCGGGGGCTCCCTAAGCCTAAGGGCGGGGGCACCCCAGGCCTGGGGTTCCCTAATCCGAAGGGCGGGGGCGCCCCAGGCCTGGGGCTCCCAATGCTTAAGGGCTGGAGCACCCCAATCCTGGGTCTCCCAAAGCCTAAGTGCTGGGTACCCCAGGGCTGGGGCTACCTATGCCAAAGGGCTGGAGCGCCCCAGGCCTGGGGCTCCCAAAGCCTAAGGGCTGGGGCGCCCCAGGCCTGGAGCTCCCAAAGCCTAAGGCTGGGGCGCCACAGGTATGGGGCTCCCTAAGACTAAAAGTTGGGGCGCCCCAGGCCTGGGATTCTCTAAGGCTAAGGGCTGTGGCGCCCAGGCCTAGGGCTCCCTAAGCCTAAGGGCTGGGGAGCCCCAGACCTGGGGCACCCTAAGCCTAAGGGCTGGGTCGCCCCAGGCCTGGGGATCCCAAAGCCTAAGGGCTAGGGCGCCCTAGGCCTGGCGCACCCTAAGCTGAAGTGCTGGGGCGTTCCAGGCCATGGGCTCCATAAGCCTAAGGGCTGGGGCACCCCAGGCCTGGGGCTCCCTAAGCCAAAGGGCTGGGACGCCCCAGGCCTGGGGCTCCCTAAGCGGAAGGGCTGGGTCCCCTCAGGCCTGGGGCTCCCTAAGTCTAAGGGCTGAGGCGCCCCAGGCCTGGGGCTACCAAAGCCTAAGGGCTGCTAGCCCCAGGCCTGAGGTTCCCTAAGCCTAAGGGTTGGAGCGCCCCACGCCTGGGGCTCCCAAATCCTAAGGGCTGGCGCGTACCAGGCCTTGGTCTCCCAAAACCAAAGGGCTGGGGCGCCCCAGGCCTGGGGCTCCCAAGCCTAAGGGCTGGGGTGCCCCAGTGTTGGAGCTCCAAAAGCCTAAAAGCTGAGGCGACCCAGTCCTGGGGCTCCCTAAGCCTAAGGGCTGGAGGGCCACCGGCCTGGGGCTCCCTAAGCTTAAAGGCTGGGGCGCCCCAGGCCTGGAGCTCACAAAGCCTAAGTCTGGGGCGACACAGGTCTGGGGCCCCCTAAGCCTAAGAGCTGGGGCACCCCAGGCCTGGGGTTCTCTAAGCCTAAGGGCTGTTGCGCCCCAGGCCTGCGGCTCCCTAAGCCTAAGAGCTGGAGCTTCCCAGGCCTGGGTCTCCCTAAGCCTAAGGGCTTGGCGCCATAGGCCTGTGGCTCCAAAAGCCTAAGGGGTGGGGAGCCCCAGGCCTGGGGCTCCCAAAGCCTAAGGGCTGGGGCGCCCCAGGCCTGGGGCTTCCAAAGCCTAAGGGCTGGGGTGCACCAAGCCTGGGGCTCCCAAAGCCTAAGGGCTGTGGCGCCCCAGGCCTGGGACTCCCAAAGCCAAAGGGCTGGGGCGCCCCAGGCCATGGGCTCCCTAAGCCGAAGGGCTGGAGCGACCCAGTCCTGGGGCTCCCTAAGCCTAAGGGCTGGGGGGCCACAGGCCTGGGGCTCCCTAAGCCTAAAGGCTGTGGCGCCCCAGGCCAGGAGCTCCCTAAGCCTAAGTGTTGGGGCGCCCCAGGCTGGGGGCTCCCTAAGCCTAAGGGCGGGGCACCCCAGGCCTGGGGTTCCAAAATCCGAAGGGCGGGGGCGCTCCAGGCCTGGGGCTCCCAACGCCTAAGGCCTGGGGTGCCGCAGACCTGGGCCTCCCAATTCCTAAGGCTGGGGCGCCACAGGTCTGGGGCTCCCTAAGACTAAGAGCTGTGGCGCCCCAGGCCCGGGGCTCCCAAAGCCTAATGGCTGGGGTGTCCCAGGGCTGGAGTTTCAAAAGCCTAAAGGCTGGGCCGACCCAGTCCTGGGGCTCCCTTAGCCTAAGGGCTGGGGGGCCAAGGCCTGGGGCTCCCTAAGCCTAAAGTCTGTGGCGCCCCAGGCCTGGAGCTCCCAAAGCCTAAGGCTGGGGCGCCACAGGTCTTGGGCTCCCTAAGCCTAAGTGCTGAGGCGCCCCAGGCCTGGGGTCCTCTAAGCCTAAGTGCTGTGGCGCCCCAGGCCTGGGGCTCCCTAAGCCTAAGAGATGGAACTTCCCAGGCCTGGGTCTCCCTAAGCCTAAGGGCTTGGGCGCCATAGGCCTGGGGTACCAAAAGCATAAGGGCTGGGGCGCCCCAGGACTGGGGCTCACAAAGCCTAAGGGCTGGGGCGACCCAGTCCTGGGGCTCCCTAAGCCCAAGGGCTGGTGGGCCACAGTCCTGGGGCTCCCTAAGCCTAAAGGCTGTGGCGCCCCAGGCCAGGAGCTCCCTAAGCCTAAGGGTTGGGGCGCCCCAGGCCGGGGGCTCCCTAAGCCTAAGGGCGGGGGCACCCCAGGCCTGGGGTTCCCTAATCCGAAGGGCGGGGGCGCCCCAGGCCTGGGGCTCCCAATGCTTAAGGGCTGGAGCACCCCAATCCTGGGTCTCCCAAAGCCTAAGTGCTGGGTACCCCAGGGCTGGGGCTACCTATGCCAAAGGGCTGGAGCGCCCCAGGCCTGGGGCTCCCAAAGCCTAAGGGCTGGGGCGCCCCAGGCCTGGAGCTCCCAAAGCCTAAGGCTGGGGCGCCACAGGTATGGGGCTCCCTAAGACTAAAAGTTGGGGCGCCCCAGGCCTGGGATTCTCTAAGGCTAAGGGCTGTGGCGCCCAGGCCTAGGGCTCCCTAAGCCTAAGGGCTGGGGAGCCCCAGACCTGGGGCACCCTAAGCCTAAGGGCTGGGTCGCCCCAGGCCTGGGGATCCCAAAGCCTAAGGGCTAGGGCGCCCTAGGCCTGGCGCACCCTAAGCTGAAGTGCTGGGGCGTTCCAGGCCATGGGCTCCATAAGCCTAAGGGCTGGGGCACCCCAGGCCTGGGGCTCCCTAAGCCAAAGGGCTGGGACGCCCCAGGCCTGGGGCTCCCTAAGCGGAAGGGCTGGGTCCCCTCAGGCCTGGGGCTCCCTAAGTCTAAGGGCTGAGGCGCCCCAGGCCTGGGGCTACCAAAGCCTAAGGGCTGCTAGCCCCAGGCCTGAGGTTCCCTAAGCCTAAGGGTTGGAGCGCCCCACGCCTGGGGCTCCCAAATCCTAAGGGCTGGCGCGTACCAGGCCTTGGTCTCCCAAAACCAAAGGGCTGGGGCGCCCCAGGCCTGGGGCTCCCAAGCCTAAGGGCTGGGGTGCCCCAGTGTTGGAGCTCCAAAAGCCTAAAAGCTGAGGCGACCCAGTCCTGGGGCTCCCTAAGCCTAAGGGCTGGAGGGCCACCGGCCTGGGGCTCCCTAAGCTTAAAGGCTGGGGCGCCCCAGGCCTGGAGCTCACAAAGCCTAAGTCTGGGGCGACACAGGTCTGGGGCCCCCTAAGCCTAAGAGCTGGGGCACCCCAGGCCTGGGGTTCTCTAAGCCTAAGGGCTGTTGCGCCCCAGGCCTGCGGCTCCCTAAGCCTAAGAGCTGGAGCTTCCCAGGCCTGGGTCTCCCTAAGCCTAAGGGCTTGGCGCCATAGGCCTGTGGCTCCAAAAGCCTAAGGGGTGGGGAGCCCCAGGCCTGGGGCTCCCAAAGCCTAAGGGCTGGGGCGCCCCAGGCCTGGGGCTTCCAAAGCCTAAGGGCTGGGGTGCACCAAGCCTGGGGCTCCCAAAGCCTAAGGGCTGTGGCGCCCCAGGCCTGGGACTCCCAAAGCCAAAGGGCTGGGGCGCCCCAGGCCATGGGCTCCCTAAGCCGAAGGGCTGGAGCGACCCAGTCCTGGGGCTCCCTAAGCCTAAGGGCTGGGGGGCCACAGGCCTGGGGCTCCCTAAGCCTAAAGGCTGTGGCGCCCCAGGCCAGGAGCTCCCTAAGCCTAAGTGTTGGGGCGCCCCAGGCTGGGGGCTCCCTAAGCCTAAGGGCGGGGCACCCCAGGCCTGGGGTTCCAAAATCCGAAGGGCGGGGGCGCTCCAGGCCTGGGGCTCCCAACGCCTAAGGCCTGGGGTGCCGCAGACCTGGGCCTCCCAATTCCTAAGGCTGGGGCGCCACAGGTCTGGGGCTCCCTAAGACTAAGAGCTGGGGTGCCCCAGGCCTGGGATTCTCTAAGCCTAAGGGCTGTGGCGCCCAGGCCTGAGGCTCCCTAAGCCTAAGGGCTGGGCGCCCCAGGCCTGGGACTCCCAAAGCCAAAGGGCTGGGGCGTCCCAGGCCATGGGCTCCCTAAGCCGAAGGGCTGGGTCCCCTCAGGCCTGGGGATCCCTAAGTCTAAGGGCAGAGGTGCCCCAGCTCTGGGGCTACCAAAGCCTAAGGGATGGGCGCCCCAGGCCTGGGGCACCCAAAGCCTAAGGGCTGGGGAGCCCTAAGCCTGGCGCGCCCTAAGCCGAAGGGCTGGGGCGTCCCAGGCCATGAGCTCCCTAAGCCTAAGGGCTGGTGCGCTCCAGGCCTGAGGCTCCCTAATCCTAAGGGTTGGAGCGCCCCACGCCTGAGGCTCCCAAATCCTAAGGACTGGCGCGCCCCAGGCCTTGGTCTCCCAAAACCAAAGGGCTGGGGCTCCCCAGGCCTGGGGCTGCCAAAGCCTAAGAGCTGGGGCACCCCGGCCTGGGGCTCCCAAAGCCTAAGGCTGGGACGACCCTGGCCAGGGGCTCCTTAAGCAGAAGGACTGTGGCGCCCCAGGCCAGGAGCTCCCAAAGCCTAAGGGCTGGGGCGCCCCTGGCCAAGGGCTCCCTAAGCCTAAGCGCTGGGACGTACCATGCCTGGGGCTCCCAAAGCCTAATGGCTGGGATGTCCCAGGGCTGGAGCTTCAAAAGCCTAAAGGCTGTGGCGACCCAGTCCTGGGGCTCCCTTAGCCTAAGGGCTGGGGGGCCACAGGCCTGGGGCTCCCTAAGCCTAAAATCTGGGGCGCCCCAGGTCTGGAGCTCCCAAAGCCTAAGGCTGGGGCGCCACAGGTCTGGGGCTCCCTAAGCCAAAGTGCTGGGGCGCCCCAGGCCTGGGGTTATATAAGCCTAAGTGCTGTGGCAACCCAGGCCTGGTGCTCCCTAAGCCTAAGAGCTGGAGCTTCCCAGGCCTGGGTCTCCCTAAGCCTAAGGGCTGGGGCGCCCCAGGCCTGGGGCTCCCAAAACCTTAGGGCTGGTGCGTCCCCGACCTGGGGCACCCTATGCCGAAGGGCTGGGGTGACCCAGTCCTGGGGCTCCCTAAGGCTAAGTGCTGGGGGGCCACAGGCCTGGGTCTCCCTAAGCCTAAAGGCTGTGGTGCCCCAGGCCAGGAGCTCCCTAAGCCTAAGGGTTGGGGCGCCCCAGGCCGGGGGCTCCCTAAGCCTAAGGGCGGGGGCACCCCAGGCCTCGGGTTCCCTAATCCGAAGGGCGGGGGCGCCCCAGGGCTGGGGCTCCCAAAGCCTAAGGGCTGGAGCACCACAAGACTGGGTCTCCCAAAGCCTAAGTGCTGGGTACCCCAGGGCTGGGGCTACCTATGCCAAAGGGCTGGAGCGCCCCAGGCCTGGGGCTCCCAAAGCCTAAGGCTGGGGCGCCACAGGTCTGGGGCTCCCTAAGTCTAAGAGCTGGGGCGCCCCAGGCCTGGGATTCTCTAAGCCTAAGGGCTGTGGCGCCCAGGCCATGGGCTCCCTAAGCCTAAGGGCTGGGGCGCCCCAGGCCTGGGGATCCCAAAGCCTAAGGGCTAGGGCGCCCTAGGCCTGGCGTGCCCTAAGCCGAAGTTCTGGGGCGTTCCAGGCCATGGGCTCCCTAAGCCTAAGGGCTGGGACGCCCCAGGCCTGGGGCTACCAAAGCCTAAGGGCTGTGTGCCCCAGGCTTGGGGCACCCAAAGCCTAAGGGCTGGGGAGCCCTAGGCCTGGCGCGCCCTAAGCCGAAGGGCTGGGGCGTCCCAGGCCATGAGCTCCATAAGCCTAAGGGCTGGTGCGCCCCAGGCCTGAGGCTACCTAAGCCTAAGGGTTGGAGCGCCCCACGCCTGGGGCTCCCAAATCCTAAGGGCTGGCGCGCCCCAGGCCTTGGTCTCCCAAAACCAAAGGGCTGGGGCGCCCCAGGCCTGGGGCTCCCAAAGCCTAAGGGCTGGGGTACCCCGGCCTGGGGCTCCCAAAGCCTAAGGGCTGGGGCACCCCAAGACTGGGGGTCCCAAAGCCTAAGTGCTGGGTGCCCCAGGGCTAGGGCTACCTAAGCCAAAGGGCTGGGGTGCCCCAGGCCTGGGGCTCCCAAAACCTAAGGGCTGGGGCGCCCCAGGCCTGGAGTTCCCAAAGTCTAAGGCTGGGGCGCCACAGGTCTGGGGCTCCCTAAGCCTAAGAGCTGGGGCGCCCCAGGCCGGGGGTTCTCTAAGCCTAAGGGAAGGGGCGCCCCAGGACTGGAGCTCCCAAAGCCTAAGGGCTGTGGCGCCCCAGGCCTGGAGCTCCCTAAGCCTAAGGGCTTGGGCGCCATAGGCCTGGGGCTCCAAAAGCCTAAGGGCTGGGGGGCCCCATGCCTGGGGCTCCAAAAGCCTAAGGGCTGGGACACCCCAGCCCTGGGGCTCCCTAAGCCGAAGGGCTGGAGCGCCCCAGGCCTGGGGCTACCAAAGCCTAAGTTCTGCAGTGCCCCAGTCCTGGGCCTCCAAAGCCGAAGGGCTGGGGCGCCCCAGGCCTGGTGCTCCCTAAGCCTAATGGTTGGGAAGCCCCAGAACTGGAGCTCCCTAAGCCAAAGGGCTGGGGCGCCCCAGGCCTGGTGCTCCCTAAGAATAAGGGTTGGAACGCCCCAGAACTGGGAAACCCTAAGCCTAAGTGCTGTGGCGACCCAGGCCTGGGTCTCCCTAAGCCTAAGGGCTGGGGCGCATCTGGCCCGAGGCACCCAAGCTTAAGGGCTGGGGCGCTCCAGGCCTGGGGCTTCCAAAGCCTAAGGGCTGGGTCGCGCCAGGCCTGGGGCTCCCTAAGCCTAATGGCTGGAGCGCTCCATGCCTGGGGATCCCAAAGCCTAAGGGCTGGGGCGCCCTAGGCCTGGCGCGCCCTAAGCCGAAGGGCGGGGGCGTCCCAGGCCATGGGCACCCTAAGTCTAAGGGCAGGGGCGTACCATGCCCGGGGCTCCCAAGCCTAAGGGCTGGGGTGGCCCAGGGCTGGAGCTCCAAAAGCCTAAAAGATGGGGCGACCAAGTCCTGGGGCTCCCTAAGCCTAAGGGCTGGAGGGCCACAGGCCTGGGGCTCCCTAAGCCTAAGGGCTGGGGGGCCACAGGCCTGGGGCTCCCTAAGACTAAAGGCTGTGGCGCCCCAGGCCAGGAGCTCCCTAAGCCTAAGGCTGGGGCGCCACAGGTCTGGGGCTCCCTAAGCCTAAGGGCAGGGGCGCCCCAGGCCAAGGGCTCCCTAAGCCTAAGGGCAGGGGCGTACCATGCCCGGGGCTCCCTAAGCCTAAGGGCAGGGGCGTAACATGCCCGGGGCTCACAAGCCTAAGGGCTGGGGTGCCCCAGGGCTGGAGCTCCAAAAGCCTAAAGGCTAAGGCGACCCAGTCCTGGGGCTCCCTAAGCCTAAGGGCTGGAGGGCCACAGGCCTGGGGCTCCCTAAGCTTAAAGGCTGGGGCGCCCCAGGACTGGAGCTCACAAAGCCTAAGGCTGGGGCGCCACAGGTCTGGGGCCCCCTAAGCCTAAGAGCTGGGGCACCCCAGGCCTGGGGTTCTCTAAGCCTAAAGGCTGTGGCGCCCCAGGCCTGGGGCTCCCTAAGCCTAAGAGCTGGAGCTTCCCAGGCCTGGGTCTCCCTAAGCCTAAGGGCTTGGGCGCCATCGGCCTGGGGCTCCAAAAGCCTAAGGGGTGGGGAGCCCCAGGCCTGGGGCTCCCAAAGCCTAAGGGCTGGGGCGCCCCAGGACTGGGGCTCCCAAAGCCTAAGGGCTGGGGTGCACCAAGCCTGGGGCTCCCAAAGCCTAAGGGCTGTGGTGCCCCAGGCCTGGGACTCCCAAAGCCAAAGGGCTGGGGCGCCCTAGGCCATGGGCTCCCTAAGCCGAAGGGCTGGGGCGACCCAGTCCTGGGGCTCCCTAAGCCTAAGGGCTGGGGGGCCACAGGCTTGGGGCTCCCTAATCCTAAAGGCTGTGGCGCCCCATGGCCAGGAGCTCCCTAAGCCTAAGGGTTGGGGCGCCCCAGGCTGGGGGCTCCCTAAGCCTAAGTGCGGGGGCACCCCAGGCCTGAGGTTCCCTATTCCGAAGGGCGGGGGCACTCCAGGCATGGGGCTCCCAAAGCTTAAGGGTTGGGGCGCCGCAGACCTGGGGCTCCCTATGACTAAGGCTGGGGCGCCCCAGGCCTGGGATTCTCTAAGCCTAAGGGCTGTGGCGCCCAGGCCTGGGGCTCCCTAAGCCTAAGGGCTGGGGCGCCCCAGACCTGGGGATTCCAAAGCCTTAGGGCTAGGGTGCCCAAGGCCTGGTGCGCCCTAAGACGAAGTGCTGGGGCATCCCAGGCCATAGGCTCCCTAAGCCTAAGGGCTGGGGCACCCCAGGTCTGGGGCTCCCTAAGCCTAAGGGCTGGGACGCCCCAGGCCTGGGGCTCCCTAAGCCGAAGGGCTGGGTCCCCTCAGGTCTGGGGATCCCTAAGTCTAAGGGCAGAGGTGCCCCAGGTCTGGGGCTACCAAAGCCTAAGGGCTGGGCGCCCCAGGCCTGGGGCACCCAAAGCCTAAGGGCTGGGGAGCCCTAGGCCTGGCGCGCCCTAAGCCGAAGGGCTGGGGCGTCCCAGGCCATGAGCTCCCTAAGCCTAAGGGCTGGTGCGCTCCAGGCCTGAGGCTCCCTAAGCCTAAGGGTTGGAGCGCCCCACGCCTGGGGCTCCCAAATCCTAAGGGCTGGTGCGCCCCAGGCCTTGGTCTCCCAAAACCAAAGGGTCTGGGGCTCCCCAGGTCTGGGGCTCCCAAAACCTAAGAGCTGTGGCACCCCGGCCTGGGGCTCCCAAACCTAAGGCTGGGATGACCCTGGCCAGGGGCTCCTTAAGCCGAAGGGCTGTGGCGCCCCAGGCCAGGGGCTCCCAAAGCCTAAGGGCTGGGGCGCACCTGGCCTAGGGCTCCCTAAGCCTAAGCGCTGGGGCGTACCATGCCTGGGGCTCCCAAAGCCTAATGGCTGGGGTGTCCCAGGGCTGGAGCTTCAAAAGCCTAAAGGCTGGGGCGACCCAGTCCTGGGGCTCCCTTAGCCTAAGGGCTGGGGGGCCACAGGCCTGGGGCTCCCTAAGCCTAAAGTCTGGGGCGCCCCAGGTCTACGGCTCCCAAAGCCTAAGGGCTGGGGCGCCCTAGGCCTTGCGCGCCCTAAGCCGAACGGCGGGGGCGTCCCAGGCCTGGGGCTCCCTAAGCCTAATGGCTGTGGCGCCCCAGGCCTGGGTCTCCCTAAGCCTAAGGGCTGGAGCGTCGTAGCCCTTGGGCTCCCTAAGCCTAAGGGCTGGGGCGCCCCAGTCCTGGGGCTCCCAAAGCCTAAGGGCTGGGTCGCCCCAGGCCTGGGGCTCCCTAAGCCTAATGGCTGGAGCGCCCCATGCCTGGTGCTCCCAAAGCCTAAAGGCTGGGGCTCCCCAGGTCTAGGGCTCCCAAAGCCTAAGGGCTGGGGAGCCTAGAGCTGGCGCGCACTAAGCCGAAGGGCGGGGACATTCCAGGCCTGGGGCTCCCTAAACCTAAGGGCTGGGGCGCCCCAGGTCTGGGGCTCCCAAAGCCTAAAGGCTGGGGCGCCCCAGGCCTGGGGCTCCCTAAGCCTAAGGGCTGGAGCGCCCCAGGCCTGGGGCACCCTAATCCTAAGTGCAGGGGCGCCCCAGGTCTAGGGCTCCCAAAGACTAAGGGTGGGGTGCCCCAGGCCTGGGGCTCCCTAAGCCTAAGGGCAGTGGCGCCCCAAGCCTGTGGTTCTCTAAGCCTAAGGGCTGTGGCACCCAGAACTGGGGCTCCCTAAGCCTAAGGGCTGGAGCTTCCCAGGCCTGGGGCTCCCTAAGCCTAAGTGCTTGGGCGACATAGGCCTGGGGCTCCAAAAGCCTAAGGGCTGTGGCGCCCCAGGCCTGGTGCTCCCAAAGCCTAAGGGCTGGGGAGCACCAGACCTGGGGCACCCTAAACCTAAGGGCTTGGGCGCCCAGGCCTGGGGATCCCAAAGCGTAAGTGCTAGGGCGCCCTAGGCCTGGCGCGCCCTAAGCAGAAGTGCTGGGGCGTCCCACGCCATGGGCTCCCTAATCCTAAAGGCTGGGGCGCCCCAGACCTGGGGCTACCAAAGCCTAAGGGCTGGGGCGCCCCAGGCCTGGGGCTACCAAAGCCTAAGTGCTGGGGCGTCCCAGGCCATGGGCTCCCTAAGCCTAAGGGCTGGGGTGCCCCAGGCCTGGGGCTCCCTAAGCCGAAGGGCTGGGGCACCCTAGGCCTGGGGCGCCCAAAGCCTAAGGGCTGTGTCGTCCCAAGCCTGGGGCTCCCTAAGCCTAAGGGCTGGGGCGCCCCAGGCATGGGCTACCAAAGCCTAAGGGCTGGGGCGTCCCTGGCCATGGACTCCCTAAACCTAAGGTCTGGGGTGCCCAGGCCTGGGGCTCCATAAGCATAAGCCTGGGACGCCCCTGGCCTGGGGATCTCTAAGCCGAAAGGCTGGGGCCCCCTAGGCCTGGGGCGCCCAAAGTCTAAGGGCTGTGGCGCCCCAGGCCTGGGGCTCGCTAAGCCAAAGGGCTGGGGCGCATCTGGCCTGGGGCTCCCAAAGCCTAAGGGCTGGGGCGTCGCAGCCCTTGGGCTCGCTAAGCCTAAGGGCTGGGGCGCCCCAGTCCTGGGGCTCCCAAAGCCTAAGGGCTGGGGCGTCGCAGCCCTTGGGCTCCCAAGCCTAATGGCTGGAGCGCACCAGGCCTGGTGCTCCCAAAGCCTAAGGGCTGGGGCGCCAAAGACCTGGGGATCCCAAAGCCTAAGGGCTAGGGCTCCCTAGGTCTGGCGCGCTCTAAGCCTAAGGGCTGGGGCGCCCCAGGCCTGGGGCTACCTAATCCTAAGGGCTGGGACGCCACAGGCCTGGGGCTCCCTATGCCGAAGGGGTGGGTCCCCACAGGCCTGGGGCTCCCTAAGTCTAAAGGCTGGGGTGCACCAAGCCTGGGGCTCCCAAAGCCTAAGG
Organism: Tenrec ecaudatus; assembly: GCF_050624435.1. Classification (NCBI taxonomy): domain Eukaryota; kingdom Metazoa; phylum Chordata; class Mammalia; order Afrosoricida; family Tenrecidae; genus Tenrec; species Tenrec ecaudatus. The sequence continues at coordinate 1,552,800 of NW_027457631.1, read as the reverse complement.
GCTGTGGCGCCCAGGGCTGGGACTCCCAAACCGAAGGGCTGGGGCGACCCAGTCCTGGGGCTCCCTAAGCCTAAGGGCTGGGGGCCAAAGGCCTGGGGCTCCCTAAGCCTAAAGGCTGGGGCGCCCCGGGCCTGGAGCTCCCAAAGCCTAAGTGCTGGGGCGCCCCAGGACTGGGGCTACCTAAGCCTAAGGGATGTTGCTACCCAAGCCAGGAGCTCCCTAAACCTAAGGGTTGGGGCACCCGAGGCCTGGGGCTCCCTAATCCGAAGGGCGGGGGCGCCCCAGGCTTTGGGCTCCCAACGCCTAAGAGCTGGGGCGCCGCAGACCTGGGCTTCCCAAAGCCTAAGGGCTGGAGCACCCCAAGACTGAGGCTCCCAAAACCTACGTGCTGGGTGCCCCAGGGCTGGGGCTACATAAGCCAAAGGGCTGGAGAGTCCCAGGCCTGGGGCTCCCAAAGACTAAGGCATGGGCGCCCCAGGCCTGGAGCTCCCAAAACCTAAGGTTGGGTCGCCACAGGTCTGGGGCTCCCTAAGCCTAAGAGCTGGGGCGCCCCAGGCCTGGGGTTCTCTAAGCCGAAGTGCTGGGGCGTCCCAGGCCATCGGCTCCCTAAGCCTAAGGTCTGGGGCACCCCAGGCCTGAGGCTGCATAAGCCTAAGGGCTGGGACGCCCCAGGCCTGGGGTTCCCTAAGCCGAAGGGCTGGGTCCACCCAGGCCTGGGGCTCCCTAAGTCTAAGGGCTGAGGCACCCCAGGCCTGGAGCTACCAAAGCCTAAGGGCTGGGCGCCCCAGGCCTGGGGCACCCAAAGCCTAAGGGCTGGGGAGCCCTAGGCCTGGCACGCCCTAAGCTGAAGGACTGGGGCGTCCCAGGCCATGGGCTCCCTAAGCCTAAGGGCTGGTGCGCTCCAGGCCTGGGGCTCCCTAAGCCTAAGGGCTGGAGCGCCCCAGGCCTGGGGCTCCCAAATCCTAAGGGCTGGCGCGCCCCAGGCCTTGGTATCCCAAAGCCAAAGGGCTGGGGCGCCCGAGGCCTGGGGCTCCTAAAGCCTAACGGCTGGGGCACCCCGGCCTGGTTCTCCCAAAGCCTAAGGCTGGGACGCCCCTGGCCAGGGGCTCCTTAAGCCGAAGGGCTGGGGCACCCCAGGCATGGGGCTCCCAGAGCCTAAGGGCTGGGGCGCCCCAGGCCAAGGGCTCCCTAAGCCTAAGGGCAGGGGCGTACCATGCCCGGGGCTCCCTAAGCCTAAGGGCAGGGGCGTAACATGCCCGGGGCTCCCAAGCCTAAGGGCTGGGGTGCCCCAGGGCTGGAGCTCCAAAAGCCTAAAGGCTGAGGCGACCCAGTCCTGGGGCTCCCTAAGCCTAAAGGCTGGAGGGCCACAGGCCTGGGGCTCCCTAAGCTTAAAGGCTGGGGCGCCCCAGGCCTGGAGCTCACAAAGCCTAAGGCTGGGGCGCCACAGGTCTGGGGCCCCCTAAGCCTAAGAGCTGGGGCACCCCAGGCCTGGGGTTCTCTAAGCCTAAAGGCTGTGGCGCCCCAGGCCTGGGGCTCCCTAAGCCTAAGAGCTGGAGCTTCCCAGGCCTGGGTCTCCCTAAGCCTAAGGGCTTGGGCGCCATCGGCCTGGGGCTCCAAAAGCCTAAGGGGTGGGGAGCCCCAGGCCTGGGGCTCCCAAAGCCTAAGGGCTGGGGCGCCCCAGGACTGGGGCTCCCAAAGCCTAAGGGCTGGGGTGCACCAAGCCTGGGGCTCCCAAAGCCTAAGGGCTGTGGTGCCCCAGGCCTGGGACTCCCAAAGCCAAAGGGCTGGGGCGCCCTAGGCCATGGGCTCCCTAATCCGAAGGGCTGGGGCGACCCAGTCCTGGGGCTCCCTAAGCCTAAGGGCTGGGGGGCCACAGGCTTGGGGCTCCCTAATCCTAAAGGCTGTGGCGCCCCATGGCCAGGAGCTCCCTAAGCCTAAGGGTTGGGGCGCCCCAGGCTGGGGGCTCCCTAAGCCTAAGTGCGGGGGCACCCCAGGCCTGAGGTTCCCTATTCCGAAGGGGGGGGCGCTCCAGGCATGGGGCTCCCAAAGCTTAAGGGTTGGGGCGCCGCAGACCTGGGGCTCCCTATGACTAAGGCTGGGGCGCCCCAGGCCTGGGATTCTCTAAGCCTAAGGGCTGTGGCGCCCAGGCCTGGGGCTCCCTAAGCCTAAGTGCTGGGGCGCCCCAGACCTGGGGATTCCAAAGCCTTAGGGCTAGGGTGCCCAAGGCCTGGTGCGCCCTAAGACGAAGTGCTGGGGCATCCCAGGCCATAGGCTCCCTAAGCCTAAGGGCTGGGGCACCCCAGGTCTGGGGCTCCCTAAGCCTAAGGGCTGGGACGCCCCAGGCCTGGGGCTCCCTAAGCCGAAGGGCTGGGTCCCCTCAGGTCTGGGGATCCCTAAGTCTAAGGGCAGAGGTGCCCCAGGTCTGGGGCTACCAAAGCCTAAGGGCTGGGCGCCCCAGGCCTGGGGCACCCAAAGCCTAAGGGCTGGGGAGCCCTAGGCCTGGCGCGCCCTAAGCCGAAGGGCTGGGGCGTCCCAGGCCATGAGCTCCCTAAGCCTAAGGGCTGGTGCGCTCCAGGCCTGAGGCTCCCTAAGCCTAAGGGTTGGAGCGCCCCACGCCTGGGGCTCCCAAATCCTAAGGGCTGGTGCGCCCCAGGCCTTGGTCTCCCAAAACCAAAGGGTCTGGGGCTCCCCAGGTCTGGGGCTCCCAAAACCTAAGAGCTGTGGCACCCCGGCCTGGGGCTCCCAAACCTAAGGCTGGGATGACCCTGGCCAGGGGCTCCTTAAGCCGAAGGGCTGTGGCGCCCCAGGCCAGGGGCTCCCAAAGCCTAAGGGCTGGGGCGCACCTGGCCTAGGGCTCCCTAAGCCTAAGCGCTGGGGCGTACCATGCCTGGGGCTCCCAAAGCCTAATGGCTGGGGTGTCCCAGGGCTGGAGCTTCAAAAGCCTAAAGGCTGGGGCGACCCAGTCCTGGGGCACCCTTAGCCTAAGGGCTGGGGGGCCACAGGCCTGGGGCTCCCTAAGCCTAAAGTCTGGGGCGCCCCAGGTCTACGGCTCCCAAAGCCTAAGGGCTGGGGCGCCCTAGGCCTTGCGCGCCCTAAGCCGAACGGCGGGGGCGTCCCAGGCCTGGGGCTCCCTAAGCCTAATGGCTGTGGCGCCCCAGGCCTGGGTCTCCCTAAGCCTAAGGGCTGGAGCGTCGTAGCCCTTGGGCTCCCTAAGCCTAAGGGCTGGGGCGCCCCAGTCCTGGGGCTCCCAAAGCCTAAGGGCTGGGTCGCCCCAGGCCTGGGGCTCCCTAAGCCTAATGGCTGGAGCGCCCCATGCCTGGTGCTCCCAAAGCCTAAAGGCTGGGGCTCCCCAGGTCTAGGGCTCCCAAAGCCTAAGGGCTGGGGAGCCTAGAGCTGGCGCGCACTAAGCCGAAGGGCGGGGACATTCCAGGCCTGGGGCTCCCTAAACCTAAGGGCTGGGGCGCCCCAGGTCTGGGGCTCCCAAAGCCTAAAGGCTGGGGCGCCCCAGGCCTGGGGCTCCCTAAGCCTAAGGGCTGGAGCGCCCCAGGCCTGGGGCACCCTAATCCTAAGTGCAGGGGCGCCCCAGGTCTAGGGCTCCCAAAGACTAAGGGTGGGGTGCCCCAGGCCTGGGGCTCCCTAAGCCTAAGGGCAGTGGCGCCCCAAGCCTGTGGTTCTCTAAGCCTAAGGGCTGTGGCACCCAGAACTGGGGCTCCCTAAGCCTAAGGGCTGGAGCTTCCCAGGCCTGGGGCTCCCTAAGCCTAAGTGCTTGGGCGACATAGGCCTGGGGCTCCAAAAGCCTAAGGGCTGTGGCGCCCCAGGCCTGGTGCTCCCAAAGCCTAAGGGCTGGGGAGCACCAGACCTGGGGCACCCTAAACCTAAGGGCTTGGGCGCCCAGGCCTGGGGATCCCAAAGCGTAAGTGCTAGGGCGCCCTAGGCCTGGCGCGCCCTAAGCAGAAGTGCTGGGGCGTCCCACGCCATGGGCTCCCTAATCCTAAAGGCTGGGGCGCCCCAGACCTGGGGCTACCAAAGCCTAAGGGCTGGGGCGCCCCAGGCCTGGGGCTACCAAAGCCTAAGTGCTGGGGCGTCCCAGGCCATGGGCTCACAAAACCTAAGGGCTGGTGCGCCCCAGGCCTGGGGCTCCCTAAGCCTAAGGGCTGGAGCGCCCCAGGCCTGTGGCTCCAAAATCCTAAGGGTTGGTGCGCCCCAGGCCTTGGTCTCCCAAAGCCAAAGGGCTTGGGGGCCCCAGGCCTGGGGCACCCAAAGCCTAAGGGCTGGGGCGCCCCGGCCTGGGGCTCCCAAAGCCTAAGGCTGGGATGCCCCTGGCCAGGGGCTCCCTAAGTCGAAGGGCTGGGGCGCCCCAGGCCAGGGGCTCCCAAACCCGAAGGGCTGGGGCACCCCAGGCCAAGGGCCCCCTAAACCTAAGGGCTGGGGCGTACCATGCCTCGGGCTCCCAAAGCCTAAGGGCTGTGGCGCCCCAGGCCTGGGGCTCCCAATGCCTAAAGGCTGGGACGACCCAGTCCTGGGGCTCCCTAAGCCTTAGGGCTGGGGGTCACAAGCCTGGGGCTCCATAATCCTAAAGGCTGTGGTGCCCCAGGCCAGGAGCTCCCTAAGCCTAAGGGCAGGGGCACCCGAGACCTGGGGCTCCCTAATCCAAAGGGCGGGGCGCCCCAGGCCTGGGCATCCCAAAGCCTAAGGGCTGGGGCACCCCAAGACGGGGGCTCCCAATGCCTGAGTGCTGGGTGCCCCAGGGCTAGGGCTACCTAAGCCAAAGGGCTCGGGCGCCATAGGCCTGGGGCTCCAAAAGCCTCAGGGCTGGGACGCCCCAGCCCTGGGGCTCCCTAAGCCGAAGGGCTGGGTCTCCCCTGGCCTGGGGCTCCCTAAGCCTAAGGGCTGGGGCGCCCCAGGCCTGGGGCTACCAAAGCCTAAGGGCTGGGGCGCCCCAGGCCTGGGAATCCCAAAGCTGAAGGGATGGGGCGCCCCAGCCTGGGGCCCCCAAAGCCTAAGGACTATGGCGCCCCAGGCCTGGGCCTCCCTAAGCCGAAGGGCTGGGGCGTCCCAGGCCATAGGCTCCCTAAGCCTAAGGGCTGGGGTACCCCAGGCCTTGTGCTCCCTAAGCCTAAGGGTCGGGACGCCCCAGAACTGGGGCTCCCTAAGCCGAAGGGCTGGGGAGTCCCAGGACATGGGCTCCCGAAGCCTAAGGACTGTGGAGCCCTAGGCCTGGGGCTCCCTAAGCCTAAGGCTGGGGTGCATCTGGCCTGGGGCTCCCAAAGCCTAAGGGCAGGGGCGTCGCAGCCCTTGGGATTCATAAGCCTAAGGGCTGGGGCACCCCAGGACTGGGGCTCCCTAAGCCTAAGGGATGGGGCGCCCCAGGCTTGGGGCACCCTAAGCCCAAGGGCTGGGGCGCCCCAGGTCTACGGCTCCCAAAGCCTAAGGGCTGGGGCGCCCTAGGCCTTGCGCGCCCTAAGCCGAACGGCGGGGGCGTCCCAGGCCTGGGGCTCCCTAAGCCTAATGGCTGTGGCGCCCCAGGCCTGGGTCTCCCTAAGCCTAAGGGCTGGAGCGTCGTAGCCCTTTGGCTCTCTAAGCCTAAGGGCTGGGGCGCCCCAGTCCTGGGGCTCCCAAAGCCTAAGGGCTGGGTCGCCCCAGGCCTGGGGCTCCCTAAGCCTAATGGCTGGAGCGCCCCATGCCTGGTGCTCCCAAAGCCTAAAGGCTGGGGCTCCCCAGGTCTAGGGCTCCCAAAGCCTAAGGGCTGGGGAGCCTAGAGCTGGCGCGCACTAAGCCGAAGGGCGGGGACATTCCAGGCCTGGGGCTCCCTAAACCTAAGGACTGGGGCGCCCCAGGTCTGGGGCTCCCAAAGCCTAAAGGCTGGGGCGCCCCAGGCCTGGGGCTCCCTAAGCCTAAGGGCTGGAGCGCCCCAGGCCTGGGGCACCCTAAGCCTAAGTGCAGGGGCGCCCCAGGTCTAGGGCTCCCAAAGACTAAGGGTGGGGTGCCCCAGGCCTGGGGCTCCCTAAGCCTAAGGGCAGTGGCGCCCCAAGCCTGTGGTTCTCTAAGCCTAAGGGCTGTGGCACCCAGAACTGGGGCTCCCTAAGCCTAAGGGCTGGAGCTTCCCAGGCCTGGGGCTCCCTAAGCCTAAGTGCTTGGGCGACATAGGCCTGGGGCTCCAAAAGCCTAAGGGCTGTGGCGCCCCAGGCCTGGTGCTCCCAAAGCCTAAGGGCTGGAGAGCACCAGACCTGGGGCACCCTAAACCTAAGGGCTTGGGCGCCCAGGCCTGGGGATCCCAAAGCGTAAGTGCTAGGGCGCCCTAGGCCTGGCGCGCCCTAAGCAGAAGTGCTGGGGCGTCCCACGCCATGGGCTCCCTAATCCTAAGGGCTGGGGCGCCCCAGGCCTGGGGCTACCAAAGCCTAAGTGCTGGGGCGTCCCAGGCCATGGGCTCCCTAAGCCTAAGGGCTGGGGTGCCCCAGGCCTGGGGCTCCCTAAGCCGAAGGGCTGGGGCACCCTAGGCCTGGGGCGCCCAAAGCCTAAGGGCTGTGGCGTCCCAAGCCTGGGGCTCCCTAAGCCTAAGGGCTGGGGCTCCCCAGGCATGGGCTACCAAAGCCTAAGGGCTGGGGCGTCCCTGGCCATGGACTCCCTAAACCTAAGGTCTGGGGTGCCCAGGCCTGGGGCTCCATAAACATAAGCCTGGGACGCCCCTGGCCTGGGGATCTCTAAGCCGAAAGGCTGGGGCCCCCTAGGCCTGGGGCGCCCAAAGTCTAAGGGCTGTGGCGCCCCAGGCCTGGGGCTCGCTAAGCCAAAGGGCTGGGGCGCATCTGGCCTGGGGCTCCCAAAGCCTAAGGGCTGATGCGTCGCAGCCCTTGGGCTCGCTAAGCCTAAGGGCTGGGGCGCCCCAGTCCTGGGGCTCCCAAAGCCTAAGGGCTGGGGCGTCGCAGCCCTTGGGCTCCCAAGCCTAATGGCTGGAGCGCACCAGGCCTGGTGCTCCCAAAGCCTAAGGGCTGGGGCGCCCCAGACCTGGGGATCCCAAAGCCTAAGGGCTAGGGCTCCCTAGGTCTGGCGCGCTCTAAGCCTAAGGGCTGGGGCGCCCCAGGCCTGGGGCTACCTAATCCTAAGGGCTGGGACGCCACAGGCCTGGGGCTCCCTATGCCGAAGGGGTGGGTCCCCACAGGCCTGGGGCTCCCTAAGTCTAAAGGCTGGGGTGCACCAAGCCTGGGGCTCCCAAAGCCTAAGGGCTGTGGCGCCCAGGGCTGGGACTCCCAAACCGAAGGGCTGGGGCGACCCAGTCCTGGGGCTCCCTAAGCCTAAGGGCTGGGGGCCAAAGGCCTGGGGCTCCCTAAGCCTAAAGGCTGGGGCGCCCCGGGCCTGGAGCTCCCAAAGCCTAAGTGCTGGGGCGCCCCAGGACTGGGGCTACCTAAGCCTAAGGGATGTTGCTACCCAAGCCAGGAGCTCCCTAAACCTAAGGGTTGGGGCACCCGAGGCCTGGGGCTCCCTAATCCGAAGGGCGGGGGCGCCCCAGGCTTTGGGCTCCCAACGCCTAAGAGCTGGGGCGCCGCAGACCTGGGCTTCCCAAAGCGTAAGGGCTGGAGCACCCCAAGACTGAGGCTCCCAAAACCTAAGTGCTGGGTGCCCCAGGGCTGGGGCTACATAAGCCAAAGGGCTGGAGAGTCCCAGGCCTGGGGCTCCCAAAGACTAAGGCATGGGCGCCCCAGGCCTGGAGCTCCCAAAACCTAAGGTTGGGCCGCCACAGGTCTGGGGCTCCCTAAGCCTAAGAGCTGGGGCGCCCCAGGCCTGGGGTTCTCTAAGCCGAAGTGCTGGGGCGTCCCAGGCCATCGGCTCCCTAAGCCTAAGGTCTGGGGCACCCCAGGCCTGAGGCTGCATAAGCCTAAGGGCTGGGACGCCCCAGGCCTGGGGTTCCCTAAGCCGAAGGGCTGGGTCCACCCAGGCCTGGGGCTCCCTAAGTCTAAGGGCTGAGGCACCCCAGGCCTGGGGCACCCAAAGCCTAAGGGCTGGGGAGCCCTAGGCCTGGCACGCCCTAAGCTGAAGGACTGGGGCGTCCCAGGCCATGGGCTCCCTAAGCCGAAGGGCTGGTGCGCTCCAGGCCTGGGGCTCCCTAAGCCTAAGGGCTGGAGCGCCCCAGGCCTTGGGCTCCCAAATCCTAAGGGCTGGCGCGCCCCAGGCCTTGGTATCCCAAAGCCAAAGGGCTGGGGCGCCCGAGGCCTGGGGCTCCTAAAGCCTAAAGGCTGGGGCACCCCGGCCTGGTTCTCCCAAAGCCTAAGGCTGGGACGCCCCTGGCCAGGGGCTCCTTAAGCCGAAGGGCTGGGGCACCCCAGGCATGGGGCTCCCAGAGCCTAAGGGCTGGGGCGCCCCAGGCCAAGGGCTCCCTAAGCCTAAGGGCAGGGGCGTACCATGCCCGGGGCTCCCTAAGCCTAAGGGCAGGGGCGTAACATGCCCGGGGCTCACAAGCCTAAGGGCTGGGGTGCCCCAGGGCTGGAGCTCCAAAAGCCTAAAGGCTGAGGCGACCCAGTCCTGGGGCTCCCTAAGCCTAAGGGCTGGAGGGCCACAGGCCTGGGGCTCCCTAAGCTTAAAGGCTGGGGCGCCCCAGGCCTGGAGCTCACAAAGCCTAAGGCTGGAGCGCCACAGGTCTGGGGCCCCCTAAGCCTAAGAGCTGGGGCACCCCAGGCCTGGGGTTCTCTAAGCCTAAAGGCTGTGGCGCCCCAGGCCTGGGGCTCCCTAAGCCTAAGAGCTGGAGCTTCCCAGGCCTGGGTCTCCCTAAGCCTAAGGGCTTGGGCGCCATCGGCCTGGGGCTCCAAAAGCCTAAGGGGTGGGGAGCCCCAGGCCTGGGGCTCCCAAAGCCTAAGGGCTGGGGCGCCCCAGGACTGGGGCTCCCAAAGCCTAAGGGCTGGGGTGCACCAAGCCTGGGGCTCCCAAAGCCTAAGGGCTGTGGTGCCCCAGGTCTGGGACTCCCAAAGCCAAAGGGCTGGGGCGCCCTAGGCCATGGGCTCCCTAATCCGAAGGGCTGGGGCGACCCAGTCCTGGGGCTCCCTAAGCCTAAGGGCTGGGGGGCCACAGGCTTGGGGCTCCCTAATCCTAAAGGCTGTGGCGCCCCATGGCCAGGAGCTCCCTAAGCCTAAGGGTTGGGGCGCCCCAGGCTGGGGGCTCCCTAAGCCTAAGTGCGGGGGCACCCCAGGCCTGAGGTTCCCTATTCCGAAGGGCGGGGGAGCTCCAGGCATGGGGCTCCCAAAGCTTAAGGGTTGGGGCGCCGCAGACCTGGGGCTCCCTATGACTAAGGCTGGGGCGCCCCAGGCCTGGGATTCTCTAAGCCTAAGGGCTGTGGCGCCCAGGCCTGGGGCTCCCTAAGCCTAAGGGCTGGGGCGCCCCAGACCTGGGGATTCCAAAGCCTTAGGGCTAGGGTGCCCAAGGCCTGGTGCGCCCTAAGACGAAGTGCTGGGGCATCCCAGGCCATAGGCTCCCTAAGCCTAAGGGCTGGGGCACCCCAGGTCTGGGGCTCCCTAAGCCTAAGGGCTGGGACGCCCCAGGCCTGGGGCTCCCTAAGCCGAAGGGCTGGGTCCCCTCAGGTCTGGGGATCCCTAAGTCTAAGGGCAGAGGTGCCCCAGGTCTGGGGCTACCAAAGCCTAAGGGCTGGGCGCCCCAGGCCTGGGGCACCCAAAGCCTAAGGGCTGGGGAGCCCTAGGCCTGGCGCGCCCTAAGCCGAAGGGCTGGGGCGTCCCAGGCCATGAGCTCCCTAAGCCTAAGGGCTGGTGCGCTCCAGGCCTGAGGCTCCCTAAGCCTAAGGGTTGGAGCGCCCCACGCCTGGGGCTCCCAAATCCTAAGGGCTGGTGCGCCCCAGGCCTTGGTCTCCCAAAACCAAAGGGTCTGGGGCTCCCCAGGTCTGGGGCTCCCAAAACCTAAGAGCTGTGGCACCCCGGCCTGAGGCTCCCAAACCTAAGGCTGGGATGACCCTGGCCAGGGGCTCCTTAAGCCGAAGGGCTGTGGTGCCCCAGGCCAGGGGCTCCCAAAGCCTAAGGGCTGGGGCGCACCTGGCCTAGGGCTCCCTAAGCCTAAGCGCTGGGGCGTACCATGCCTGGGGCTCCCAAAGCCTAATGGCTGGGGTGTCCCAGGGCTGGAGCTTCAAAAGCCTAAAGGCTGGGGCGACCCAGTCCTGGGGCTCCCTTAGCCTAAGGGCTGGGGGGCCACAGGCCTGGGGCTCCCTAAGCCTAAAGTCTGGGGCGCCCCAGGTCTACGGCTCCCAAAGCCTAAGGGCTGGGGCGCCCTAGGCCTTGCGCGCCCTAAGCCGAACGGCGGGGGCGTCCCAGGCCTGGGGCTCCCTAAGCCTAATGGCTGTGGCGCCCCAGGCCTGGGTCTCCCTAAGCCTAAGGGCTGGAGCGTCGTAGCCCTTGGGCTCCCTAAGCCTAAGGGCTGGGGCGCCCCAGTCCTGGGGCTCCCAAAGCCTAAGGGCTGGGTCGCCCCAGGCCTGGGGCTCCCTAAGCCTAATGGCTGGAGCGCCCCATGCCTGGTGCTCCCAAAGCCTAAAGGCTGGGGCTCCCCAGGTCTAGGGCTCCCAAAGCCTAAGGGCTGGGGAGCCTAGAGCTGGCGCGCACTAAGCCGAAGGGCGGGGACATTCCAGGCCTGGGGCTCCCTAAACCTAAGGGCTGGGGCGCCCCAGGTCTGGGGCTCCCAAAGCCTAAAGGCTGGGGCGCCCCAGGCCTGGGGCTCCCTAAGCCTAAGGGCTGGAGCGCCCCAGGCCTGGGGCACCCTAATCCTAAGTGCAGGGGCGCCCCAGGTCTAGGGCTCCCAAAGACTAAGGGTGGGGTGCCCCAGGCCTGGGGCTCCCTAAGCCTAAGGGCAGTGGCGCCCCAAGCCTGTGGTTCTCTAAGCCTAAGGGCTGTGGCACCCAGAACTGGGGCTCCCTAAGCCTAAGGGCTGGAGCTTCCCAGGCCTGGGGCTCCCTAAGCCTAAGTGATTGGGCGACATAGGCCTGGGGCTCCAAAAGCCTAAGGGCTGTGGCGCCCCAGGCCTGGTGCTCCCAAAGCCTAAGGGCTGGGGAGCACCAGACCTGGGGCACCCTAAACCTAAGGGCTTGGGCGCCCAGGCCTGGGGATCCCAAAGCGTAAGTGCTAGGGCGCCCTAGGCCTGGCGCGCCCTAAGCAGAAGTGCTGGGGCGTCCCACGCCATGGGCTCCCTAATCCTAAAGGCTGGGGCGCCCCAGACCTGGGGCTACCAAAGCCTAAGGGCTGGGGCGCCCCAGGCCTGGGGCTACCAAAGCCTAAGTGCTGGGGCGTCCCAGGCCATGGGCTCCCTAAACCTAAGGGCTGGGGTGCCCCAGGCCTGGGGCTCCCTAAGCCGAAGGGCTGGGGCACCCTAGGCCTGGGGCGCCCAAAGCCTAAGGGCTGTGGCGTCCCAAGCCTGGGGCTCCCTAAGCCTAAGGCCTGGGGCGCCCCAGGCATGGGCTACCAAAGCCTAAGGGCTGGGGCGTCCCTGGCCATGGACTCCCTAAACCTAAGGTCTGGGGTGCCCAGGCCTGGGGCTCCATAAGCATAAGCCTGGGACGCCCCTGGCCTGGGGATCTCTAAGCCGAAAGGCTGGGGCCCCCTAGGCCTGGGGCGCCCAAAGTCTAAGGGCTGTGGCGCCCCAGGCCTGGGGCTCGCTAAGCCAAAGGGCTGGGGCGCATCTGGCCTGGGGCTCCCAAAGCCTAAGGGCTGGGGCGTCGCAGCCCTTGGGCTCGCTAAGCCTAAGGGCTGGGGCGCCCCAGTCCTGGGGCTCCCAAAGCCTAAGGGCTGGGGCGTCGCAGCCCTTGGGCTCCCAAGCCTAATGGCTGGAGCGCACCAGGCCTGGTGCTCCCAAAGCCTAAGGGCTGGGGCGCCAAAGACCTGGGGATCCCAAAGCCTAAGGGCTAGGGCTCCCTAGGTCTGGCGCGCTCTAAGCCTAAGGGCTGGGGCGCCCCAGGCCTGGGGCTACCTAATCCTAAGGGCTGGGACGCCACAGGCCTGGGGCTCCCTATGCCGAAGGGGTGGGTCCCCACAGGCCTGGGGCTCCCTAAGTCTAAAGGCTGGGGTGCACCAAGCCTGGGGCTCCCAAAGCCTAAGGGCTGTGGCGCCCAGGGCTGGGACTCCCAAACCGAAGGGCTGGGGCGACCCAGTCCTGGGGCTCCCAAAGCCTAAGGGCTGGGGCGTCGCAGCCCTTGGGCTCGCTAAGCCTAAGGGCTGGGGCGCCCCAGTCCTGGGGCTCCCAAAGCCTAAGGGCTGGGGCGTCGCAGCCCTTGGGCTCCCAAGCCTAATGGCTGGAGCGCACCAGGCCTGGTGCTCCCAAAGCCTAAGGGCTGGGGCGCCCCAGACCTGGGGATCCCAAAGCCTAAGGGCTAGGGCTCCCTAGGTCTGGCGCGCTCTAAGCCTAAGGGCTGGGGCGCCCCAGGCCTGGGGCTACCTAATCCTAAGGGCTGGGACGCCACAGGCCTGGGGCTCCCTATGCCGAAGGGGTGGGTCCCCACAGGCCTGGGGCTCCCTAAGTGTAAAGGCTGGGGTGCACCAAGCCTGGGGCTCCCAAAGCCTAAGGGCTGTGGCGCCCAGGGCTGGGACTCCCAAACCGAAGGGCTGGGGCGACCCAGTCCTGGGGCTCCCTAAGCCTAAGGGCTGGGGGCCACAGGCCTGGGGCTCCCTAAGCCTAAAGGCTGGGGCGCCCCGGGCCTGGAGCTCCCAAAGCCTAAGTGCTGGGGCGCCCCAGGACTGGGGCTACCTAAGCCTAAGGGATGTTGCTACCCAAGCCAGGAGCTCCCTAAACCTAAGGGTTGGGGCACCCGAGGCCTGGGGCTCCCTAATCCGAAGGGCGGGGGCGCCCCAGGCTTTGGGCTCCCAACGCCTAAGAGCTGGGGCGCCGCAGACCTGGGCTTCCCAAAGCCTAAGGGCTGGAGCACCCCAAGACTGAGGCTCCCAAAACCTAAGTGCTGGGTGCCCCAGGGCTGGGGCTACATAAGCCAAAGGGCTGGAGAGTCCCAGGCCTGGGGCTCCCAAAGACTAAGGCATGGGCGCCCCAGGCCTGGAGCTCCCAAAACCTAAGGTTGGGCCGCCACAGGTCTGGGGCTCCCTAAGCCTAAGAGCTGGGGCGCCCCAGGCCTGGGGTTCTCTAAGCCGAAGTGCTGGGGCGTCCCAGGCCATCGGCTCCCTAAGCCTAAGGTCTGGGGCACCCCAGGCCTGAGGCTGCATAAGCCTAAGGGCTGGGACGCCCCAGGCCTGGGGTTCCCTAAGCCGAAGGGCTGGGTCCACCCAGGCCTGGGGCTCCCTAAGTCTAAGGGCTGAGGCACCCCAGGCCTGGAGCTACCAAAGCCTAAGGGCTGGGCGCCCCAGGCCTGGGGCACCCAAAGCCTAAGGGCTGGGGAGCCCTAGGCCTGGCACGCCCTAAGCTGAAGGACTGGGGCGTCCCAGGCCATGGGCTCCCTAAGCCTAAGGGCTGGTGCGCTCCAGGCCTGGGGCTCCCTAAGCCTAAGGGCTGGAGCGCCCCAGGCCTTGGGCTCCCAAATCCTAAGGGCTGGCGCGCCCCAGGCCTTGGTATCCCAAAGCCAAAGGGCTGGGGCGCCCGAGGCCTGGGGCTCCTAAAGCCTAACGGCTGGGGCACCCCGGCCTGGTTCTCCCAAAGCCTAAGGCTGGGACGCCCCTGGCCAGGGGCTCCTTAAGCCGAAGGGCTGGGGCACCCCAGGCATGGGGCTCCCAGAGCCTAAGGGCTGGGGCGCCCCAGGCCAAGGGCTCCCTAAGCCTAAGGGCAGGGGCATACCATGCCCGGGGCTCCCTAAGCCTAAGGGCAGGGGCGTAACATGCCCGGGGCTCCCAAGCCTAAGGGCTGGGGTGCCCCAGGGCTGGAGCTCCAAAAGCCTAAAGGCTGAGGCGACCCAGTCCTGGGGCTCCCTAAGCCTAAAGGCTGGAGGGCCACAGGCCTGGGGCTCCCTAAGCCTAAAGTCTGGGGCGCCCCAGGTCTGGAGCTCCCAAAGCCTAGGGCTGGGGCGCCACAGGTCTGGGGCTCCCTAAGCCTAAGTGCTGGGGCGCCCCAGGCCTGGGATTCTCTAAGCCTAAGGGCTGTGGCGCCCAGGCCATGGGCTCCCTAAGCCTAAGGGCTGGGGCGCCCCAGGCCTGGGGATCCCAAAGCCTAAGGGCTAGGGCGCCCTAGGCCTGGCGCGCCCTAAGCCGGAGTTCTGGGGCGTTCCAGGCCATGGGCTCCCTAAGCCTAAGGGCTGGGACGCCCCAGGCCTGGGGCTCCCTAAGCCGAAGGGCTGGGTCCCCTCAGGCCTGGGGCTCCCTAAGTCTAAGGGCTCAGGCGCCCCAGGCCTGGGGCTACCAAAGCCTAAGGGCTGGGTGCCCCAGGCCTGGGGCACCCAAAGCCTAAGGGCTGGGGAGCCCTAGGCCTGGCACACCCTAAGCCGAAGGGCTGGGGCGTCCCAGGCCATGAGCTCCATAAGCCTAAGGGCTGGTGCGCTCCAGGCCTGAGGCTCCCTAAGCCTAAGGGTTGGAGCGCCCCACGCCTGGGGCTCCCAAATCCTAAGGGCTGGCGCGCCCCAGGCCTTGGTCTCCCAAAACCAAAGGGCTGGGACGCCCCAGGCCTGGGGTTCCCTAAGCCGAAGGGCTGGGTCCACCCAGGCCTGGGGCTCCCTAAGTCTAAGGGCTGAGGCACCCCAGGCCTGGGGCACCCAAAGCCTAAGGGCTGGGGAGCCCTAGGCCTGGCACGCCCTAAGCTGAAGGACTGGGGCGTCCCAGGCCATGGGCTCCCTAAGCCGAAGGGCTGGTGCGCTCCAGGCCTGGGGCTCCCTAAGCCTAAGGGCTGGAGCGCCCCAGGCCTTGGGCTCCCAAATCCTAAGGGCTGGCGAGCCCCAGGCCTTGGTATCCCAAAGCCAAAGGGCTGGGGCGCCCGAGGCCTGGGGCTCCTAAAGCCTAACGGCTGGGGCACCCCGGCCTGGTTCTCCCAAAGCCTAAGGCTGGGACGCCCCTGGCCAGGGGCTCCTTAAGCCGAAGGGCTGGGGCACCCCAGGCATGGGGCTCCCAGAGCCTAAGGGCTGGGGCGCCCCAGGCCAAGGGCTCCCTAAGCCTAAGGGCAGGGGCGTACCATGCCCGGGGCTCCCTAAGCCTAAGGGCAGGGGCGTAACATGCCCGGGGCTCACAAGCCTAAGGGCTGGGGTGCCCCAGGGCTGGAGCTCCAAAAGCCTAAAGGCTGAGGCGACCCAGTCCTGGGGCTCCCTAAGCCTAAGGGCTGGAGGGCCACAGGCCTGGGGCTCCCTAAGCTTAAAGGCTGGGGCGCCCCAGGCCTGGAGCTCACAAAGCCTAAGGCTGGGGCGCCACAGGTCTGGGGCCCCCTAAGCCTAAGAGCTGGGGCACCCCAGGCCTGGGGTTCTCTAAGCCTAAAGGCTGTGGCGCCCCAGGCCTGGGGCTCCCTAAGCCTAAGAGCTGGAGCTTCCCAGGCCTGGGTCTCCCTAAGCCTAAGGGCTTGGGCGCCATCGGCCTGGGGCTCCAAAAGCCTAAGGGGTGGGGAGCCCCAGGCCTGGGGCTCCCAAAGCCTAAGGGCTGGGGCGCCCCAGGACTGGGGCTCCCAAAGCCTAAGGGCTGGGGTGCACCAAGCCTGGGGCTCCCAAAGCCTAAGGGCTGTGGTGCCCCAGGCCTGGGACTCCCAAAGCCAAAGGGCTGGGGCGCCCTAGGCCATGGGCTCCCTAATCCGAAGGGCTGGGGCGACCCAGTCCTGGGGCTCCCTAAGCCTAAGGGCTGGGGGGCCACAGGCTTGGGGCTCCCTAATCCTAAAGGCTGTGGCGCCCCATGGCCAGGAGCTCCCTAAGCCTAAGGGTTGGGGCGCCCCAGGCTGGGGGCTCCCTAAGCCTAAGTGCGGGGGCACCCCAGGCCTGAGGTTCCCTATTCCGAAGGGCGGGGGAGCTCCAGGCATGGGGCTCCCAAAGCTTAAGGGTTGGGGCGCCGCAGACCTGGGGCTCCCTATGACTAAGGCTGGGGCGCCCCAGGCCTGGGATTCTCTAAGCCTAAGGGCTGTGGCGCCCAGGCCTGGGGCTCCCTAAGCCTAAGGGCTGGGGCACCCCAGGTCTGGGGCTCCCTAAGCCTAAGGGCTGGGACGCCCCAGGCCTGGGGCTCCCTAAGCCGAAGGGCTGGGTCCCCTCAGGTCTGGGGATCCCTAAGTCTAAGGGCAGAGGTGCCCCAGGTCTGGGGCTACCAAAGCCTAAGGGCTGGGCGCCCCAGGCCTGGGGCACCCAAAGCCTAAGGGCTGGGGAGCCCTAGGCCTGGCGCGCCCTAAGCCGAAGGGCTGGGGCGTCCCAGGCCATGAGCTCCCTAAGCCTAAGGGCTGGTGCGCTCCAGGCCTGAGGCTCCCTAAGCCTAAGGGTTGGAGCGCCCCACGCCTGGGGCTCCCAAATCCTAAGGGCTGGTGCGCCCCAGGCCTTGGTCTCCCAAAACCAAAGGGTCTGGGGCTCCCCAGGTCTGGGGCTCCCAAAACCTAAGAGCTGTGGCACCCCGGCCTGGGGCTCCCAAACCTAAGGCTGGGATGACCCTGGCCAGGGGCTCCTTAAGCCGAAGGGCTGTGGTGCCCCAGGCCAGGGGCTCCCAAAGCCTAAGGGCTGGGGCGCACCTGGCCTAGGGCTCCCTAAGCCTAAGCGCTGGGGCGTACCATGCCTGGGGCTCCCAAAGCCTAAGGCTGGGGCGCCACAGGTCTGGGGCCCCCTAAGCCTAAGGGCTGGGGCACCCCAGGCCTGGGGTTCTCTAAGCCTAAAGGCTGTGGCGCCCCAGGCCTGGGGCTCCCTAAGCCTAAGAGCTGGAGCTTCCCAGGCCTGGGTCTCCCTAAGCCTAAGGGCTTGGGCGCCATCGGCCTGGGGCTCCAAAGGCCTAAGGGGTGGGGAGCCCCAGGCCTGGGGCTCCCAAAGCCTAAGGGCTGGGGCGCCCCAGGACTGGGGCTCCCAAAGCCTAAGGGTTGGAGCGGCCACGCCTGGGGCTCCCAAATCCTAAGGGCTGGTGCGCCATAGGCCTTGGTCTCCCAAAACCAAAGGGTCTGGGGCTCCCCAGGTCTGGGGCTCCCAAAACCTAAGAGCTGTGGCACCCCGGCCTGGGGCTCCCAAACCTAAGGCTGGGATGACCCTGGCCAGGGGCTCCTTAAGCCGAAGGGCTGTGGTGCCCCAGGCCAGGGGCTCCCAAAGCCTAAGGGCTGGGGCGCACCTGGCCTAGGGCTCCCTAAGCCTAAGCGCTGGGGCGTACCATGCCTGGGGCTCCCAAAGCCTAATGGCTGGGGTGTCCCAGGGCTGGAGCTTCAAAAGCCTAAAGGCTGGGGCGACCCAGTCCTGGGGCTCCCTTAGCCTAAGGGCTGGGGGGCCACAGGCCTGGGGCTCCCTAAGCCTAAAGTCTGGGGCGCCCCAGGTCTACGGCTCCCAAAGCCTAAGGGCTGGGGCGCCCTAGGCCTTGCGCGCCCTAAGCCGAACGGCGGGGGCGTCCCAGGCCTGGGGCTCCCTAAGCCTAATGGCTGTGGCGCCCCAGGCCTGGGTCTCCCTAAGCCTAAGGGCTGGAGCGTCGTAGCCCTTGGGCTCCCTAAGCCTAAGGGCTGGGGCGCCCCAGTCCTGGGGCTCCCAAAGCCTAAGGGCTGGGTCGCCCCAGGCCTGGGGCTCCCTAAGCCTAATGGCTGGAGCGCCCCATGCCTGGTGCTCCCAAAGCCTAAAGGCTGGGGCTCCCCAGGTCTAGGGCTCCCAAAGCCTAAGGGCTGGGGAGCCTAGAGCTGGCGCGCACTAAGCCGAAGGGCGGGGACATTCCAGGCCTGGGGCTCCCTAAACCTAAGGGCTGGGGCGCCCCAGGTCTGGGGCTCCCAAAGCCTAAAGGCTGGGGCGCCCCAGGCCTGGGGCTCCCTAAGCCTAAGGGCTGGAGCGCCCCAGGCCTGGGGCACCCTAATCCTAAGTGCAGGGGCGCCCCAGGTCTAGGGCTCCCAAAGACTAAGGGTGGGGTGCCCCAGGCCTGGGGCTCCCTAAGCCTAAGGGCAGTGGCGCCCCAAGCCTGTGGTTCTCTAAGCCTAAGGGCTGTGGCACCCAGAACTGGGGCTCCCTAAGCCTAAGGGCTGGAGCTTCCCAGGCCTGGGGCTCCCTAAGCCTAAGTGCTTGGGCGACATAGGCCTGGGGCTCCAAAAGCCTAAGGGCTGTGGCGCCCCAGGCCTGGTGCTCCCAAAGCCTAAGGGCTGGGGAGCACCAGACCTGGGGCACCCTAAACCTAAGGGCTTGGGCGCCCAGGCCTGGGGATCCCAAAGCGTAAGTGCTAGGGCGCCCTAGGCCTGGCGCGCCCTAAGCAGAAGTGCTGGGGCGTCCCACGCCATGGGCTCCCTAATCCTAAAGGCTGGGGCGCCCCAGACCTGGGGCTACCAAAGCCTAAGGGCTGGGGCGCCCCAGGCCTGGGGCTACCAAAGCCTAAGTGCTGGGGCGTCCCAGGCCATGGGCTCCCTAAACCTAAGGGCTGGGGTGCCCCAGGCCTGGGGCTCCCTAAGCCGAAGGGCTGGGGCACCCTAGGCCTGGGGCGCCCAAAGCCTAAGGGCTGTGGCGTCCCAAGCCTGGGGCTCCCTAAGCCTAAGGGCTGGGGCGCCCCTGGCATGGGCTACCAAAGCCTAAGGGCTGGGGCGTCCCTGGCCATGGACTCCCTAAACCTAAGGTCTGGGGTGCCCAGGCCTGGGGCTCCATAAGCATAAGCCTGGGACGCCCCTGGCCTGGGGATCTCTAAGTCGAAAGGCTGGGGCCCCCTAGGCCTGGGGCGCCCAAAGTCTAAGGGCTGTGGCGCCCCAGGCCTGGGGCTCGCTAAGCCAAAGGGCTGGGGCGCATCTGGCCTGGGGCTCCCAAAGCCTATGGGCTGGGGCGTCGCAGCCCTTGGGCTCGCTAAGCCTAAGGGCTGGGGTGCCCCAGTCCTGGGGCTCCCAAAGCCTAAGGGCTGGGGCGTCGCAGCCCTTGGGCTCCCAAGCCTAATGGCTGGAGCGCACCAGGCCTGGTGCTCCCAAAGCCTAAGGGCTGGGGCGCCAAAGACCTGGGGATCCCAAAGCCTAAGGGCTAGGGCTCCCTAGGTCTGGCGCGCTCTAAGCCTAAGGGCTGGGGCGCCCCAGGCCTGGGGCTACCTAATCCTAAGGGCTGGGACGCCACAGGCCTGGGGCTCCCTATGCCGAAGGGGTGGGTCCCCACAGGCCTGGGGCTCCCTAAGTCTAAAGGCTGGGGTGCACCAAGCCTGGGGCTCCCAAAGCCTAAGGGCTGTGGCGCCCAGGGCTGGGACTCCCAAACCGAAGGGCTGGGGCGACCCAGTCCTGGGGCTCCCAAAGCCTAAGTGCTGGGGCGTCGCAGCCCTTGGGCTCGCTAAGCCTAAGGGCTGGGGCGCCCCAGTCCTGGGGCTCCCAAAGCCTAAGGGCTGGGGCGTCGCAGCCCTTGGGCTCCCAAGCCTAATGGCTGGAGCGCACCAGGCCTGGTGCTCCCAAAGCCTAAGGGCTGGGGCGCCCCAGACCTGGGGATCCCAAAGCCTAAGGGCTAGGGCTCCCTAGGTCTGGCGCGCTCTAAGCCTAAGGGCTGGGGCGCCCCAGGCCTGGGGCTACCTAATCCTAAGGGCTGGGACGCCACAGGCCTGGGGCTCCCTATGCCGAAGGGGTGGGTCCCCACAGGCCTGGGGCTCCCTAAGTCTAAAGGCTGGGGTGCACCAAGCCTGGGGCTCCCAAAGCCTAAGGGCTGTGGCGCCCAGGGCTGGGACTCCCAAACCGAAGGGCTGGGGCGACCCAGTCCTGGGGCTCCCTAAGCCTAAGGGCTGGGGGCCAAAGGCCTGGGGCTCCCTAAGCCTAAAGGCTGGGGCGCCCCGGGCCTGGAGCTCCCAAAGCCTAAGTGCTGGGGCGCCCCAGGACTGGGGCTACCTAAGCCTAAGGGATGTTGCTACCCAAGCCAGGAGCTCCCTAAACCTAAGGGTTGGGGCACCCGAGGCCTGGGGCTCCCTAATCCGAAGGGCGGGGGCGCCCCAGGCTTTGGGCTCCCAACGCCTAAGAGCTGGGGCGCCGCAGACCTGGGCTTCCCAAAGCCTAAGGGCTGGAGCACCCCAAGACTGAGGCTCCCAAAACCTAAGTGCTGGGTGCCCCAGGGCTGGGGCTACATAAGCCAAAGGGCTGGAGAGTCCCAGGCCTGGGGCTCCCAAAGACTAAGGCATGGGCGCCCCAGGCCTGGAGCTCCCAAAACCTAAGGTTGGGCCGCCACAGGTCTGGGGCTCCCTAAGCCTAAGAGCTGGGGCGCCCCAGGCCTGGGGTTCTCTAAGCCGAAGTGCTGGGGCGTCCCAGGCCATCGGCTCCCTAAGCCTAAGGTCTGGGGCACCCCAGGCCTGAGGCTGCATAAGCCTTAGGGCTGGGACGCCCCAGGCCTGGGGTTCCCTAAGCCGAAGGGCTGGGTCCACCCAGGCCTGGGGCTCCCTAAGTCTAAGGGCTGAGGCACCCCAGGCCTGGAGCTACCAAAGCCTAAGGGCTGGGCGCCCCAGGCCTGGGGCACCCAAAGCCTAAGGGCTGGGGAGCCCTAGGCCTGGCACGCCCTAAGCTGAAGGACTGGGGCGTCCCAGGCCATGGGCTCCCTAAGCCTAAGGGCTGGTGCGCTCCAGGCCTGGGGCTCCCTAAGCCTAAGGGGTGGAGCGCCCCAGGCCTTGGGCTCCCAAATCCTAAGGGCTGGCGCGCCCCAGGCCTTGGTATCCCAAAGCCAAAGGGCTGGGGCGCCCGAGGCCTGGGGCTCCTAAAGCCTAACGGCTGGGGCACCCCGGCCTGGTTCTCCCAAAGCCTAAGGCTGGGACGCCCCTGGCCAGGGGCTCCTTAAGCCGAAGGGCTGGGGCACCCCAGGCATGGGGCTCCCAGAGCCTAAGGGCTGGGGCGCCCCAGGCCAAGGGCTCCCTAAGCCTAAGGGCAGGGGCGTACCATGCCCGGGGCTCCCTAAGCCTAAGGGCAGGGGCGTAACATGCCCGGGGCTCCCTAGCCTAAGGGCTGGGGTGCCCCAGGGCTGGAGCTCCAAAAGCCTAAAGGCTGAGGCGACCCAGTCCTGGGGCTCCCTAAGCCTAAAGGCTGGAGGGCCACAGGCCTGGGGCTCCCTAAGCTTAAAGGCTGGGGCGCCCCAGGCCTGGAGCTCACAAAGCCTAAGGCTGGGGCGCCACAGGTCTGGGGCCCCCTAAGCCTAAGGGCTGGGGCACCCCAGGCCTGGGGTTCTCTAAGCCTAAAGGCTGTGGCGCCCCAGGCCTGGGGCTCCCTAAGCCTAAGAGCTGGAGCTTCCCAGGCCTGGGTCTCCCTAAGCCTAAGGGCTTGGGCGCCATCGGCCTGGGGCTCCAAAGGCCTAAGGGGTGGGGAGCCCCAGGCCTGGGGCTCCCAAAGCCTAAGGGCTGGGGCGCCCCAGGACTGGGGCTCCCAAAGCCTAAGGGTTGGAGCGCCCCACGCCTGGGGCTCCCAAATCCTAAGGGCTGGTGCGCCATAGGCCTTGGTCTCCCAAAACCAAAGGGTCTGGGGCTCCCCAGGTCTGGGGCTCCCAAAACCTAAGAGCTGTGGCACCCCGGCCTGGGGCTCCCAAACCTAAGGCTGGGATGACCCTGGCCAGGGGCTCCTTAAGCCGAAGGGCTGTGGTGCCCCAGGCCAGGGGCTCCCAAAGCCTAAGGGCTGGGGCGCACCTGGCCTAGGGCTCCCTAAGCCTAAGCGCTGGGGCGTACCATGCCTGGGGCTCCCAAAGCCTAATGGCTGGGGTGTCCCAGGGCTGGAGCTTCAAAAGCCTAAAGGCTGGGGCGACCCAGTCCTGGGGCTCCCTTAGCCTAAGGGCTGGGGGGCCACAGGCCTGGGGCTCCCTAAGCCTAAAGTCTGGGGCGCCCCAGGTCTACGGCTCCCAAAGCCTAAGGGCTGGGGCGCCCTAGGCCTTGCGCGCCCTAAGCCGAACGGCGGGGGCGTCCCAGGCCTGGGGCTCCCTAAGCCTAATGGCTGTGGCGCCCCAGGCCTGGGTCTCCCTAAGCCTAAGGGCTGGAGCGTCGTAGCCCTTGGGCTCCCTAAGCCTAAGGGCTGGGGCGCCCCAGTCCTGGGGCTCCCAAAGCCTAAGGGCTGGGTCGCCCCAGGCCTGGGGCTCCCTAACCCTAATGGCTGGAGCGCCCCATGCCTGGTGCTCCCAAAGCCTAAAGGCTGGGGCTCCCCAGGTCTAGGGCTCCCAAAGCCTAAGGGCTGGGGAGCCTAGAGCTGGCGCGCACTAAGCCGAAGGGCGGGGACATTCCAGGCCTGGGGCTCCCTAAACCTAAGGGCTGGGGCGCCCCAGGTCTGGGGCTCCCAAAGCCTAAAGGCTGGGGCGCCCCAGGCCTGGGGCTCCCTAAGCCTAAGGGCTGGAGCGCCCCAGGCCTGGGGCACCCTAATCCTAAGTGCAGGGGCGCCCCAGGTCTAGGGCTCCCAAAGACTAAGGGTGGGGTGCCCCAGGCCTGGGGCTCCCTAAGCCTAAGGGCAGTGGCGCCCCAAGCCTGTGGTTCTCTAAGCCTAAGGGCTGTGGCACCCAGAACTGGGGCTCCCTAAGCCTAAGGGCTGGAGCTTCCCAGGCCTGGGGCTCCCTAAGCCTAAGTGCTTGGGCGACATAGGCCTGGGGCTCCAAAAGCCTAAGGGCTGTGGCGCCCCAGGCCTGGTGCTCCCAAAGCCTAAGGGCTGGGGAGCACCAGACCTGGGGCACCCTAAACCTAAGGGCTTGGGCGCCCAGGCCTGGGGATCCCAAAGCGTAAGTGCTAGGGCGCCCTAGGCCTGGCGCGCCCTAAGCAGAAGTGCTGGGGCGTCCCACGCCATGGGCTCCCTAATCCTAAAGGCTGGGGCGCCCCAGACCTGGGGCTACCAAAGCCTAAGGGCTGGGGCGCCCCAGGCCTGGGGCTACCAAAGCCTAAGTGCTGGGGCGTCCCAGGCCATGGGCTCCCTAAACCTAAGGGCTGGGGTGCCCCAGGCCTGGGGCTCCCTAAGCCGAAGGGCTGGGGCACCCTAGGCCTGGGGCGCCCAAAGCCTAAGGGCTGTGGCGTCCCAAGCCTGGGGCTCCCTAAGCCTAAGGGCTGAGGCGCCCCAGGCATGGGCTACCAAAGCCTAAGGGCTGGGGCGTCCCTGGCCATGGACTCCCTAAACCTAAGGTCTGGGGTGCCCAGGCCTGGGGCTCCATAAGCATAAGCCTGGGACGCCCCTGGCCTGGGGATCTCTAAGTCGAAAGGCTGGGGCCCCCTAGGCCTGGGGCGCCCAAAGTCTAAGGGCTGTGGCGCCCCAGGCCTGGGGCTCGCTAAGCCAAAGGGCTGGGGTGCCCCAGTCCTGGGGCTCCCAAAGCCTAAGGGCTGGGGCGTCGCAGCCCTTGGGCTCCCAAGCCTAATGGCTGGAGCGCACCAGGCCTGGTGCTCCCAAAGCCTAAGGGCTGGGGCGCCAAAGACCTGGGGATCCCAAAGCCTAAGGGCTAGGGCTCCCTAGGTCTGGCGCGCTCTAAGCCTAAGGGCTGGGGCGCCCCAGGCCTGGGGCTACCTAATCCTAAGGGCTGGGACGCCACAGGCCTGGGGCTCCCTATGCCGAAGGGGTGGGTCCCCACAGGCCTGGGGCTCCCTAAGTCTAAAGGCTGGGGTGCACCAAGCCTGGGGCTCCCAAAGCCTAAGGGCTGTGGCGCCCAGGGCTGGGACTCCCAAACCGAAGGGCTGGGGCGACCCAGTCCTGGGGCTCCCAAAGCCTAAGGGCTGGGGCGTCGCAGCCCTTGGGCTCGCTAAGCCTAAGGGCTGGGGCGCCCCAGTCCTGGGGCTCCCAAAGCCTAAGGGCTGGGGCGTCGCAGCCCTTGGGCTCCCAAGCCTAATGGCTGGAGCGCACCAGGCCTGGTGCTCCCAAAGCCTAAGGGCTGGGGCGCCCCAGACCTGGGGATCCCAAAGCCTAAGGGCTAGGGCTCCCTAGGTCTGGCGCGCTCTAAGCCTAAGGGCTGGGGCGCCCCAGGCCTGGGGCTACCTAATCCTAAGGGCTGGGACGCCACAGGCCTGGGGCTCCCTATGCCGAAGGGGTGGGTCCCCACAGGCCTGGGGCTCCCTAAGTCTAAAGGCTGGGGTGCACCAAGCCTGGGGCTCCCAAAGCCTAAGGGCTGTGGCGCCCAGGGCTGGGACTCCCAAACCGAAGGGCTGGGGCGACCCAGTCCTGGGGCTCCCTAAGCCTAAGGGCTGGGGGCCAAAGGCCTGGGGCTCCCTAAGCCTAAAGGCTGGGGCGCCCCGGGCCTGGAGCTCCCAAAGCCTAAGTGCTGGGGCGCCCCAGGACTGGGGCTACCTAAGCCTAAGGGATGTTTCTACCCAAGCCAGGAGCTCCCTAAACCTAAGGGTTGGGGCACCCGAGGCCTGGGGCTCCCTAATCCGAAGGGCGGGGGCGCCCCAGGCTTTGGGCTCCCAACGCCTAAGAGCTGGGGCGCCGCAGACCTGGGCTTCCCAAAGCCTAAGGGCTGGAGCACCCCAAGACTGAGGCTCCCAAAACCTAAGTGCTGGGTGCCCCAGGGCTGGGGCTACATAAGCCAAAGGGCTGGAGAGTCCCAGGCCTGGGGCTCCCAAAGACTAAGGCATGGGCGCCCCAGGCCTGGAGCTCCCAAAACCTAAGGTTGGGCCGCCACAGGTCTGAGGCCCCCTAAGCCTAAGAGCTGGGGCGCCCCAGGCCTGGGGTTCTCTAAGCCGAAGTGCTGGGGCGTCCCAGGCCATCGGCTCCCTAAGCCTAAGGTCTGGGGCACCCCAGGCCTGAGGCTGCATAAGCCTAAGGGCTGGGACGCCCCAGGCCTGGGGTTCCCTAAGCCGAAGGGCTGGGTCCACCCAGGCCTGGGGCTCCCTAAGTCTAAGGGCTGAGGCACCCCAGGCCTGGAGCTACCAAAGCCTAAGGGCTGGGCGCCCCAGGCCTGGGGCACCCAAAGCCTAAGGGCTGGGGAGCCCTAGGCCTGGCACGCCCTAAGCTGAAGGACTGGGGCGTCCCAGGCCATGGGCTCCCTAAGCCTAAGGGCTGGTGCGCTCCAGGCCTGGGGCTCCCTAAGCCTAAGGGCTGGAGCGCCCCAGGCCTTGGGCTCCCAAATCCTAAGGGCTGGCGCGCCCCAGGCCTTGGTATCCCAAAGCCAAAGGGCTGGGGCGCCCGAGGCCTGGGGCTCCTAAAGCCTAACGGCTGGGGCACCCCGGCCTGGTTCTCCCAAAGCCTAAGGCTGGGACGCCCCTGGCCAGGGGCTCCTTAAGCCGAAGGGCTGGGGCACCCCAGGCATGGGGCTCCCAGAGCCTAAGGGCTGGGGCGCCCCAGGCCAAGGGCTCCCTAAGCCTAAGGGCAGGGGCGTACCATGCCCGGGGCTCCCTAAGCCTAAGGGCAGGGGCGTAACATGCCCGGGGCTCCCAAGCCTAAGGGCTGGGGTGCCCCACGGCTGGAGCTCCAAAAGCCTAAAGGCTGAGGCGACCCAGTCCTGGGGCTCCCTAAGCCTAAAGGCTGGAGGGCCACAGGCCTGGGGCTCCCTAAGCCTAAAGTCTGGGGCGCCCCAGGTCTGGAGCTCCCAAAGCCTAGGGCTGGGGCGCCACAGGTCTGGGGCTCCCTAAGCCTAAGTGCTGGAGCGCCCCAGGCCTGGGATTCTCTAAGCCTAAGGGCTGTGGCGCCCAGGCCATTGGCTCCCTAAGCCTAAGGGCTGGGGCGCCCCAGGCCTGGGGATCCCAAAGCCTAAGGGCTAGGGCGCCCTAGGCCTGGCGCGCCCTAAGCCGAAGTTCTGGGGCGTTCCAGGCCATGGGCTCCCTAAGCCTAAGGGCTGGGACGCCCCAGGCCTGGGGCTCCCTAAGCCGAAGGGCTGGGTCCCCTCAGGCCTGGGGCTCCCTAAGTCTAAGGGCTCAGGCGCCCCAGGCCTGGGGCTACCAAAGCCTAAGGGCTGGGTGCCCCAGGCCTGGGGCACCCAAAGCCTAAGGGCTGGGGAGCCCTAGGCCTGGCGCACCCTAAGCCGAAGGGCTGGGGCGTCCCAGGCCATGAGCTCCATAAGCCTAAGGGCTGGTGCGCTCCAGGCCTGAGGCTCCCTAAGCCTAAGGGTTGGAGCGCCCCACGCCTGGGGCTCCCAAATCCTAAGGGCTGGCGCGCCCCAGGCCTTGGTCTCCCAAAACCAAAGGGCTTGGGCTCCCCAGGCCTGGGGCTCCCAAAGCCTAAGGGCTGGGGTACCCCGGCCTGGGGCTCCCAAAGCCTAAGGGTGGGACGCCCCTGGCCAGCGGCTCCTTAAGCCGAAGGGCTGGGGCGCCCCAGGCCAGGGACTCCCAAAACCTAAGGGCTGGGGCGCCCCTGGCCAAAGGCTCCCTAAGCCTAAGCGCTGGGGCGTACCATGCCTGAGGCTCCCAAAGCCTAAGGGCTGGGGTGCCCCAGGACTAGAGCTCCAAAAGCCAAAGGGCAGGGGCGCCCCAGGCCATGGGCTCCCTATGCCGAAGGGCTGGGCGACCCAGTCCTGGGGCTCCCTAAGCCTAAGGGCTGGGGGGCCACAGGCCTGGGGCTCCCTAATCCTAAAGGCTGTGGCGCCCCAGGCCAGGAGCTCCCTAAGCCTAAGGGTTGGGGCGACCCAGGCTGGGGGCTCCCTAAGCCTAAGGGCGGGGGCACCCCAGGCCTGGGGTTCCCTAATCCGAAGGGCGGGGGCGCTCCAGCCCTGGGGCTCCCAACGCCTAAGGGCTGGGGCACCGCAGACCTGGGCCTCCCAATGCCTAAGGCTGGGGCGCCACAGGTCTGGGGCTCCCTAAGACTAAGAGCTGGGGCGCCCCAGGCCTGGGATTCTCTAAGCCTAAGGGCTGTGGCGCCCAGGCCTGGGGCTCCCTAAGCCTAAGGGCTGGGGCGCCCCAGGCCTGGGGATCCCAAAGCCTTAGGGCTAGGGTGCCCAAGGCCTGGCGCGCCCTAAGCCGAAGTGCTGGGGCGTCCCAGTCCATGGGCTCCCTAAGCCTAAGGGCTGGGGCACCCGAGTTCTGGGGCTCCCTAAGCCTAAGGGCTGGGACGCCCCAGACCTGGGGCTCCCTAAGCCGAAGGGCTGGGTCCCCTCAGGCCTGGGGATCCCTAAGTCTAAGGGCAGAGGTGCCCCAGGTCTGGGGCTACCAAAGCCTAAGGGCTGGGCGCCCCAGGCCTGGGGCACCCAAAGCCTAAGGGCTGGGGAGCCCTAGGCCTGGCGCGCCCTAAGCCGAAGGGCTGGGGCGTCCCAGGCCATGAACTCTCTAAGCCTAAGGGCTGGTGCGCTCCAGGCCTGAGGCTCCCTAAGCCTAAGGTTTGGAGCGCCCCACGCCTGGGGCTCCCAAATCCTAAGGGCTGGTGCGCCCCAGACCTTGGTCTCCCAAAACCAAAGGGCTGGAGCGCCCCAGGCCTGGAGATCCCAAAGCCTTAGGGCTAGGGTGCCCAAGGCCTGGCGGACCCTAAGCCGATGTGCTGGGGCGTCACAGGCCATGGGCTCCCTAAGCCTAAGGGCTGGGGCACCCCAGGCCTGGGGCTCCCTAAGCCTAAGGGCTGGGACGCCCCAGGCCTGGGGCTCCCTAAGCCGAAGGGCTGGGTCCCCTCAGGCCTGGGGATCCCTAAGTCTAAAGGCAGAGGTACCCCAGCTCTGGGGCTACCAAAGCCTAAGGGCTGGGCGCCCCAGGCCTGGGGCAACCAAAACCTAAGGGCTGGGGAGCCCTAAGCCTGGCGCGCCCTAAGCCGAAGGGCTGGGGCGTCCCAGGCCTGAGGCTCCCTAATCCTAAGGGTTGGAGCGCCCCACGCCTGAGGCTCCCAAATTCTAAGGGCTGGCGCGCCCCAGGCCTTGGTCTCCCAAAACCAAAGGGCTGGGGCTCCCCAGGCCTGGGGCTGCCAAAGCCTAAGAGCTGGGGCACCCCGGCCTGGGGCTCCCAAAGCCTAAGGCTGGGACGACCCTGGCCAGGGGCTCCTTAAGCCGAAGGGCTGTGGCGCCCCAGGCCAGGAGTTCCCAAAGCCTAAGCGCTGGGGCGTACCATGCCTGGGGCTCCCAAAGCCTAATGGCTGGGATGTCCCAGGGCTGGAGCTTCAAAAGCCTAAAGGCTGGGGCGACCCAGTCCTGGGGCTCCCTTAGCCTAAGGGCTGGGGGGCCACAGGCCTGGGGCTCCCTAAGCCTAAAGTCTGGGGCGCCCCAGGTCTGGAGCTCCCAAAGCCTAGGGCTAGGGCGCCACAGGTCTGGGGCTCCCTAAGCCTAAGTGCTGGGGCGCCCCAGGCCTGGGATTCTCTAAGCCTAAGGGCTGTGGCGCCCAGGCCATGGGCTCCCTAAGCCTAAGGGCTGGGGCGCCCCAGGTCTGGGGATCCCGAAGCCTAAGGGCTAGGGCGCCCTAGGCCTGGCGCGCCCTAAGCCGAAGTTCTGGGGCGTTCCAGGCCATGGGCTCCCTAAGCCTAAGGGCTGGGACGCCCCAGGCCTGGGGCTCCCTAAGCCGAAGGGCTGGGTCCCCTCAGGCCTGGGGCTCCCTAAGTCTAAGGGCTGAGGCGCCCCAGGCCTGGGGCTACCAAAGCCTAAGGGCTGGGCGCCCCAGGCCTGGGGCACCCAAAGCCTAAGGGCTGGGGAGCCCTAGGCCTGGCGCGCCCTAAGCCGAAGGGCTGGGGCGTCCCAGGCCATGAGCTCCATAAGCCTAAGGGCTGGTGCGCTCCAGGCCTGAGGCTCCCTAAGCCTAAGGGTTGGAGCGCCCCACGCCTGGGGCTCCCAAATCCTAAGGGTTGGCGCGCCCCAGGCCTTGGTCTCCCAAAACCAAAGGGCTGGGGCGCCCCAGGCCTGGGGCTCCCAAAGCCTAAGGGCTGGGGTACCCCGGCCTGGGGCTCCCAAATCCTAAGGGTGGGACGCCCCTGGCCGGGGGCTACCAAAGACTAACTGCTGGGCGCCCCAGGCCTGGGGCACCCAAAGCCTAAGGGCTGGGGAGCCCTAGGCCTGGCGCGCCCTAAGCCGAAGGGCTGGGGCGCCCCAGGCCAGGGGCTCCCAAAACCTAAGGGCTGGGGCGCCCCTGGCCAAAGGCTCCCTAAGCCTAAGCGCTGGGGCGTACCATGCCTGGGGCTCCCAAAGCCTAAGGGCTGGGGTGCCCCAGGACTGGAGCTCCAAAAGCCAAAGGGCAGGGGCGCCCCAGGCCATGGGCTCCCTAAGCCGAAGGGCTGGGGCAACCCAGTCCTGGGGCTCCCTAAGCCTTAGGACTGGGGGGCCACAGGCCTTGGGCTCCCTAATCCTAAAGGCTGTGGCGCCCCAGGCCAGGAGCTCCCTAAGCCTAAGGGTTGGGGCGCCCCAGGCTGGGGGCTCCCTAAGCCTAAGGGCGGGGGCACCCCAGGCCTGGGGTTCCCTAATCCGAAGGGCGGGGGCGCTCCAGCCCTGGGGCTCCCAACGTCTAAGGGCTGGGACGCCGCAGACCTGGGCCTCCCAATGCCTAAGGCTGGGGCGCCACAGGTCTGGGGCTCCCTAAGACTAAGAGCTGGGGCGCCCCAGACCTTAGATTCTCTAAGCCTAAGGACTGTGGCGCACAGGCCTGGGGCTCCCTAAGCCTAAGGGCTGGGGCGCCCCAGGCTTGGGGATCCCAAAGCCTTAGGGCTAGGGTGCCCAAGGCCTGGCGCGCCCTAAGCCGAAGTGCTGGGGCGTCCCAGTCCATGGGCTCCCTAAACCTAAGGGCTGGGGCACCCGAGTTCTGGGGCTCCCTAAGCCTAAGGGCTGGGACGCCCCAGGCCTGGGGCTCCCTAAGTCGAAGGGCTGGGTCCCCTCAGGCCTGGGGATCCCTAAGTCTAAGGGCAGAGGTGCCCCAGGTCTGAGGCTACCAAAGCCTAAGGGCTGGGCGCCCCAGGCCTGGGGCACCCAAAGCCTAAGGGCTGGGGAGCCCTAGGCCTGGCGCGCCCTAAGCCGAAGGACTGGGGCGTCCCAGGCCATGAGCTCTCTAAGCCTAAGGGCTGGTGCGCTCCAGGCCTGAGGCTCCCTAAGCCTAAGGGTTGGAGCGCCCCACGCCTGGGGCTCCCAAATCCTAAGGGCTGGTGCGCCCCAGACCTTGGTCTCCCAAAACCAAAGGGCTGGGGCTCCCCAGGCCAGGGGCTCCCAAAACCTAAGAGCTGGGGCACCCTGGCCTGGGGCTCCCAAAGCCTAAGGTTGGGACGACCCTGGCCAGAGGCTCCTTAAGCCGAAGGGCTGTGGCGCCCCAGGCCCGGGGCTCCCAAAGCCTAATGGCTGGGGTGTCCCAGGGCTGGAGTTTCAAAAGCCTAAAGGCTGGGGCGACCCAGTCCTGGGGCTCCCTTAGCCTAAGGGCTGGGGGGCCAAGGCCTGGGGCTCCCTAAGCCTATAGTCTGTGGCGCCCCAGGCCTGGAGCTCCCAAAGCCTAAGGCTGGGGCGCCACAGGTCTTGGGCTCCCTAAGCCTAAGTGCTGAGGCGCCCCAGGCCTGGGGTCCTCTAAGCCTAAGTGCTGTGGCGCCCCAGGCCTGGGGCTCCCTAAGCCTAAGAGATGGAACTTCCCAGGCCTGGGTCTCCCTAAGCCTAAGGGCTTGGGCGCCATAGGCCTGGGGTACCAAAAGCATAAGGGCTGGGGCGCCCCAGGACTGGGGCTCACAAAGCCTAAGGGCTGGGGCGACCCAGTCCTGGGGCTCCCTAAGCCCAAGGGCTGGTGGGCCACAGTCCTGGGGCTCCCTAAGCCTAAAGGCTGTGGCGCCCCAGGCCAGGAGCTCCCTAAGCCTAAGGGTTGGGGCGCCCCAGGCCGGGGGCTCCCTAAGCCTAAGGGCGGGGGCACCCCAGGCCTGGGGTTCCCTAATCCGAAGGGCGGGGGCGCCCCAGGCCTGGGGCTCCCAACGCTTAAGGGCTGGAGCACCCCAATCCTGGGTCTCCCAAAGCCTAAGTGCTGGGTACCCCAGGGCTGGGGCTACCTATGCCAAAGGGCTGGAGCGCCCCAGGCCTGGGGCTCCCAAAGCCTAAGGGCTGGGGCGCCACAGGCCTGGAGCTCCCAAAGCCTAAGGCTGGGGCGCCACAGGTATGGGGCTCCCTAAGACTAAAAGTTGGGGCGCCCCAGGCCTGGGATTCTCTAAGGCTAAGGGCTGTGGCGCCCAGGCCTAGGGCTCCCTAAGCCTAAGGGCTGGGGAGCCCCAGACCTGGGGCACCCTAAGCCTAAGGGCTGGGTCGCCCCAGGCCTGGGGATCCCAAAGCCTAAGGGCTAGGGCGCCCTAGGCCTGGCGCACCCTAAGCCGAAGTGCTGGGGCGTTCCAGGCCATGGGCTCCATAAGCCTAAGGGCTGGGGAACCCCAGGCCTGGGGCTCCCTAAGCCAAAGGGCTGGGACGCCCCAGGCCTGGGGCTCCCTAAGCGGAAGGGCTGGGTCCCCTCAGGCCTGGGGCTCCCTAAGTCTAAGGGCTGAGGCGCCCCAGGCCTGGGGCTACCAAAGCCTAAGGGCTGCTAGCCCCAGGCCTGAGGTTCCCTAAGCCTAAGGGTTGGAGCGCCCCACGCCTGGGGCTCCCAAATCCTAAGGGCTTGCGCGTACCAGGCCTTGGTCTCCCAAAACCAAAGGGCTGGGGCGCCCCAGGCCTGGGGCTCCCAAGCCTAAGGGCTGGGGTGCCCCAGTGTTGGAGCTCCAAAAGCCTAAAAGCTGAGGCGACCCAGTCCTGGGACTCCCTAAGCCTAAGGGCTGGAGGGCCACCGGCCTGGGGCTCCCTAAGCTTAAAGGCTGGGGCGCCCCAGGCCTGGAGCTCACAAAGCCTAAGTCTGGGGCGACACAGGTCTGGGGCCCCCTAAGCCTAAGAGCTGGGGCACCCCAGGCCTGGGGTTCTCTAAGCCTAAGGGCTGTTGCGCCCCAGGCCTGCGGCTCCCTAAGCCTAAGAGCTGGAGCTTCCCAGGCCTGGGTCTCCCTAAGCCTAAGGGCTTGGGCGCCATAGGCCTGTGGCTCCAAAAGCCTAAGGGGTGGGGAGCCCCAGGCCTGGGGCTCCCAAAGCCTAAGGGCTGGGGCGCCCCAGGCCTGGGGCTTCCAAAGCCTAAGGGCTGGGGTGCACCAAGCCTGGGGCTCCCAAAGCCTAAGGGCTGTGGCGCCCCAGGCCTGGGACTCCCAAAGCCAAAGGGCTGGGGCGCCCCAGGCCATGGGCTCCCTAAGCCGAAGGGCTGGAGCGACCCAGTCCTGGGGCTCCCTAAGCCTAAGGGCTGGGGGGCCACAGGCCTGGGGCTCCCTAAGCCTAAAGGCTGTGGCGCCCCAGGCCAGGAGCTCCCTAAGCCTAAGTGTTGGGGCGCCCCAGGCTGGGGGCTCCCTAAGCCTAAGGGCGGGGCACCCCAGGCCTGGGGTTCCAAAATCCGAAGGGCGGGGGCGCTCCAGGCCTGGGGCTCCCAACGCCTAAGGGCTGGGGTGCCGCAGACCTGGGCCTCCCAATGCCTAAGGCTGGGGCGCCACAGGTCTGGGGCTCCCTAAGACTAAGAGCTGGGGCGCCCCAGGCCTGGGATTCTCTAAGCCTAAGGGCTGTGGCGCCCAGGCCTGGGGCTCCCTAAGCCTAAGGGCTGGGCGCCCCAGGCCTGGGGATCCCAAAGCCTTAGGGCTAGGGTGCCCAAGGCCTGGCGCGCCCTAAGCCGAAGTGCTGGGGCGTCCCAGGCCATGGGCTCCCTAAGCCGAAGGGCTGGGTCCCCTCAGGCCTGGGGATCTCTAAGTCTAAGGGCAGAGGTGCCCCAGCTCTGGGGCTACCAAAGCCTAAGGGCTGGGCGCCCCAGGCCTGGGGCACCCAAAGCCTAAGGGCTGGGGAGCCCTAGGCCTGGCGCGCCCTAAGCTGAAGGGCTGGGGCATCCCAGGCCATGAGCTCCCTAAGCCTAAGGTCTGGTGCGTTCCAGGCCTGAGGCTCCCTAATCCTAAGGGTTGGAGCGCCCCACGCCTGGGGCTCCCAAATCCTAAGGGCTGGCGCGCCCCAGGCCTTGGTCTCCCAAAACCAAAGGGCTGGGGCTCCCCAGGCCTGGGGCTCCCAAAGCCTAAGAGCTGGGGCACCCCGGCCTGGGGCTCCCAAAGCCTAAGGCTGGGACAACCCTGGCCAGGGGCTCCTTAAGCCGAAGGGCTGTGGCGCCCCAGGCCAGGGGCTCCCAAAGCCTAAGGGCTGGGGCGCCCCTGGCCAAGGGCTCCCTAAGCTTAAGCGCTGGGGCGTACCATGCCTGGGGCTCCCAAAGCCTAATGGCTGGGGTGTCCCAGGGCTGGAGCTTCAAAATCCTAAAGGCTGGGGCGACCCAGTCCTGGGGCTCCCTTAGCCTAAGGGCTGGGGGGCCACAGGCCTGGGGCTCCCTAAGCCTAAAGTCTGGGGCGCCCAACGCCTGGAGCTCCCAAAGCCTAAGGCTGGGGCGCCACAGGCCTGGGGCTCCCTAAGCCTAAGAGCTGGAGCTTCCCAGGCCCTGGTCTCCCTAAGCCTAAGGGCTTGGGCGCCATAGGCCTGGGGCACCAAAAGCATAAGGGCTGGGGCGCCCCAGGCCGGGGGTCCCGAAGCTTAAGGGTTGGGGCGTCCCCGACCTGGGGCACCCAATGCCGAAGGGCTGGGGCGACCCAGTCCTGGGGCTCCCTAAGCCTAAGGGCTGGGGGGCCACAGGCCTGGGGCTCCCTAAGCCTAAAGGCTGTGGCGCCCCAGGCCAGGAGCTCCCTAAGCCTAAGGGTTGGGGCGCCCCAGGCCGGGGGCTCCCTAAGCCTAAGGGCGGGGGCACCCCAGGCCTGGGGTTCCCTAATCCGAAGGGCGGGGGCGCCCCAGGCCTGGGGCTCCCAACGCCTAAGGGCTGGTGCGCCGCAGACCTGGGACTCCTAAAGCCTAAGGGCTGGAGCACCCCAAGACAGGGTCTCCCATAGCCTAAGTGCTGGGTACCCCAGGGCTGGGGTTACCTATGCCAAAGGGCTGGAGCGCCCCAGGCCTGGGGCTCCCAAAGCCTAAGGGCTGGGGCGCCCGAGGCCTTGAGTTCCCAAAGCCTAAAGCTGGGGCGCCACAGGTCTGGGGCTCCCTAAGACTAAGAGCTGGGGCGCCCCAGGCCTGGGATTCTCTAAGCCTAAGGGCTGTGGCGCCCAGGCCTGGGGCTCCCTAAGCCTAAGGGCTGGGGAGCCCCAGACCTGGGGCACCCTAAGCCTAAGGGCTGGGGCGCCCCAGGCCTGGTGCTCCCAAAGCCTAAGGGCTAGGGCGCCCTAGGCCTGGCGCGCCCTAAGCCGAAGTTCTGGGGCGTTCCAGGCCATGGGCTCCCTAAGCCTAAGGGCTGGGACGCCCCAGGCCTCGGGCTCCCCAAGCCGAAGGGCTGGGTCCCCGCAGGCCTGGGCACCCTAAGTCTAAGGGCTGGGCGCCCCAGGCCTGGGGCACCCAAAGCCTAAGGGTTGGGGAGCTCTAGGCCTGGCGCGCCCTAAGCCGAAGGGGTGGGGCATCCCAGGCCATGGGCTCACAAAACCTAAGGGCTGGTGCGCCCCAGGCCTGGGGCTCCCTAAGCCTAAGGGCTGGAGCGCCCCAGGCCTGTGGCTCCAAAATCCTAAGGGTTGGTGCGCCCCAGGCCTTGGTCTCCCAAAGCCAAAGGGCTTGGGGGCCCCAGGCCTGGGGCACCCAAAGCCTAAGGGCTGGGGCGCCCCGGCCTGGGGCTCCCAAAGCCTAAGGCTGGGATGCCCCTGGCCAGGGGCTCCCTAAGTCGAAGGGCTGGGGCGCCCCAGGCCAGGGGCTCCCAAACCCGAAGGGCTGGGGCACCCCAGGCCAAGGGCCCCCTAAACCTAAGGGCTGGGGCGTACCATGCCTCGGGCTCCCAAAGCCTAAGGGCTGTGGCGCCCCAGGCCTGGGGCTCCCAATGCCTAAAGGCTGGGACGACCCAGTCCTGGGGCTCCCTAAGCCTTAGGGCTGGGGGTCACAGGCCTGGGGCTCCATAATCCTAAAGGCTGTGGTGCCCCAGGCCAGGAGCTCCCTAAGCCTAAGGGCAGGGGCACCCGAGACCTGGGGCTCCCTAATCCAAAGGGCGGGGCGCCCCAGGCCTGGGCATCCCAAAGCCTAAGGGCTGGGGCACCCCAAGACGGGGGCTCCCAATGCCTGAGTGCTGGGTGCCCCAGGGCTAGGGCTACCTAAGCCAAAGGGCTCGGGCGCCATAGGCCTGGGGCTCCAAAAGCCTCAGGGCTGGGACGCCCCAGCCCTGGGGCTCCCTAAGCCGAAGGGCTGGGTCTCCCCTGGCCTGGGGCTCCCTAAGCCTAAGGGCTGGGGCGCCCCAGGCCTGGGGCTACCAAAGCCTAAGGGCTGGGGCGCCCCAGGCCTGGGAATCCCAAAGCTGAAGGGATGGGGCGCCCCAGCCTGGGGCCCCCAAAGCCTAAGGACTATGGCGCCCCAGGCCTGGGCCTCCCTAAGCCGAAGGGCTGGGGCGTCCCAGGCCATGGGCTCCCTAAGCCTAAGGGCTGGGGTACCCCAGGCCTTGTGCTCCCTAAGCCTAAGGGTCGGGACGCCCCAGAACTGGGGCTCCCTAAGCCGAAGGGCTGGGGAGTCCCAGGACATGGGCTCCCGAAGCCTAAGGACTGTGGAGCCCTAGGCCTGGGGCTCCCTAAGCCTAAGGCTGGGGTGCATCTGGCCTGGGGCTCCCAAAGCCTAAGGGCAGGGGCGTCGCAGCCCTTGGGATCCATAAGCCTAAGGGCTGGGGCACCCCAGGCCTGGGGCTCCCTAAGCCTAAGGGCTGGGGCGCCTAGAGCTGGCGCGCACTAAGCCGAAGGGCGGGGACATTCCAGGCCTGGGGCTCCCTAAACCTAAGGGCTGGGGCGCCCCAGGTCTGGGGCTCCCAAAGCCTAAAGGCTGGGGCGCCCCAGGCCTGGGGCTCCCTAAGCCTAAGGGCTGGAGCGCCCCAGGCCTGGGGCACCCTAAGCCTAAGTGCAGGGGCGCCCCAGGTCTAGGGCTCCCAAAGACTAAGGGTGGGGTGCCCCAGGCCTGGGGCTCCCTAAGCCTAAGGGCAGTGGCGCCCCAAGCCTGTGGTTCTCTAAGCCTAAGGGCTGTGGCACCCAGAACTGGGGCTCCCTAAGCCTAAGGGCTGGAGCTTCCCAGGCCTGGGGCTCCCTAAGCCTAAGTGCTTGGGCGACATAGGCCTGGGGCTCCAAAAGCCTAAGGGCTGTGGCGCCCCAGGCCTGGTGCTCCCAAAGCCTAAGGGCTGGGGAGCACCAGACCTGGGGCACCCTAAACCTAAGGGCTTGGGCGCCCAGGCCTGGGGATCCCAAAGCGTAAGTGCTAGGGCGCCCTAGGCCTGGCGCGCCCTAAGCAGAAGTGCTGGGGCGTCCCACGCCATGGGCTCCCTAATCCTAAGGGCTGGGGCGCCCCAGGCCTGGGGCTACCAAAGCCTAAGTGCTGGGGCGTCCCAGGCCATGGGCTCCCTAAGCCTAAGGGCTGGGGTGCCCCAGGCCTGGGGCTCCCTAAGCCGAAGGGCTGGGGCACCCTAGGCCTGGGGCGCCCAAAGCCTAAGGGCTGTGGCGTCCCAAGCCTGGGGCTCCCTAAGCCTAAGGGCTGGGGCGCCCCAGGCATGGGCTACCAAAGCCTAAGGGCTGGGGCGTCCCTGGCCATGGACTCCCTAAACCTAAGGTCTGGGGTGCCCAGGCCTGGGGCTCCATAAGCATAAGCCTGGGACGCCCCTGGCCTGGGGATCTCTAAGCCGAAAGGCTGGGGCCCCCTAGGCCTGGGGCGCCCAAAGTCTAAGGGCTGTGGCGCCCCAGGCCTGGGGCTCGCTAAGCCAAAGGGCTGGGGCGCATCTGGCCTGGGGCTCCCAAAGCCTAAGGGCTGGGGCGTCGCAGCCCTTGGGCTCCCAAGCCTAATGGCTGGAGCGCACCAGGCCTGGTGCTCCCAAAGCCTAAGGGCTGGGGCGCCCCAGACCTGGGGATCCCAAAGCCTAAGGGCTAGGGCTCCCTAGGTCTGGCGCGCTCTAAGCCTAAGGGCTGGGGCGCCCCAGGCCTGGGGCTACCTAATCCTAAGGGCTGGGACGCCACAGGCCTGGGGCTCCCTATGCCGAAGGGGTGGGTCCCCACAGGCCTGGGGCTCCCTAAGTCTAAAGGCTGGGGTGCACCAAGCCTGGGGCTCCCAAAGCCTAAGGGCTGTGGCGCCCAGGGCTGGGACTCCCAAACCGAAGGGCTGGGGCGACCCAGTCCTGGGGCTCCCTAAGCCTAAGGGCTGGGGGCCAAAGGCCTGGGGCTCCCTAAGCCTAAAGGCTGGGGCGCCCCGGGCCTGGAGCTCCCAAAGCCTAAGTGCTGGGGCGCCCCAGGACTGGGGCTACCTAAGCCTAAGGGATGTTGCTACCCAAGCCAGGAGCTCCCTAAACCTAAGGGTTGGGGCACCCGAGGCCTGGGGCTCCCTAATCCGAAGGGCGGGGGCGCCCCAGGCTTTGGGCTCCCAACGCCTAAGAGCTGGGGCGCCGCAGACCTGGGCTTCCCAAAGCCTAAGGGCTGGAGCACCCCAAGACTGAGGCTCCCAAAACCTAAGTGCTGGGTGCCCCAGGGCTGGGGCTACATAAGCCAAAGGGCTGGAGAGTCCCAGGCCTGGGGCTCCCAAAGACTAAGGCATGGGCGCCCCAGGCCTGGAGCTCCCAAAACCTAAGGTTGGGCCGCCACAGGTCTGGGGCTCCCTAAGCCTAAGAGCTGGGGCGCCCCAAGCCTGGGGTTCTCTAAGCCGAAGTGCTGGGGCGTCCCAGGCCATCGGCTCCCTAAGCCTAAGGTCTGGGGCACCCCAGGCCTGAGGCTGCATAAGCCTAAGGGCTGGGACGCCCCAGGCCTGGGGTTCCCTAAGCCGAAGGGCTGGGTCCACCCAGGCCTGGGGCTCCCTAAGTCTAAGGGCTGAGGCACCCCAGGCCTGGAGCTACCAAAGCCTAAGGGCTGGGCGCCCCAGGCCTGGGGCACCCAAAGCCTAAGGGCTGGGGAGCCCTAGGCCTGGCACGCCCTAAGCTGAAGGACTGGGGCGTCCCAGGCCATGGGCTCCCTAAGCCTAAGGGCTGGTGCGCTCCAGGCCTGGGGCTCCCTAAGCCTAAGGGCTGGAGCGCCCCAGGCCTTGGGCTCCCAAATCCTAAGGGCTGGCGAGCCCCAGGCCTTGGTATCCCAAAGCCAAAGGGCTGGGGCGCCCGAGGCCTGGGGCTCCTAAAGCCTAACGGCTGGGGCACCCCGGCCTGGTTCTCCCAAAGCCTAAGGCTGGGACGCCCCTGGCCAGGGGCTCCTTAAGCCGAAGGGCTGGGGCACCCCAGGCATGGGGCTCCCAGAGCCTAAGGGCTGTGGCGCCCCAGACCAAAGGGCAGGGGCGTACCATGCCCGGGGCTCCCTAAGCCTAAGGGCAGGGGCGTAACATGCCCGGGGCTCACAAGCCTAAGGGCTGGGGTGCCCCAGGGCTGGAGCTCCAAAAGCCTAAAGGCTGAGGCGACCCAGTCCTGGGGCTCCCTAAGCCTAAGGGCTGGAGGGCCACAGGCCTGGGGCTCCCTAAGCTTAAAGGCTGGGGCGCCCCAGGCCTGGAGCTCACAAAGCCTAAGGCTGGGGCGCCACAGGTCTGGGGCCCCCTAAGCCTAAGAGCTGGGGCACCCCAGGCCTGGGGTTCTCTAAGCCTAAAGGCTGTGGCGCCCCAGGCCTGGGGCTCCCTAAGCCTAAGAGCTGGAGCTTCCCAGGCCTGGGTCTCCCTAAGCCTAAGGGCTTTGGCGCCATCGGCCTGGGGCTCCAAAAGCCTAAGGGGTGGGGAGCCCCAGGCCTGGGGCTCCCAAAGCCTAAGGGCTGGGGCGCCCCAGGACTGGGGCTCCCAAAGCCTAAGGGCTGGGGTGCACCAAGCCTGGGGCTCCCAAAGCCTAAGGGCTGTGGTGCCCCAGGCCTGGGACTCCCAAAGCCAAAGGGCTGGGGCGCCCTAGGCCATGGGCTCCCTAAGCCGAAGGGCTGGGGCGACCCAGTCCTGGGGCTCCCTAAGCCTAAGGGCTGGGGGGCCACAGGCTTGGGGCTCCCTAATCCTAAAGGCTGTGGCGCCCCATGGCCAGGAGCTCCCTAAGCCTAAGGGTTGGGGCGCCCCAGGCTGGGGGCTCCCTAAGCCTAAGTGCGGGGGCACCCCAGGCCTGAGGTTCCCTATTCCGAAAGGCGGGGGCGCTCCAGGCATGGGGCTCCCAAAGCTTAAGGGTTGGGGCGCCGCAGACCTGGGGCTCCCTATGACTAAGGCTGGGGCGCCCCAGGCCTGGGGCTCCCTAAGCCTAAGGGCTGGGACGCCCCAGGCCTGGGGCTCCCTAAGCCGAAGGGCTGGGTCCCCTAAGGTCTGGGATCCCTAAGTCTAAGGGCAGAGGTGCCCCAGGTCTGGGGCTACCAAAGCCTAAGGGCTGGGCGCCCCAGGCCTGGGGCACCCAAAGCCTAAGGGCTGGGGAGCCCTAGGCCTGGCGCGCCCTAAGCCGAAGGGCTGGGGCGTCCCAGGCCATGAGCTCCCTAAGCCTAAGGGCTGGTGCGCTCCAGGCCTGAGGCTCCCTAAGCCTAAGGGTTGGAGCGCCCCACGCCTGGGGCTCCCAAATCCTAAGGGCTGGTGCGCCCCAGGCCTTGGTCTCCCAAATCCAAAGGGTCTGGGGCTCCCCAGGTCTGGGGCTCCCAAAACCTAAGAGCTGTGGCACCCCGGACTGGGGCTCCCAAACCTAAGGCTGGGATGACCCTGGCCAGGGGCTCCTTAAGCCGAAGGGCTGTGGCGCCCCAGGCCAGGGGCTCCCAAAGCCTAAGGGCTGGGGCGCACCTGGCCTAGGGCTCCCTAAGCCTAAGCGCTGGGGCGTACCATGCCTGGGGCTCCCAAAGCCTAATGGCTGGGGTGTCCCAGGGCTGGAGCTTCAAAAGCCTAAAGGCTGGGGCGACCCAGTCCTGGGGCTCCCTTAGCCTAAGGGCTGGGGGGCCACAGGCCTGGGGCTCCCTAAGCCTAAAGTCTGGGGCGCCCCAGGTCTACGGCTCCCAAAGCCTAAGGGCTGGGGCGCCCTAGGCCTTGCGCGCCCTAAGCCGAACGGCGGGGGCGTCCCAGGCCTGGGGCTCCCTAAGCCTAATGGCTGTGGCGCCCCAGGACTGGGTCTCCCTAAGCCTAAGGGCTGGAGCGTCGTAGCCCTTGGGCTCCCTAAGCCTAAGGGCTGGGGCGCCCCAGTCCTGGGGCTCCCAAAGCCTAAGGGCTGGGTCGCCCCAGGCCTGGGGCTCCCTAAGCCTAATGGCTGGAGCGCCCCATGCCTGGTGCTCCCAAAGCCTAAAGGCTGGGGCTCCCCAGGTCTAGGGCTCCCAAAGCCTAAGGGCTGGGGAGCCTAGAGCTGGCGCGCACTAAGCCGAAGGGCGGGGACATTCCAGGCCTGGGGCTCCCTAAACCTAAGGGCTGGGGCGCCCCAGGTCTGGGGCTCCCAAAGCCTAAAGGCTGGGGCGCCCCAGGCCTGGGGCTCCCTAAGCCTAAGGGCTGGAGCGCCCCAGGCCTGGGGCACCCTAATCCTAAGTGCAGGGGCGCCCCAGGTCTAGGGCTCCCAAAGACTAAGGGTGGGGTGCCCCAGGCCTGGGGCTCCCTAAGCCTAAGGGCAGTGGCGCCCCAAGCCTGTGGTTCTCTAAGCCTAAGGGCTGTGGCACCCAGAACTGGGGCTCCCTAAGCCTAAGGGCTGGAGCTTCCCAGGCCTGGGGCTCCCTAAGCCTAAGTGCTTGGGCGACATAGGCCTGGGGCTCCAAAAGCCTAAGGGCTGTGGCGCCCCAGGCCTGGTGCTCCCAAAGCCTAAGGGCTGGGGAGCACCAGACCTGGGGCACCCTAAACCTAAGGGCTTGGGCGCCCAGGCCTGGGGATCCCAAAGCGTAAGTGCTAGGGCGCCCTAGGCCTGGCGCGCCCTAAGCAGAAGTGCTGGGGCGTCCCACGCCATGGGCTCCCTAATCCTAAAGGCTGGGGCGCCCCAGACCTGGGGCTACCAAAGCCTAAGGGCTGGGGCGCCCCAGGCCTGGGGCTACCAAAGCCTAAGTGCTGGGGCGTCCCAGGCCATGGGCTCCCTAAGCCTAAGGGCTGGGTTGCCCCAGGCCTGGGGCTCCCTAAGCCGAAGGGCTGGGGCACCCTAGGCCTGGGGCGCCCAAAGCCTAAGGGCTGTGGCGTCCCAAGCCTGGGGCTCCCTAAGCCTAAGGGCTGGGGCGCCCCAGGCATGGGCTACCAAAGCCTAAGGGCTGGGGCGTCCCTGGCCATGGACTCCCTAAACCTAAGGTCTGGGGTGCCCAGGCCTGGGGCTCCATAAGCATAAGCCTGGGACGCCCCTGGCCTGGGGATCTCTAAGCCGAAAGGCTGGGGCCCCCTAGGCCTGGGGCGCCCAAAGTCTAAGGGCTGTGGCGCCCCAGGCCTGGGGCTCGCTAAGCCAAAGGGCTGGGGCGCATCTGGCCTGGGGCTCCCAAAGCCTAAGGGCTGGGGCGTCGCAGCCCTTGGGCTCGCTAAGCCTAAGGGCTGGGGCGCCCCAGTCCTGGGGCTCCCAAAGCCTAAGGGCTGGGGCGTCGCAGCCCTTGGGCTCCCAAGCCTAATGGCTGGAGCGCACCAGGCCTGGTGCTCCCAAAGCCTAAGGGCTGGGGCGCCCCAGACCTGGGGATCCCAAAGCCTAAGGGCTAGGGCTCCCTAGGTCTGGCGCGCTCTAAGCCTAAGGGCTGGGGCGCCCCAGGCCTGGGGCTACCTAATCCTAAGGGCTGGGACGCCACAGGCCTGGGGCTCCCTATGCCGAAGGGGTGGGTCCCCACAGGCCTGGGGCTCCCTAAGTCTAAAGGCTGGGGTGCACCAAGCCTGGGGCTCCCAAAGCCTAAGGGCTGTGGCGCCCAGGGCTGGGACTCCCAAACCGAAGGGCTGGGGCGACCCAGTCCTGGGGCTCCCTAAGCCTAAGGGCTGGGGGCCAAAGGCCTGGGGCTCCCTAAGCCTAAAGGCTGGGGCGCCCCGGGCCTGGAGCTCCCAAAGCCTAAGTGCTGGGGCGCCCCAGGACTGGGGCTACCTAAGCCTAAGGGATGTTGCTACCCAAGCCAGGAGCTCCCTAAACCTAAGGGTTGGGGCACCCGAGGCCTGGGGCTCCCTAATCCGAAGGGCGGGGGCGCCCCAGGCTTTGGGCTCCCAACGCCTAAGAGCTGGGGCGCCGCAGACCTGGGCTTCCCAAAGCCTAAGGGCTGGAGCACCCCAAGACTGAGGCTCCCAAAACCTAAGTGCTGGGTGCCCCAGGGCTGGGGCTACATAAGCCAAAGGGCTGGAGAGTCCCAGGCCTGGGGCTCCCAAAGACTAAGGCATGGGCGCCCCAGGCCTGGAGCTCCCAAAACCTAAGGTTGGGCCGCCACAGGTCTGGGGCTCCCTAAGCCTAAGAGCTGGGGCGCCCCAGGCCTGGGGTTCTCTAAGCCGAAGTGCTGGGGCGTCCCAGGCCATCGGCTCCCTAAGCCTAAGGTCTGGGGCACCCCAGGCCTGAGGCTGCATAAGCCTAAGGGCTGGGACGCCCCAGGCCTGGGGTTCCCTAAGCCGAAGGGCTGGGTCCACCCAGGCCTGGGGCTCCCTAAGTCTAAGGGCTGAGGCACCCCAGGCCTGGAGCTACCAAAGCCTAAGGGCTGGGCGCCCCAGGCCTGGGGCACCCAAAGCCTAAGGGCTGGGGAGCCCTAGGCCTGGCACGCCCTAAGCTGAAGGACTGGGGCGTCCCAGGCCATGGGCTCCCTAAGCCTAAGGGCTGGTGCGCTCCAGGCCTGGGGCTCCCTAAGCCTAAGGGCTGGAGCGCCCCAGGCCTTGGGCTCCCAAATCCTAAGGGCTGGCGCGCCCCAGGCCTTGGTATCCCAAAGCCAAAGGGCTGGGGCGCCCGAGGCCTGGGGCTCCTAAAGCCTAACGGCTGGGGCACCCCGGCCTGGTTCTCCCAAAGCCTAAGGCTGGGACGCCCCTGGCCAGGGGCTCCTTAAGCCGAAGGGCTGGGGCACCCCAGGCATGGGGCTCCCAGAGCCTAAGGGCTGGGGCGCCCCAGGCCAAGGGCTCCCTAAGCCTAAGGGCAGGGGAGTACCATGCCCGGGGCTCCCTAAGCCTAAGGGCAGGGGCGTAACATGCCCGGGGCTCCCAAGCCTAAGGGCTGGGGTGCCCCAGGGCTGGAGCTCCAAAAGCCTAAAGGCTGAGGCGACCCAGTCCTGGGGCTCCCTAAGCCTAAAGGCTGGAGGGCCACAGGCCTGGGGCTCCCTAAGCTTAAAGGCTGGGGCGCCCCAGGCCTGGAGCTCACAAAGCCTAAGGCTGGGGCGCCACAGGTCTGGGGCCCCCTAAGCCTAAGGGCTGGGGCACCCCAGGCCTGGGGTTCTCTAAGCCTAAAGGCTGTGGCGCCCCAGGCCTGGGGCTCCCTAAGCCTAAGAGCTGGAGCTTCCCAGGCCTGGGTCTCCCTAAGCCTATGGGCTTGGGCGCCATCGGCCTGGGGCTCCAAAGGCCTAAGGGGTGGGGAGCCCCAGGCCTGGGGCTCCCAAAGCCTAAGGGCTGGGGCGCCCCAGGACTGGGGCTCCCAAAGCCTAAGGGCTGGGGTGCACCAAGCCTGGGGCTCCCAAAGCCTAAGGGCTGTGGTGCCCCAGGCCTAGGACTCCCAAAGCCAAAGGGCTGGGGCGCCCTAGGCCATGGGCTCCCTAATCCGAAGGGCTGGGGCGACCCAGTCCTGGGGCTCCCTAAGCCTAAGGGCTGGGGGGCCACAGGCTTGGGGCTCCCTAATCCTAAAGGCTGTGGCGCCCCATGGCCAGGAGCTCCCTAAGCCTAAGGGTTGGGGCGCCCCAGGCTGGGGGCTCCCTAAGCCTAAGTGCGGGGGCACCCCAGGCCTGAGGTTCCCTATTCCGAAGGGCGGGGGCGCTCCAGGCATGGGGCTCCCAAAGCTTAAGGGTTGGGGCGCCGCAGACCTGGGGCTCCCTATGACTAAGGCTGGGGCGCCCCAGGCCTGGGATTCTCTAAGCCTAAGGGCTGTGGCGCCCAGGCCTGGGGCTCCCTAAGCCTAAGGGCTGGGGCGCCCCAGACCTGGGGATTCCAAAGCCTTAGGGCTAGGGTGCCCAAGGCCTGGTGCGCCCTAAGACGAAGTGCTGGGGCATCCCAGGTCATAGGCTCCCTAAGCCTAAGGGCTGGGGCACCCCAGGTCTGGGGCTCCCTAAGCCTAAGGGCTGGGACGCCCCAGGCCTGGGGCTCCCTAAGCCGAAGGGCTGGGTCCCCTCAGGTCTGGGGATCCCTAAGTCTAAGGGCAGAGGTGCCCCAGGTCTGGGGCTACCAAAGCCTAAGGGCTGGGCGCCCCAGGCCTGGGGCACCCAAAGCCTAAGGGCTGGGGAGCCCTAGGCCTGGCGCGCCCTAAGCCGAAGGGCTGGGGCGTCCCAGGCCATGAGCTCCCTAAGCCTAAGGGCTGGTGCGCTCCAGGCCTGAGGCTCCCTAAGCCTAAGGGTTGGAGCGCCCCACGCCTGGGGCTCCCAAATCCTAAGGGCTGGTGCGCCCCAGGCCTTGGTCTCCCAAAACCAAAGGGTCTGGGGCTCCCCAGGTCTGGGGCTCCCAAAACCTAAGAGCTGTGGCACCCGGGCCTGGGGCTCCCAAACCTAAGGCTGGGATGACCCTGGCCAGGGGCTCCTTAAGCCGAAGGGCTGTGGCGCCCCAGGCCAGGGGCTCCCAAAGCCTAAGGGCTGGGGCGCACCTGGCCTAGGGCTCCCTAAGCCTAAGCGCTGGGGCGTACCATGCCTGGGGCTCCCAAAGCCTAATGGCTGGGGTGTCCCAGGGCTGGAGCTTCAAAAGCCTAAAGGCTGGGGCGACCCAGTCCTGGGGCTCCCTTAGCCTAAGGGCTGGGGGGCCACAGGCCTGGGGCTCCCTAAGCCTAAA
The DNA here is from genome assembly GCF_050624435.1 of Tenrec ecaudatus. Lineage (NCBI taxonomy): Eukaryota > Metazoa > Chordata > Mammalia > Afrosoricida > Tenrecidae > Tenrec > Tenrec ecaudatus. The sequence goes on along the minus strand of NW_027457631.1, from coordinate 1,508,156 downwards.
GTCTGGGGCGCCCCAGGTCTACGGCTCCCAAAGCCTAAGGGCTGGGGCGCCCTAGGCCTTGCGCGCCCTAAGCCGAACGGCGGGGGCGTCCCAGGCCTGGGGCTCCCTAAGCCTAATGGCTGTGGCGCCCCAGGCCTGGGTCTCCCTAAGCCTAAGGGCTGGAGCGTCGTAGCCCTTGGGCTCCCTAAGCCTAAGGGCTGGGGCGCCCCAGTCCTGGGGCTCCCAAAGCCTAAGGGCTGGGTCGCCCCAGGCCTGGGGCTCCCTAAGCCTAATGGCTGGAGCGCCCCATGCCTGGTGCTCCCAAAGCCTAAAGGCTGGGGCTCCCCAGGTCTAGGGCTCCCAAAGCCTAAGGGCTGGGGAGCCTAGAGCTGGCGCGCACTAAGCCGAAGGGCGGGGACATTCCAGGCCTGGGGCTCCCTAAACCTAAGGGCTGGGGCGCCCCAGGTCTGGGGCTCCCAAAGCCTAAAGGCTGGGGCGCCCCAGGCCTGGGGCTCCCTAAGCCTAAGGGCTGGAGCGCCCCAGGCCTGGGGCACCCTAATCCTAAGTGCAGGGGCGCCCCAGGTCTAGGGCTCCCAAAGACTAAGGGTGGGGTGCCCCAGGCCTGGGGCTCCCTAAGCCTAAGGGCAGTGGCGCCCCAAGCCTGTGGTTCTCTAAGCCTAAGGGCTGTGGCACCCAGAACTGGGGCTCCCTAAGCCTAAGGGCTGGAGCTTCCCAGGCCTGGGGCTCCCTAAGCCTAAGTGCTTGGGCGACATAGGCCTGGGGCTCCAAAAGCCTAAGGGCTGTGGCGCCCCAGGCCTGGTGCTCCCAAAGCCTAAGGGCTGGGGAGCACCAGACCTGGGGCACCCTAAACCTAAGGGCTTGGGCGCCCAGGCCTGGGGATCCCAAAGCGTAAGTGCTAGGGCGCCCTAGGCCTGGCGCGCCCTAAGCAGAAGTGCTGGGGCGTCCCACGCCATGGGCTCCCTAATCCTAAAGGCTGGGGCGCCCCAGACCTGGGGCTACCAAAGCCTAAGGGCTGGGGCGCCCCAGGCCTGGGGCTACCAAAGCCTAAGTGCTGGGGCGTCCCAGGCCATGGGCTCCCTAAGCCTAAGGGCTGGGGTGCCCCAGGCCTGGGGCTCCCTAAGCCGAAGGGCTGGGGCACCCTAGGCCTGGGGCGCCCAAAGCCTAAGGGCTGTGGCGCCCCAGGCCTGGTGCTCCCAAAGCCTAAGGGCTGGGGAGCACCAGACCTGGGGCACCCTAAACCTAAGGGCTTGGGCGCCCAGGCCTGGGGATCCCAAAGCGTAAGTGCTAGGGCGCCCTAGGCCTGGCGCGCCCTAAGCAGAAGTGCTGGGGCGTCCCACGCCATGGGCTCCCTAATCCTAAAGGCTGGGGCGCCCCAGACCTGGGGCTACCAAAGCCTAAGGGCTGGGGCGCCCCAGGCCTGGGGCTACCAAAGCCTAAGTGCTGGGGCGTCCCAGGCCATGGGCTCACAAAACCTAAGGGCTGGTGCGCCCCAGGCCTGGGGCTCCCTAAGCCTAAGGGCTGGAGCGCCCCAGGCCTGTGGCTCCAAAATCCTAAGGGTTGGGGCGCCCCAGGCCTTGGTCTCCCAAAGCCAAAGGGCTTGGGGGCCCCAGGCCTGGGGCACCCAAAGCCTAAGGGCTGGGATGCCCCTGGCCAGGGGCTCCCTAAGTCGAAGGGCTGGGGCGCCACAGGCCAGGGGCTCCCAAACCCGAAGGGCTGGGGCACCCCAGGCCAAGGGCCCCCTAAACCTAAGGGCTGGGGCGTACCATGCCTCGGGCTCCCAAAGCCTAAGGGCTGTGGCGCCCCAGGCCTGGGGCTCCCAATGCCTAAAGGCTGGGACGACCCAGTCCTGGGGCTCCCTAAGCCTTAGGGCTGGGGGTCACAGGCCTGGGGCTCCATAATCCTAAAGGCTGTGGTGCCCCAGGCCAGGAGCTCCCTAAGCCTAAGGGCAGGGGCACCCGAGACCTGGGGCTCCCTAATCCAAAGGGCGGGGCGCCCCAGGCCTGGGCATCCCAAAGCCTAAGGGCTGGGGCACCCCAAGACGGGGGCTCCCAATGCCTGAGTGCTGGGTGCCCCAGGGCTAGGGCTACCTAAGCCAAAGGGCTCGGGCGCCATAGGCCTGGGGCTCCAAAAGCCTCAGGGCTGGGACGCCCCAGCCCTGGGGCTCCCTAAGCCGAAGGGCTGGGTCTCCCCTGGCCTGGGGCTCCCTAAGCCTAAGGGCTGGGGCGCCCCAGGCCTGGGGCTACCAAAGCCTAAGGGCTGGGGCGCCCCAGGCCTGGGAATCCCAAAGCTGAAGGGATGGGGCGCCCCAGCCTGGGGCCCCCAAAGCCTAAGGACTATGGCGCCCCAGGCCTGGGCCTCCCTAAGCCGAAGGGCTGGGGCGTCCCAGGCCATGGGCTCCCTAAGCCTAAGGGCTGGGGTACCCCAGGCCTTGTGCTCCCTAAGCCTAAGGGTCGGGACGCCCCAGAACTGGGGCTCCCTATGCCGAAGGGCTGGGGAGTCCCAGGACATGGGCTCCCGAAGCCTAAGGACTGTGGAGCCCTAGGCCTGGGGCTCCCTAAGCCTAAGGCTGGGGTGCATCTGGCCTGGGGCTCCCAAAGCCTAAGGGCAGGGGCGTCGCAGCCCTTGGGATCCATAAGCCTAAGGGCTGGGGCACCCCAGGCCTGGGGCTCCCTAAGCCTAAGGGCTGGGGCGCCCCAGGCTTGGGGCACCCTAAGCCCAAGGGCTGGGGCGCCCCAGGTCTACGGCTCCCAAAGCCTAAGGGCTGGGGCGCCCTAGGCCTTGCGGGCCCTAAGCCGAACGGCGGGGGCGTCCCAGGCCTGGGGCTCCCTAAGCCTAATGGCTGTGGCGCCCCAGGCCTGGGTCTCCCTAAGCCTAAGGGCTGGAGCGTCGTAGCCCTTGGGCTCCCTAAGCCTAAGGGCTGGGGCGCCCCAGTCCTGGGGCTCCCAAAGCCTAAGGGCTGGGTCGCCCCAGGCCTGGGGCTCCCTAAGCCTAATGGCTGGAGCGCCCCATGCCTGGTGCTCCCAAAGCCTAAAGGCTGGGGCTCCCCAGGTCTAGGGCTCCCAAAGACTAAGGGCTGGGGAGCCTAGAGCTGGCGCGCACTAAGCCGAAGGGCGGGGACATTCCAGGCCTGGGGCTCCCTAAACCTAAGGGCTGGGGCGCCCCAGGTCTGGGGCTCCCAAAGCCTAAAGGCTGGGGCGCCCCAGGCCTGGGGCTCCCTAAGCCTAAGGGCTGGAGCGCCCCAGGCCTGGGGCACCCTAAGCCTAAGTGCAGGGGCGCCCCAGGTCTAGGGCTCCCAAAGACTAAGGGTGGGGTGCCCCAGGCCTGGGGCTCCCTAAGCCTAAGGGCAGTGGCGCCCCAAGCCTGTGGTTCTCTAAGCCTAAGGGCTGTGGCACCCAGAACTGGGGCTCCCTAAGCCTAAGGGCTGGAGCTTCCCAGGCCTGGGGCTCCCTAAGCCTAAGTGCTTGGGCGACATAGGCCTGGGGCTCCAAAAGCCTAAGGGCTGTGGCGCCCCAGGCCTGGTGCTCCCAAAGCCTAAGGGCTGGAGAGCACCAGACCTGGGGCACCCTAAACCTAAGGGCTTGGGCGCCCAGGCCTGGGGATCCCAAAGCGTAAGTGCTAGAGCGCCCTAGGCCTGGCGCGCCCTAAGCAGAAGTGCTGGGGCGTCCCACGCCATGGGCTCCCTAATCCTAAGGGCTGGGGCGCCCCAGGCCTGGGGCTACCAAAGCCTAAGTGCTGGGGCGTCCCAGGCCATGGGCTCCCTAAGCCTAAGGGCTGGGGTGCCCCAGGCCTGGGGCTCCCTAAGCCGAAGGGCTGGGGCACCCTAGGCCTGGGGCGCCCAAAGCCTAAGGGCTGTGGCGTCCCAAGCCTGGGGCTCCCTAAGCCTAAGGGCTGGGGCGCCCCAGGCATGGGCTACCAAAGCCTAAGGGCTGGGGCGTCCCTGGCCATGGACTCCCTAAACCTAAGGTCTGGGGTGCCCAGGCCTGGGGCTCCATAAGCATAAGCCTGGGACGCCCCTGGCCTGGGGATCTCTAAGCCGAAAGGCTGGGGCCCCCTAGGCCTGGGGCGCCCAAAGTCTAAGGGCTGTGGCGCCCCAGGCCTGGGGCTCGCTAAGCCAAAGGGCTGGGGCGCATCTGGCCTGGGGCTCCCAAAGCCTAAGGGCTGGGGCGTCGCAGCCCTTGGGCTCGCTAAGCCTAAGGGCTGGGGCGCCCCAGTCCTGGGGCTCCCAAAGCCTAAGGGCTGGGGCGTCGCAGCCCTTGGGCTCCCAAGCCTAATGGCTGGAGCGCACCAGGCCTGGTGCTCCCAAAGCCTAAGGGCTGGGGCGCCCCAGACCTGGGGATCCCAAAGCCTAAGGGCTAGGGCTCCCTAGGTCTGGCGCGCTCTAAGCCTAAGGGCTGGGGCGCCCCAGGCCTGGGGCTACCTAATCCTAAGGGCTGGGACGCCACAGGCCTGGGGCTCCCTATGCCGAAGGGGTGGGTCCCCACAGGCCTGGGGCTCCCTAAGTCTAAAGGCTGGGGTGCACCAAGCCTGGGGCTCCCAAAGCCTAAGGGCTGTGGCGCCCAGGGCTGGGACTCCCAAACCGAAGGGCTGGGGCGACCCAGTCCTGGGGCTCCCTAAGCCTAAGGGCTGGGGGCCAAAGGCCTGGGGCTCCCTAAGCCTAAAGGCTGGGGCGCCCCGGGCCTGGAGCTCCCAAAGCCTAAGTGCTGGGGCGCCCCAGGACTGGGGCTACCTAAGCCTAAGGGATGTTGCTACCCAAGCCAGGAGCTCCCTAAACCTAAGGGTTGGGGCACCCGAGGCCTGGGGCTCCCTAATCCGAAGGGCGGGGGCGCCCCAGGCTTTGGGCTCCCAACGCCTAAGAGCTGGGGCGCCGCAGACCTGGGCTTCCCAAAGCCTAAGGGCTGGAGCACCCCAAGACTGAGGCTCCCAAAACCTAAGTGCTGGGTGCCCCAGGGCTGGGGCTACATAAGCCAAAGGGCTGGAGAGTCCCAGGCCTGGGGCTCCCAAAGACTAAGGCATGGGCGCCCCAGGCCTGGAGCTCCCAAAACCTAAGGTTGGGCCGCCACAGGTCTGGGGCTCCCTAAGCCTAAGAGCTGGGGCGCCCCAGGCCTGGGGTTCTCTAAGCCGAAGTGCTGGGGCGTCCCAGGCCATCGGCTCCCTAAGCCTAAGGGCTGGGGCACCACAGGCCTGAGGCTGCATAAGCCTAAGGGATGGGACGCCCCAGGCCTGGGGTTCCCTAAGCCGAAGGGCTGGGTCCACCCAGGCCTGGGGCTCCCTAAGTCTAAGGGCTGAGGCACCCCAGGCCTGGAGCTACCAAAGCCTAAGGGCTGGGCGCCCCAGGCCTGGGGCACCCAAAGCCTAAGGGCTGGGGAGCCCTAGGCCTGGCACGCCCTAAGCTGAAGGACTGGGGCGTCCCAGGCCATGGGCTCCCTAAGCCTAAGGGCTGGTGCGCTCCAGGCCTGGGGCTCCCTAAGCCTAAGGGCTGGAGCGCCCCAGGCCTTGGGCTCCCAAATCCTAAGGGCTGGCGCGCCCCAGGCCTTGGTATCCCAAAGCCAAAGGGCTGGGGCGCCCGAGGCCTGGGGCTCCTAAAGCCTAACGGCTGGGGCACCCCGGCCTGGTTCTCCCAAAGCCTAAGGCTGGGACGCCCCTGGCCAGGGGCTCCTTAAGCCGAAGGGCTGGGGCACCCCAGGCATGGGGCTCCCAGAGCCTAAGGGCTGGGGCGCCCCAGGCCAAGGGCTCCCTAAGCCTAAGGGCAGGGGCGTACCATGCCCGGGGCTCCCTAAGCCTCAGGGCAGGGGCGTAACATGCCCGGGGCTCCCAAGCCTAAGGGCTGGGGTGCCCCAGGGCTGGAGCTCCAAAAGCCTAAAGGCTGAGGCGACCCAGTCCTGGGGCTCCCTAAGCCTAAGGGCTGGAGGGCCACAGGCCTGGGGCTCCCTAAGCTTAAAGGCTAGGGCGCCCCAGGCCTGGAGCTCACAAAGCCTAAGGCTGGGGCGCCACAGGTCTGGGGCCCCCTAAGCCTAAGAGCTGGGGCACCCCAGGCCTGGGGTTCTCTAAGCCTAAAGGCTGTGGCGCCCCAGGCCTGGGGCTCCCTAAGCCTAAGAGCTGGAGCTTCCCAGGCCTGGGTCTCCCTAAGCCTAAGGGCTTGGGCGCCATCGGCCTGGGGCTCCAAAAGCCTAAGGGGTGGGGAGCCCCAGGCCTGGGGCTCCCAAAGCCTAAGGGCTGGGGCGCCCCAGGCCTGGGGCTCCCAAAGCCTAAGGGCTGGGGTGCACCAAGCCTGGGGCTCCCAAAGCCTAAGGACTGTGGTGCCCCAGGCCTGGGACTCCCAAAGCCAAAGGGCTGGGGCGCCCTAGGCCATGGGCTCCCTAAGCCGAAGGGCTGGGGCGACCCAGTCCTGGGGCTCCCTAAGCCTAAGGGCTGGGGGGCCACAGGCTTGGGGCTCCCTAATCCTAAAGGCTGTGGCGCCCCATGGCCAGGAGCTCCCTAAGCCTAAGGGTTGGGGCGCCCCAGGCTGGGGGCTCCCTAAGCCTAAGTGCGGGGGCACCCCAGGCCTGAGGTTCCCTATTCCGAAGGGCGGGGGCGCTCCAGGCATGGGGCTCCCAAAGCTTAAGGGTTGGGGCGCCGCAGACCTGGGGCTCCCTATGACTAAGGCTGGGGCGCCCCAGGCCTGGGATTCTCTAAGCCTAAGGGCTGTGGCGCCCAGGCCTGGGGCTCCCTAAGCCTAAGGGCTGGGGCGCCCCAGACCTGGGGATTCCAAAGCCTTAGGGCTAGGGTGCCCAAGGCCTGGTGCGCCCTAAGACGAAGTGCTGGGGCATCCCAGGCCATAGGCTCCCTAAGCCTAAGGGCTGGGGCACCCCAGGTCTGGGGCTCCCTAAGCCTAAGGGCTGGGACGCCCCAGGCCTGGGGCTCCCTAAGCCGAAGGGCTGGGTCCCCTCAGGTCTGGGGATCCCTAAGTCTAAGGGCAGAGGTGCCCCAGGTCTGGGGCTACCAAAGCCTAATGGCTGGGCGCCCCAGGCCTGGGGCACCCAAAGCCTAAGGGCTGGGGAGCCCTAGGCCTGGCGCGCCCTAAGCCGAAGGGCTGGGGCGTCCCAGGCCATGAGCTCCCTAAGCCTAAGGGCTGGTGCGCTCCAGGCCTGAGGCTCCCTAAGCCTAAGGGTTGGAGCGCCCCACGCCTGGGGCTCCCAAATCCTAAGGGCTGGTGCGCCCCAGGCCTTGGTCTCCCAAAACCAAAGGGTCTGGGGCTCCCCAGGTCTGGGGCTCCCAAAACCTAAGAGCTGTGGCACCCCGGCCTGGGGCTCCCAAACCTAAGGCTGGGATGACCCTGGCCAGGGGCTCCTTAAGCCGAAGGGCTGTGGCGCCCCAGGCCAGGGGCTCCCAAAGCCTAAGGGCTGGGGCGCACCTGGCCTAGGGCTCCCTAAGCCTAAGCGCTGGGGCGTACCATGCCTGGGGCTCCCAAAGCCTAATGGCTGGGGTGTCCCAGGGCTGGAGCTTCAAAAGCCTAAAGGCTGGGGCGACCCAGTCCTGGGGCTCCCTTAGCCTAAGGGCTGGGGGGCCACAGGCCTGGGGCTCCCTAAGCCTAAAGTCTGGGGCGCCCCAGGTCTACGGCTCCCAAAGCCTAAGGGCTGGGGTGCCCTAGGCCTTGCGCGCCCTAAGCCGAACGGCGGGGGCGTCCCAGGCCTGGGGCTCCCTAAGCCTAATGGCTGTGGCGCCCCAGGCCTGGGTCTCCCTAAGCCTAAGGGCTGGAGCGTCGTAGCCCTTGGGCTCCCTAAGCCTAAGGGCTGGGGCGCCCCAGTCCTGGGGCTCCCAAAGCCTAAGGGCTGGGTCGCCCCAGGCCTGGGGCTCCCTAACCCTAATGGCTGGAGCGCCCCATGCCTGGTGCTCCCAAAGCCTAAAGGCTGGGGCTCCCCAGGTCTAGGGCTCCCAAAGCCTAAGGGCTGGGGAGCCTAGAGCTGGCGCGCACTAAGCCGAAGGGCGGGGACATTCCAGGCCTGGGGCTCCCTAAACCTAAGGGCTGGGGCGCCCCAGGTCTGGGGCTCCCAAAGCCTAAAGGCTGGGGCGCCCCAGGCCTGGGGCTCCCTAAGCCTAAGGGCTGGAGCGCCCCAGGCCTGGGGCACCCTAATCCTAAGTGCAGGGGCGCCCCAGGTCTAGGGCTCCCAAAGACTAAGGGTGGGGAGCCCCAGGCCTGGGGCTCCCTAAGCCTAAGGGCAGTGGCGCCCCAAGCCTGTGGTTCTCTAAGCCTAAGGGCTGTGGCACCCAGAACAGGGGCTCCCTAAGCCTAAGGGCTGGAGCTTCCCAGGCCTGGGGCTCCCTAAGCCTAAGTGCTTGGGCGACATAGGCCTGGGGCTCCAAAAGCCTAAGGGCTGTGGCGCCCCAGGCCTGGTGCTCCCAAAGCCTAAGGGCTGGGGAGCACCAGACCTGGGGCACCCTAAACCTAAGGGCTTGGGCGCCCAGGCCTGGGGATCCCAAAGCGTAAGTGATAGGGCGCCCTAGGCCTGGCGCGCCCTAAGCAGAAGTGCTGGGGCGTCCCACGCCATGGGCTCCCTAATCCTAAAGGCTGGGGCGCCCCAGACCTGGGGCTACCAAAGCCTAAGGGCTGGGGCGCCCCAGGCCTGGGGCTACCAAAGCCTAAGTGCTGGGGCGTCCCAGGCCATGGGCTCCCTAAGCCTAAGGGCTGGGGTGCCCCAGGCCTGGGGCTCCCTAAGCCGAAGGGCTGGGGCACCCTAGGCCTGGGGCGCCCAAAGCCTAAGGGCTGTGGCGTCCCAAGCCTGGGGCTCCCTAAGCCTAAGGGCTGGGGCGCCCCAGGCATGGGCTACCAAAGCCTAAGGGCTGGGGCGTCCCTGGCCATGGACTCCCTAAACCTAAGGTCTGGGGTGCCCAGGCCTGGGGCTCCATAAGCATAAGCCTGGGACGCCCCTGGCCTGGGGATCTCTAAGCCGAAAGGCTGGGGCCCCCTAGGCCTGGGGCGCCCAAAGTCTAAGGGCTGTGGCGCCCCAGGCCTGGGGCTCGCTAAGCCAAAGGGCTGGGGCGCATCTGGCCTGGGGCTCCCAAAGCCTAAGGGCTGGGGCATCGCAGCCCTTGGGCTCGCTAAGCCTAAGGGCTGGGGCGCCCCAGTCCTGGGGCTCCCAAAGCCTAAGGGCTGGGGCGTCGCAGCCCTTGGGCTCCCAAGCCTAATGGCTGGAGCGCACCAGGCCTGGTGCTCCCAAAGCCTAAGGGCTGGGGCGCCCCAGACCTGGGGATCCCAAAGCCTAAGGGCTAGGGCTCCCTAGGTCTGGCGCGCTCTAAGCCTAAGGGCTGGGGCGCCCCAGGCCTGGGGCTACCTAATCCTAAGGGCTGGGACGCCACAGGCCTGGGGCTCCCTATGCCGAAGGGGTGGGTAACCACAGGCCTGGGGCTCCCTAAGTCTAAAGGCTGGGATGCACCAAGCCTGGGGCTCCCAAAGCCTAAGGGCTGTGGCGCCCAGGGCTGGGACTCCCAAACCGAAGGGCTGGGGCGACCCAGTCCTGGGGCTCCCTAAGCCTAAGGGCTGGGGGCCAAAGGCCTGGGGCTCCCTAAGCCTAAAGGCTGGGGCGCCCCGGGCCTGGAGCTCCCAAAGCCTAAGTTCTGGGGCGCCCCAGGACTGGGGCTACCTAAGTCTAAGGGATGTTGCTACCCAAGCCAGGAGCTCCCTAAACCTAAGGGTTGGGGCACCCGAGGCCTGGGGCTCCCTAATCCGAAGGGCGGGGGCGCCCCAGGCTTTGGGCTCCCAACGCCTAAGAGCTGGGGCGCCGCAGACCTGGGCTTCCCAAAGCCTAAGGGCTGGAGCACCCCAAGACTGAGGCTCCCAAAACCTAAGTGCTGGGTGCCCCAGGGCTGGGGCTACATAAGCCAAAGGGCTGGAGAGTCCCAGGCCTGGGGCTCCCAAAGACTAAGGCATGGGCGCCCCAGGCCTGGAGCTCCCAAAACCTAAGGTTGGGCCGCCACAGGTCTGGGGCTCCCTAAGCCTAAGAGCTGGGGCGCCCCAGGCCTGGGGTTCTCTAAGCCGAAGTGCTGGGGCGTCCCAGGCCATCGGCTCCCTAAGCCTAAGGGCTGGGGCACCACAGGCCTGAGGCTGCATAAGCCTAAGGGATGGGACGCCCCAGGCCTGGGGTTCCCTAAGCCGAAGGGCTGGGTCCACCCAGGCCTGGGGCTCCCTAAGTCTAAGGGCTGAGGCACCCCAGGCCTGGAGCTACCAAAGCCTAAGGGCTGGGCGCCCCAGGCCTGGGGCACCCAAAGCCTAAGGGCTGGAGAGCCCTAGGCCTGGCACGCCCTAAGCTGAAGGACTGGGGCGTCCCAGGCCATGGGCTCCCTAAGCCTAAGGGCTGGTGCGCTCCAGGCCTGGGGCTCCCTAAGCCTAAGGGCTGGAGCGCCCCAGGCCTTGGGCTCCCAAATCCTAAGGGCTGGCGCGCCCCAGGCCTTGGTATCCCAAAGCCAAAGGGCTGGGGCGCCCGAGGCCTGGGGATCCTAAAGCCTAACGGCTGGGGCACCCCGGCCTGGTTCTCCCAAAGCCTAAGGCTGGGACGCCCCTGGCCAGGGGCTCCTTAAGCCGAAGGGCTGGGGCACCCCAGGCATGGGGCTCCCAGAGCCTAAGGGCTGGGGCGCCCCAGGCCAAGGGCTCCCTAAGCCTAAGGGCAGGGGCGTACCATGCCCGGGGCTCCCTAAGCCTCAGGGCAGGGGCGTAACATGCCCGGGGCTCCCAAGCCTAAGGGCTGGGGTGCCCCAGGGCTGGAGCTCCAAAAGCCTAATGGCTGAGGCGACCCAGTCCTGGGGCTCCCTAAGCCTAAGGGCTGGAGGGCCACAGGCCTGGGGCTCCCTAAGCTTAAAGGCTAGGGCGCCCCAGGCCTGGAGCTCACAAAGCCTAAGGCTGGGGCGCCACAGGTCTGGGGCCCCCTAAGCCTAAGAGCTGGGGCACCCCAGGCCTGGGGTTCTCTAAGCCTAAAGGCTGTGGCGCCCCAGGCCTGGGGCTCCCTAAGCCTAAGAGCTGGAGCTTCCCAGGCCTGGGTCTCCCTAAGCCTAAGGGCTTGGGCGCCATCGGCCTGGGGCTCCAAAAGCCTAAGGGGTGGGGAGCCCCAGGCCTGGGGCTCCCAAAGCCTAAGGGCTGGGGCGCCCCAGGCCTGGGGCTCCCAAAGCCTAAGGGCTGGGGTGCACCAAGCCTGGGGCTCCCAAAGCCTAAGGGCTGTGGTGCCCCAGGCCTGGGACTCCCAAAGCCAAAGGGCTGGGGCGCCCTAGGCCATGGGCTCCCTAAGCCGAAGGGCTGGGGCGACCCAGTCCTGGGGCTCCCTAAGCCTAAGGGCTGGGGGGCCACAAGCTTGGGGCTCCCTAATCCTAAAAGCTGTGGCGCCCCAGGGCCAGGAGCTCCCTAAGCCTAAGGGTTGGGGCGCCCCAGGCTGGGGGCTCCCTAAGCCTAAGTGCGGGGGCACCCCAGGCCTGAGGTTCCCTATTCCGAAGGGCGGGAGCGCTCCAGGCATGGGGCTCCCAAAGCTTAAGGGTTGGGGCGCCGCAGACCTGGGGCTCCCTATGAATAAGGCTGGGGCGCCACAGGTCTGGGGCTCCCTAAGACTAAGAGCTGGGGCGCCCCAGGCCTGGGATTCTCTAAGCCTAAGGGCTGTGGCGCCCAGGCCTGGGGCTCCCTAAGCCTAAGGGCTGGGGCGCCCCAGACCTGGGGATTCCAAAGCCTTAGGGCTAGGGTGCCCAAGGCCTGGTGCGCCCTAAGACGAAGTGCTGGGGCATCCCAGGCCATAGGCTCCCTAAGCCTAAGGGCTGGGGCACCCCAGGTCTGGGGCTCCCTAAGCCTAAGGGCTGGGACCCCCCAGGCCTGGGGCTCCCTAAGCCGAAGGGCTGGGTCCCCTCAGGTCTGGGGATCCCTAAGTCTAAGGGCAGAGGTGCCCCAGGTCTGGGGCTACCAAAGCCTAAGGGCTGGGCGCCCCAGGCCTGGGGCACCCAAAGCCTAAGGGCTGGGGAGCCCTAGGCCTGGCGCGCCCTAAGCCGAAGGGCTGGGGCGTCCCAGGCCATGAGCTCCCTAAGCCTAAGGGCTGGTGCGCTCCAGGCCTGAGGCTCCCTAAGCCTAAGGGTTGGAGCGCCCCACGCCTGGGGCTCCCAAATCCTAAGGGCTGGTGCGCCATAGGCCTTGGTCTCCCAAAACCAAAGGGTCTGGGGCTCCCCAGGTCTGGGGCTCCCAAAACCTAAGAGCTGTGGCACCCCGGTCTGGGGCTCCCAAACCTAAGGCTGGGATGACCCTGGCCAGGGGCTCCTTAAGCCGAAGGGCTGTGGCGCCCCAGGCCAGGGGCTCCCAAAGCCTAAGGGCTGGGGCGCACCTGGCCTAGGGCTCCCTAAGCCTAAGCGCTGGGGCGTACCATGCCTGGGGCTCCCAAAGCCTAATGGCTGGGGTGTCCCAGGGCTGGAGCTTCAAAAGCCTAAAGGCTGGGGCGACCCAGTCCTGGGGCTCCCTTAGCCTAAGGGCTGGGGGGCCACAGGCCTGGGGCTCCCTAAGCCTAAAGTCTGGGGCGCCCCAGGCCTGGAGCTCCCAAAGCCTAAGGCTGGGGCACCACAGGTCTGGGGCTCCCTAAGCATAAGTGTTGAGGCGCCCCAGGCCTGGGGTTCTCTAAGCCTAAGTGCTGAGGCGCCCCAGGCCTGGGGCTCCCTAAGCCTAAGAGCTGGAGCTTCCCAGGCCTGGGTCTCCCTAAGCCTAAGGGCTTGGGCGCCATAGGCCTGGGGCACCAAAAGCATAAGGGCTGGGGTGCCCCAGGCCTGGGGCTCCCAAAGCCTAAGGGCTGGGGCGTCCCCGACCTGGGGCACCCTATGCGGAAGGGCTGGGGCGACCCAGTCCTGGGGCTCCCTAAGCCTAAGGGCTGGGGGGCCACAGGCCTGGGGCTCCCTAAGCCTAAAGGCTGTGGCGCCCCAGGCCAGGAGCTCCCTAAGCCTAAGGGTTGGGACGCCCCAGGCCGGGGGCTCCCTAAGCCTAAGGGCGGGGGCACCCCAGGCCTGGGGTTCCCTAATCCGAAGGGCGGGGAAGCCCCAGGCCTGGGGCTCGCAACGCCTAAGGGCTGGGGCGCCGCAGACCTGGGACTCCCAAAGCCTAAGGGCTGGAGCACCCCAAGACTGGGTCTCCCAAAGCCTAAGTGCTGGGTACCCCAGGGCTGGGGCTACCTATGCCAAAGGGCTGGAGCGCCCCAGGCCTGGGGCTCCCAAAGCCTAAGGGATGGGGCGCCCCAGGCCTGGAGCTCCCAAAGCCTAAGGCTGGGGGGCCCCAGGCCTGGGATTCTCTAAGCCTAAGGGCTGTGGCGCCCAGGCCTGGGGCTCCCTAAGCCTAAGGGCTGGGACGCCGCAGACCTGGGGCTCCCTAAGGCTAAGGATGGGGCGCCACAGGTCTGGGGCTCCCTAAGACTAAGAGCTGGGGCGCCGCAGGCCTGGGATTCTCTAAGCCTAAGGGCTGTGGCGCCCAGGCTTGGGGCTCCCTAAGCCTAAGGGCTGGGGCGCCCCAGGCCTGGGGATCTCAAAGCCTTAGGGCTAGGGTGCCCAAGGCCTGGGGATCCCAAAGCCTTAGGGCTAGGGTGCCCAAGGCCTGGCGCGCCCCAAGCCGAAGTGCTGGGGCATCCCAGGCCATGGGCTCCCTAAGCCTAAGGGCTGGGGCACCCCAGGTCTGGGGCTCCCTAAGCCTAAGGGCTGGGACGCCCCAGGCCTGGGGCTCCCTAAGCCGAAGGGCTGGGTCCCTCAGACCTGGGGATCCCTAAGTCTAAGGGCAGAGGTGCCCCAGGTCTGGGGCTACCAAAGCCTAAGGGCTGGGCACCCCAGGCCTGGGGCACCCAAAGCCTAAGGGCTGGGGAGCCCTAGGCCTGGCGCGCCCTAAGCCGAAGGGCTGGGGCGTCCCAGGCCATGAGCTCCCTAAGCCTAAGGGCTGGTGCGCTCCAGGCCTGAGGCTCCCTAAGCCTAAGGGTTGGAGCGCCCCATGCCTGGGGCTCCCAAAACCTAAGGGCTGGTGCGCCCCAGGCCTTGGTCTCCCAAAACCAAAGGGCTGGGGCTCCCCAGGCCTAGGGCTCCCAAAACCTAAGAGCTGGGGTACCCCGGCCTGGGGCTCCCAAAGCCTAAGGCTGTGGCGCCCCAGGCCAGGGGCTCCCAAAGCCTAAGGGCTGGGGCGCACCTGGCCAAGGGCTCCCTAAGCCTAAGAGCTGGAACTTCCCAGGCCTGGGTCTCCCTAAGCCTAAGGGCTTGGGCGCCATAGGCCTGGGGAACCAAAAGCAAAAGGGCTGGGGCGCCCCAGGCCTGGGGCTCCCAAAGCCTAAGGGCTGGGGCGTCCCCGACCTGGGGCACCCTATGCCGAAGGGCTGGGGCGACCCAGTCCTGGGGCTCCCTAAGCCTAAGGGCTGGGGGGCCATAGGCCTGGGGCTCCCTAAGCCTAAAGGCTGTGGCGCCCCAGGCCAGGAGCTCCCTAAGCCTAAGGGCTGGGGCGCCGCAGACCTGGGACTCCCAAAGCCTAAGGGCTGGAGCACCTCAAGACTGGGTCTCCCAAAGCCTAAGTGCTGGGTACCCCAGGGCTGGGGCTACCTATGCCAAAGGGCTGGAGCGCCCCAGGCCTGGGGCTCCCAAAGCCTAAGGGCTGGGGCGCCCCAGGCCTGGAGCTCCCAAAGCCTAAGGCTGGGGCGCCACAGGTCTGGGGCTCCCTAAGCCTAAGAGCTGGGGCACCCCAGGCCTGGGGTTCTCTAAGCCTAAGGGATGTTGCGCCCCAGGCCTGCGGCTCCCTAAGCCTAAGAGCTGGAGCTTCCTAGGCCTGGGGCTCCCAAAGCCTAAGGGCTGGGGTGCACCAAGCCTGGGGCTCCCAAAGCCTAAGGGCTGTGGCGCCCCAGGCCTGGGACTCCCAAAGTCAAAGGGCTGGGGTGCCCCAGGCCATGGGCTCCCTAAGTCGAAGGGCTGGGGCGACCCAGTCCTGGGGCTCCCGAAGCCTAAGGGCTGGGGGGCCACAGGCCTTGGGCTCCCTAAGCCTAAAGGCTGTGGCGCCCCAGGCCAGGAGCTCCCTAAGCCTAAGGGTTGGGGCGCCCCAGGCTGGGGGCTCCCTAAGCCTAAGGGCGGGGCACCCCAGGCCTGGGGTTCCCTAATCCGACGGGCGGGGGCGCTCCAGGCCTGGGGCTCCCAACGCCTAAGGGCTGGGGCGCCGCAGACCTGGGACTCCCAAAGCCTAAGGGCTGGAGCACCTCAAGACTGGGTCTCCCAAAGTCTAAGTGCTGGGTACCCCAGGGCTGAGGCTACCTATGCCAAAGGGCTGGAGCGCCCCAGGCCTGGGGCTCCCAAAGCCTAAGGTCTGGGGCGCCCCAGGCCTGGAGCTCCCAAAGCCTAAGGCTGGGGCGCCACAGGTCTGGGGCTCCCTAAGCCTAAGAGCTGGGGCACCCCAGGCCTGGGGTTCTCTAAGCCTAAGGGATGTTGCGCCCCAGGCCTGCGGCTCCCTAAGCCTAAGAGCTGGAGCTTCCTAGGCCTGGGGCTCCCAAAGCCTAAGGGCTGGGGTGCACCAAGCCTGGGGCTCCCAAAGCCTAAGGGCTGTGGCGCCCCAGGCCTGGGACTCCCAAAGCCAAAGGGCTGGGGTGCCCCAGGCCATGGGCTCCCTAAGTCGAAGGGCTGGGGCGACCCAGTCCTGGGGCTCCCGAAGCCTAAGGGCTGGGGGGCCACAGGCCTTGGGCTCCCTAAGCCTAAAGGCTGTGGCGCCCCAGGCCAGGAGCTCCCTAAGCCTAAGGGTTGGGGCGCCCCAGGCTGGGGGCTCCCTAAGCCTAAGGGCGGGGCACCCCAGGCCTGGGGTTCCCTAATCCGACGGGCGGGGGCGCTCCAGGCCTGGGGCTCCCAACGCCTAAGGGCTGGGGCGCCGCAGACCTGGGCCTCCCAATGCCTAAGGCTGGGGCGCCACAGGTCTGGGGCTCCCTAAGACTAAGAGCTGGGGCGCCCCAGGCCTGGGATTCTCTAAGCCTAAGGGCTGTGGCGCCCAGGCCTGGGGCTCCCTAAGCCTAAGGGCTGGGGCGCCCCAAGCCTGGGGATCCCAAAGCCTTAGGGCTAGGGTGCCCAAGGCCTGGCGCGCCCTAAGCCTAAGTGCTGGGGCGTCCCAGGCCATGGGTTACCTAAGCCTAAGAGCTGGGGCACCCCAGGCCTGGGGCTCCCTAAGCCTAAGGGCTGGGACGCCCCAGGCCTGGGACTCCCTAAGCCGAAGGGCTGGGTCCCCTGAGGCCTGGGGCTCCCTAAGTCTAAGGGCAGAGGTGCCCCAGCTCTGGGGCTACCAAAGCCTAAGGGCTGGGCGCCCCAGGCCTGGGGCACCCAAAGCCTAAGGACTGGGGAGCCCTAGGCCTGGCGCGCCCTAAGCTGAAGGGCTGGGGCGTCCCAGTCCATGAGCTCCCTAAGCCTAAGGGCTGGTGCGCTCCAGGCCTGAGGCTCCCTAAACCTAAGGGTTGGAGCGCCTCAAGACTGGGGCTCCCAAATCCTAAGGGCTGGCGCGCCCCACGCCTTGGTCTCCCAAAACCAAAGGGCTGGGGCTCCCCAGGCCTGGGGCTGCCAAAGCCTAAGAGCTGGGGCACCCCGGCCTGGGGCTCCCAAAGCCTAAGGCTGGGATGACCCTGGCCAGGGGCTCCTTAAGCCGAAGGGCTGGGGCACCCCAGGCCAGGAGCTCCCAAAGCCTAAGGGCTTGGGCACCCCTGGCCAAGGGCTCCCTAAGCCTAAGCGCTGGGGCGTACCATGCCTGGGGCTCCCAAAGCCTAATGGCTGGTGTGTCCCAGGGTTGGAGCTTCAAAAGCCTAAAGGCTGGGGCGACCCAGTCCTGGGGCTCCCTTAGCCTAAGGGCTGGGGGGCCACAGGCCTGGGGCTCCCTAAGCCTAAAGTCTGGGGCGCCCCAGGTCTGCAGCTCCCAAAGCCTAAGGCTGGGGCGCCAAAGGTCTGGGGCTCCCTAAGCCTAAGTGCTGGGGCGCCCCAGGCCTGGGGTTCTCTAAGCCTAAGTGCTGTGGTGCCCCAGGACTGGGGCTCCCTAAGCCTAAGAGCTGGAGCTTCCCAGGCCTGGGTCTCCCTAAGCCTAAGGGCTTGGGCGCCATAGGCCTGGGGCACCAAAAGCCTAAGGGCTGGGGCGTCCCCGACCTGGGGCACCCTATGCCGAAGGGCTGGGGCGACCCAGTCCTGGGGCTCCCTAAGCCTAAGGGCTGGGGACCACAGGCCTGGGGCTCCCTAAGCCTAAAGGCTGTGGCGCCCCAGGCCAGGAGCTCCCTAAGCCTAAGGGTTGGGGCACCCCAGGCCGGGGGCTCACTAAGCCTAAGGGCGGGGGCACCCCAGGCCTTGGGTTCCCTAATTCGAAGGGCGGGGGCGCCCCAGGCCTAGGGCTCCCAACGCCTAAGGGCTGGGGCGCCGCAGACCTGGGACTCCCAAAGCCTAATGGCTGGAGCACCCCAAGACTGGGTCTCCCAAAGCCTAAGTGCTGGGTACCCCAGGGCTGGGGCTCCCAAAGCCTAAGGGCTGGAGCGCCCCAGGCCTGGGGCTCCCAAAGCCTAAGGGCTGGGGCGCCCCAGGCCGGGAGCTCCCAAAGCCTAAGGCTGGGGCGCCACAGGTCTGGGGCTCCCTAAGACTAAGAGCTGGGGCGTTCAAGGCCATGGGCTCCCTAAGCCTAAGGGCTGGTGCGCCCCAGGCCTGAGGCTCCCTAAGCCTAAGGGTTGGAGCGCCCCACGCCTGGGGCTCCCAAATCCTAAGGGCTGGCGCGCCACAGGCCTTGGTCTCCCAAAGCCTAAGGGCTGGGGCGCCCCAGGCCTGGAGCTCCCAAAGCCTAAGACTGGGACGCCCCTGGCCAGGGGCTCCTTAAGCCGAAGGGCTGGGGCGCCCCAGGCCAGGGGCTCCCAAAGCCTAAGGGCTGGGGCGCCCCTGGCCAAAGGCACCCTAAGCCTAAGCGCTGGGGCGTACAATGCCTGGGGCTCCCAAAGCCTAAGGGCTGGGGTGCCCCAGGACTGGAGCTCCAAAAGCCTAAAGGCTGGGGCGACCCAGTCCTGGGGCTCCCGTAGCCTAAGAGCTGGGGGGCCACAGGCCTGGGGCTCCCTAAGCCTAAGCGCTGGAGCTTCCCAGGCCTGGGTCTCCCTAAGCCTAAGGGCTTGGGCGCCATAGGCCTGGGGCTCCAAAAGCCGAAGGGCTGGGGCGTCCCAGGCCATGGGCTCCCTAAGCCTAAGGGCTGGTGCGCCCCAGGCCTGGGGCTCCCTAAGCCGAAGGGCTGGGGCACCACGGCCTGGGGCTCCCAAATTGTAAGGCTGGGACGCCCCTGGCCAGGGGCTCCCTAAGCCGAAGGGCTGGTGCGCCCCAGGCCAGGGTCTCCCAAAGCCAAAGGGCTGGGGCGCCCCAGGCCAAGGGCTCCCTAAGCCTAAGGGCTGGGGCGTACCATGCCTGGGGCTCCCAAAGCCTAGGGGCTGGGGTGCCCCAGGGGTGGAGCTCCAATAGCCTAAAGGCTGGGGCGACCCAGTCCTGGGCCTCCCTAAGCCTAAGTGCTGGGGGGCCACAGGCCTGGGCACCCTAAGCCTAAAGGTTGGGGCGCCCCAGGCCTGGAACTCCCAAAGCCTAAGGGCTGGGGCGCCGCAGTCCTGGGGCTCCCTAAGCCTAAGGGCTGAGGCGCGCCATGCCAGGAGCTCCCTAAACCAAAGGTTGGGGCGCCCCAGGCCTGGGGCTCCCTAATCCGAAGGGCGGGGGCACCCCAGGCCTGGGGCTCCCAACGCCTAAGGGCTCGGGCACCGTAGACCTAGGCCTCCCAAAGCCTAAGGGATGGGGCACCCCTAGACTGGGGCTCCCAAAGCCTAAGTGCTGGGGCGCCCCAGGTCTGGAGTTCCCAAAGTCTAAGGCTGGGCGCCACAGGTCTCGGGCTCCCTAATCCGAAGGGCGGGTGCGCCCCAGGCCAAGGGCTCCCTAAGCCTAAGGGCAGGGGCGTACCATGCCCGGGGCTCCCTAAGCCTAAGGGCAGGGGCGTACAATGCCCGGGGCTCCCAAGCCTAAGGGCTGGGGTGCCGCAGGGCTGGAGCTCCAAAAGCCTAAAGGCTGAGGCGACCCAATCCTGGGGCTCCCTAAGTTTAAGTGCTGGAGGGCCACAGGCCTGGGGCTCCCTAAGCTTAAAGGCTGGCGCGCCCCAGGCCTGGAGCTCACAAAGCCTAAGGCTGGGGCGCCACAGGTCTGGGGACCCCTAAGCCTAAGAGCTGGGGCACCCCAGGCCTTTGGTTCTCTAAGCCTAAGGGCTGTGGCGCCCCTGGCCTGGGGCTCCCTAAGCCTAAGAGCTGGAGCTTCCCAGGCCTGGGTCTCCCTAAGCCTAAGGGCTTGGGCGCCATAGGCCTGGGGCTCCAAAAGCCTAAGGGGTGGGGAGCCCCAGGCCTGGGGCTCCCAAAGCCTAAGGGCTGGGGCGCCCGTGGCCTGGGTCTCCCAAAGCCTAAGGGCTGGGGCGCCGCTGACCTGGGGCTCCCAAAGCCTAAGGGCTGGGGTGCACCAAGCCTGGGGCTCCCAAAACCTAAGGGCTGTGGCGCCCCAGGCCTGGGACTCCCAAAGCCAAAGGGCTGGGGCGCCCCAGGCCATGGGCTCCCTAAGCCGAAGGGCTGGGGCGACCCAGTCCTGGGGCTCCCTAAGCCTAAGGGCTGGGGGGCCACAGGCCTGGGGCTCCCTAATCCTAAAGGCTGTGGCGCCCCAGGCCAGGAGCTCCCTAAGCCTAAGGGTTGGGGCGCCCCAGGCTGGGGGCTCCCTAAGCCTAAGGGCGGGGGCACCCCAGGCCTGGGGTTCCCTAATCCGAAGGGCGGGGGCGCTCCAGGCCTTGGGCTCCCAACGCCTAAGGGCTGGGACGCCGCAGACCTGGGCCTCCCAAAGCCTAAGGCTGGGGCGCCACAGGCCTGGGGCTCCCTAAGACTAAGAGTTGGGGCGCCCCAAGCCTGGGATTCTCTAAGCCTAAGGGCTGTGGCGCCCAGGCCTGGGGCTCCCTAAGCCTAAGGGCTGGGGCACCCCAGGCCTCGGGATCCCAAAGCCTTAGGGCTAGGGTGCCCAAGGCCTGACGCGCCCTAAGCCGAAGTGCTGGGGCATCCCAGGCCATGGGCTCCCTAAGCCTAAGGGCTGGGGCACCCCAGGTCTGGGGCTCCCTAAGCCTAAGGGCTGGGACGCCCCAGGCCTGGGGCTCCCTAAGCCGAAGGGCTGGGTCCCCTCAGGCCTGGGGATCCCTAAGTCTAAGGGCAGAGGTGCCGCAGGTCTGGGGCTACCAAAGCCTAAGGGCTGGGCGCCCCAGGCCTGGGGCACCCAAAGCCTAAGGGCTGGGGAGCCCTAGGCCTGGCGCGCCCTAATCCGAAGGGCTGGGGCGTCCCAGGCCATGAGCTCCCTAAACCTAAGGGCTGGTGCGCCCCAGGCCTGAGGCTCCCTAAGCCTAAGGGTTGGAGCGCCCCACGTCTGGGGCTCCCAAATCCTAAGGGCTGGTGCGCCCCAGGCCTTGGTCTCCCAAAACCAAAGGGCTGGGGCTCCCCAGGCCTGGGGCTCCCAAAACCTAAGAGCTGGGGCACCCCGGCCTGGGGCTCCCAAAGCCTAAGACTGGGACGACCCTGGCCAGGGGCTCCTTAAACCGAAGGGCTGTGGCGCCCCAGGCCAGGGGCTCCCAAAGACTAAGGGCTGGGGCGCCCCTGGCCAAGGGCTCCCTAAGCCTAAGCGCTGGGGCGTACCATGCCTGGGGCTCCCAAAGCCTAATGGCTGGGGTGTCCCAGGGCTGGAGTTTCAAAAGCCTAAAGGTTGGGGCGACCCAGTCCTGGGGCTCCCTTAGCCTAAGGGCTGGGGGGCCACAGGCCTGAGGCTCCCTAAACCTAAAGTCTGGGGCGCCCCAGGCCTGGAGTTCCCAAAGCCTAAGGCTGGGGTGCCACAGGTCTGGGGCTCCCTAAGCCTAAGTGCTGAGGCGCCCCAGGCCTGGGGTTCTCTAAGCCTAAGTGCTGTGGCGCCCCAGGCCTGGGGCTCCCTAAGCCTAAGAGCTGGAACTTCCCAGGCCTGGGTCTCCCTAAGCCTAAGGGCTTGGGCGCCATAGGCCTGGGGCACCAAAAGCATAAGGGCTGGGGCGCCCCAGGCCTGGGGCTCCCAAAGCCTAAGGGCTGGGGCGTCCCCGACCTGGGGCACCCTATGCCGAAGGGCTGGGGCGACCCAGTCCTGGGGCTCCCTAAACCTAAGGGCTGGGGGGCCACAGGTCTGGGGCTCCCTAAGCCTAAAGGCTGTGGCGCCCCAGGCCAGGGGCTCCCTAAGCCTAAGGGTTGGGGCACCCCATGCCGGGGGCTCCCTAAGCATAAGGGCGGGGGCACCCCAGGCCTGGGGTTCCCTAATCCGAAGGGCGGGGGCGCCCCAGGCCTGTAGTTCCCAACGCTTAAGGGCTGTGGCGCCGCAGACCTGGGACTCCCAAAGCCTAAGGGCTGGAGCACCCCAAGACTGGGTCTCCCAAAGTCTAAGTGCTGGGTAACCCAGGGCTGGGGCTACCTATGCCAAAGGGCTGGAGCGCCCCAGGCCTGGGGCTCCTAAAGCCTAAGGGCTGGGCCGCCCCTGGCCTGGAGCTCCCAAAGCCTAAGGCTGGGGCGCCACAGGTCTGGGGCTCCCTAAGACTAAAATGTGGGGCGCCCCAGGCCTGGGATTCTCTAAGCCTAAGGGCTGTGGCGTCCAGGCCTGGGGCTCCCTAAGCCTAAGGGCTGTGGAGCCCCAGACCTGGGGCACCCTAAGCCTAAGGGCTGGGGCGCCCCAGGCCTGGGGATCCCAAAGCCTAAGGGCTAGAGCGCCCTAGGCCTGGCGCACCCTAAGCCGAAGTGCTGGGGCGTTCCAGGCCATGGGCTCCCTAAGCCTAAGGGGTGGGGCACCCCAGGCCTGGGGCTCCCTAAGCCAAAGGGCTGGGACGCCCCAGGCCTGGGGCTCCCTAAGCCGAAGGGCTGGGTCCCCTCAGGCCTGGGGCTCCCTAAGTCTAAGGGCTGAGGCGCCCCAGGCCTGGGGCTACCAAAGCCTATTGGCTGGGCGCCCCAGGCCTGGGGCAACCAAAGCCTAAGGGCTGGGGAGCCCTAGGCCTGGCGCGCCCTAAGCCGAAGGGCTGGGGCGTCCCAGGCCATGAGCTCCCTAAGCCTAAGGGCTGGTGCGCCCCAGGCCTGAGGCTCCCTAAGCCTAAGAGCTGGAACTTCCCAGGCCTGGGTCTCCCTAAGCCTAAGGGCTTGGGCGCCATAGGCCTGGGGCACCAAAAGCCTAAGGGGTGGGGCGCCCCAGGCCTGGGGCTCCCAAAGCCTAAGGGCTGGGGCATCCCCGACCTGGGGCACGCTATGCCGAAGGGCTGGGGCGACCCAGGCCTGGGACTCCCAAAGCCGAAGGGCTGGGGCGCCCCAGGCCATGGGCTCCCTAAGCCTAAGGGCTGGGGGGCCACAGGCCTGGGGCTCCCTAATCCTAAAGGCTGTGGCGCCCCAGGCCAGGAGCTCCCTAAGCCTAAGGGTTGGGGCGCCCCAGGCTGGGGGCTCCCTAAGCCTAAGGGCGGGGGCAGCCCAGGCCTGGGGTTCCCTAATCCGAAGGGCGGGGGCGCTCCTGGCTTGGGGCTCCCAACGCCTAAGGGCTGGGACGCCGCAGACCTGGGCCTCCCAAAGCCTAAGGCTGGGGCGCCACAGGCCTGGGGCTCCCTAAGACTAAGAGTTGGGGCGCCCCAAGCCTGGGTATCTCTAAGCCTAAGGGCTGTGGCGCCCAGGCCTGGGGCTCCCTAAGCCTAAGGGCTGGGGCACCCCAGGCCTGGGGATCCCAAAGCCTTAGGGCTAGGGTGCCCAAGGCCTGACGCGCCCTAAGCGGAAGTGCTGGGGCATCCCAGGCCATGGGCTCCCTAAGCCTAAGGGCTGGGGCACCCCAGGTCTGGGGCTCCCTAAGCCTAAGGGCTGGGACGCCCCAGGCCTGGGGTTCCCTAAGCCGAAGGGCTGGGTCCCCTCAGGCCTGGGAATCCCTAAGTCTAAGGGCAGAGGTGCCGCAGGTCTGGGGCTACCAAAGCCTAAGGGCTGGGCGCCCCAGGCCTGGGGCACCCAAAGCATAAGGGCTGGGGAGCCCTAGGCCTGGCGCGCCCTAAGCCGAAGGGCTGGGGCGTCCCAGGCCATGAGCTCCCTAAGCCTAAGGGCTGGTGCGCCCCAGGCCTGAGGCTCCCTAAGCCTAAGGGTTGGAGCGCCCCACGCCTGGGGCTCCTAAATCCTAAGGGCTGGTGCGCCCCAAGTCTTGGTCTCCCAAAACCAAAGGGCTGGGGCTCCCCAGGCCTGGGGCTCCCAAAACCTAAGAGCTGGGGCACCCCGGCCTTGGGCTCCCAAAGCCTAAGGCTGGGACGACCCTGGCCAGTGGCTCCTTAAGCCGAAGGGCTGTGGCGCCCCAGGCCAGGGGCTCCCAAAGACTAAGGGCTGGGGCGCCCCTGGCCAAGGGCTCCCTAAGCCTAAGCGCTGGGGCGTACCATGCCTGGGGCTCCCAAAGCCTAATGGCTGGGGTGTCCTAGGGCTGGAGTTTCAAAAGCCTAAAGGTTGGGGCGACCCAGTCCTGGGGCTCCCTTAGCCTAAGGGCTGGGGGGCCACAGGCCTGGGGCTCCCTAAACCTAAAGTCTGGGGCGCCCCAGGCCTGGAGTTCCCAAAGCCTAAGACTGGGGCGCCACAGGTCTGGGGCTCCCTAAGCCTAAGTGCTGAGGCGCCCCAGGCCTGGGGTTCTCTAAGCCTAAGTGCTGTGGCGCCCCAGACCTGGGGCTCCCTAAGCCTAAGAGCTGGAACTTCCCAGGCCTGGGTCTCCCTAAGCCTAAGGGCTTGGGCGCCATAGGCCTGGGGCACCAAAAGCATAAGGGCTGGGGCGCCCCAGGCCTGGGGCTCCCAAAGCCTAAGGGTTGGGGCGTCCCCGACCTGGGGCAC
Organism: Tenrec ecaudatus; assembly: GCF_050624435.1. Classification (NCBI taxonomy): domain Eukaryota; kingdom Metazoa; phylum Chordata; class Mammalia; order Afrosoricida; family Tenrecidae; genus Tenrec; species Tenrec ecaudatus. The sequence continues at coordinate 1,484,289 of NW_027457631.1, read as the reverse complement.
CCTATGCCGAAGGGCTGGGGCGACCCAGTCCTGGGGCTCCCTAAACCTAAGGGCTGGGGGGCCACAGGTCTGAGGCACCCTAAGCCTAAAGGCTGTGGCGCCCCAGGCCAGGGGCTCCCTAAGCCTAAGGGTTGGGGCACCCCATGCCGGGGGCTCCCTAAGCCTAAGGGCGGGGGCACCCCAGGCCTGGGGTTCCCTAATCCGAAGGGCGGGGGCGCCCCAGGCCTGGGGTTCCCAACGCTTAAGGGCTGTGGCGCCGCAGACCTGGGACTCCCAAAGCCTAAGGGCTGGAGCACCCCAAGACTGGGTCTCCCAAAGCCTAAGTGCTGGGTACCCCAGGGCTGGGGCTACCTATGCCAAAGGGCTGGAGCGCCCCAGGCCTGGGGCTCCCAAAGCCTAAGGGCTGGGCCGCCCCTGGCCTGGAGCTCCCAAAGCCTAAGGCTGGGGCGCCACAGGTCTGGGGCTCCCTAAGACTAAAAGGTGGGGCGCCCCAGGCCTGGGATTCTCTAAGCCTAAGGGCTGTGGCGTCCAGGCCTGGGGCTCCCTAAGCCTAAGGGCTGTGGAGCCCCAGACCTGGGGCACCCTAAGCCTAAGGGCTGGGGCGCCCCAGGCCTGGGGATCCCAAAGCCTAAGGGCTAGGGCGCCCTAGGCCTGGCGCACCCTAAGCCGAAGTGCTGGGGCGTTCCAGGCCATGGGCTCCCTAAGCCTAAGGGGTGGGGCACCCCAGGCCTGGGGCTCCCTAAGCCAAAGGGCTGGGACGCCCCAGGCCTGGGGCTCCCTAAGCCGAAGGGCTGGGTCCCCTCAGGCCTGGGGCTCCCTAAGTCTAAGGGCTGAGGCGCCCCAGGCCTGGGGCTACCAAAGCCTATTGGCTGGGCGCCCCAGGCCTGGGGCAACCAAAGCCTAAGGGCTGGGGAGCCCTAAGCCTGGCGCGCCCTAAGCCGAAGGGCTGGGGCGTCCCAGGCCATGAGCTCCCTAAGCCTAAGGGCTGGTGCGCCCCAGGCCTGAGGCTCCCTAAGCCTAAGAGCTGGAACTTCCCAGGCCTGGGTCTCCCTAAGCCTAAGGGCTTGGGCGCCATAGGCCTGGGGCACCAAAAGCCTAAGGGCTGGGGCGCCCCAGGCCTGGGGCTCCCAAAGCCTAAGGGCTGGGGCATCCCCGACCTGGGGCACCCTATGCCGAAGGGATGGGGCGACCCAGTCCTGGGGCTCCCTAAACCTAAGGGCTGGGGGGCCACAGGTCTGGGGCTCCCTAAGCCTAAAGGCTGTGGCGCCCCAGGCCAGGGGCTCCCTAAGCCTAAGGGTTGGGGCGCCCCAGGTCGGGGGCTCCCTAAGCCTAAGGGCGGGGGCACCCCAGGCCTGGGGTTCCCTAATCCGAAGGGCGGCGGCGCCCCAGGCCTGGGGTTCCCAACGCTTAAGGGCTGGGGCGCCGTAGACCTGGGACTCCCAAAGCTTAAGGGCTGGAGCACCCCAAGACTGGGTCTCCCAAAGCCTAAGTGCTGGGTACCCCAGGGCTGGGGCTACCTATGCCAAAGGGCTGGAGCGCCCCAGGCCTGGGGCTCCCAAAGCCTAAGGGCTGGGCCGCCCCTGGCCTGGAGCTCCCAAAGCCTAAGGCTGGGGCGCCACAGGTCTGGGGCTCCCTAAGACTAAAAGGTGGAGCGCCCCAGGCCTGGGATTCTCTAAGCCTAAGGGCTGTGGCGCCCAGGCCTGGGGCTCCCTAAGCCTAAGGGCAGGGGAGCCCCAGACCTGGGGCACCCTAAGCCTAAGGGCTGGGGCGCCCCAGGCCTGGGGATCCCAAAGCCTAAGGGCTAGGGCACCCTAGGCCTGGCGCACCCTAAGCCGAAGTGCTGGGGCGTTCCAGGCCATGGGCTCCCTAAGCCTAAGGGCTGGGGCACCCCAGGCCTGAGGCTCCCTAAGCCAAAGGGCTGGGATGCCCCAGGCCTGGGGCTCCCTAAGCCGAAGGGCTGGGTCCCCTCAGGCCTGGGGCTCCCTAAGTCTAAGGGCTGAGGCGCCCCAGGCCTGGGGCTACCAAAGCCTATTGGCTGGGCGCCCCAGCCTGGGTCACCCAAAGCCTAAGGGCTGGGGAGCCCTAGGCCTGGCGCGCCCTAAGCCGAAGGGCTGGGGCGTCCCAGGCCGTGAGCTCCCTAAGCCTAAGGGCTGGTGCGCCCCAGGCCTGAGGCTCCCTAAGCCTAAGGGTTGGAGCGCCCCACGCCTGGGGCTCCCAAATCCTAAGGGCTGGCACGTCCCAGGCCTTGGTCTCCCAAAACCAAAGGGCTGGGGCGCCCCAGGCCTGGGGCTCCCAAGCCTAAGGGCTGGGGTACCCCAGGGCTGGAGCTCCAAAAGCCTAAAGGCTGAGGCGACCCAGTCCTGGGTCTCCCTAAGCCTAAAGGCTGGAGGGCCACAGGCCTGGGGCTCCCTAAGCTTAAAGGCTGGGGCGCCCCAGGCCTGGAGCTCACAAAGCCTAAGGCTGGGGCGCCACAGGTCTTGGGCCCCCTAAGCCTAAGAGCTGGGGCACCCCAGGCCTGGGGTTCTCTAACCCTAAGGGCTGTTGTGCCCCAGGCCTGCGGCTCCCTAAGCCTAAGAGCTGGAGCTTCCCAGGCCTGGGTCTCCCTAAGCCTAAGGGCTTGGGCGCCATAGGCCTGGGGCTCCAAAAGCCTAAGGGGTGGGGAGCCCTAGGCCTGGGGCTCCCAAAGCCTAAGGGCTGGGGGGACCCAGGCCTGGAGCTCCCAAAGGCTAAGGGCTGGGGTGCACCAAGCCTCGGGCTCCCAAAGCCTAAGGGCTGTGGCGCCCCAGTCCTGGGACTCCCAAAGCCAAAGGGCTGGCGCGCCCTAGGCCATGGGCTCCCTAAGCCGAAGGGCTGGGGCGACCCAGTCCTGGGGCTCCCTAAGCCTAAGGGCTGGGGGGCCACAAGCCTGGGGCTCCCTAAGCCTAAAGGCTTTGGAGCCCCAGGCCAGCAGCTCCCTAAGCCTAAGGGTTGGGGCGCCCCAGGCTGGGGGCTCCCTAAGACTAAGGTCGGGGCACCCCAGGCCTGGGGTTCCAAAATCCGAAGGGCGGGGGCGCTCCAGGCCTGGGGCTCCCAACGCCTAAGGGCTGGGGCGCCGCAGACCTGGGCCTCCCAATGCCTAAGGCTGGGGCACCACAGGTCTGGGGCTCCCTAAGACTAAGAGCTGGGGCGCCCCAGGCCTGGGATTCTCTAAGCCTAAGGGCTGTGGCGCCCAGGCCTGGGGCTCCCTAAGCTTAAGGGCTGGGGCGCCCCAGGCCTGGGGATCCCAAAGCCTTAGGGCTAGGGTGCCCAAGGCCTGGCGGACCCTAAGCCGAAGTGCTGGGGCGTCCCAGGCCATGGGCTCCCTAAGCCTAAGGGCTGGGGCACCCCAGGCCTGGGGCTCCCTAAGCCGAATGGCTCGGACGCCCCAGGCCTGGGGATCCCTAAGTCTAAGGGCAGAGGTTCCCCAGCTCTGGGGCTACCAAAGCCTAAGGGCTGGGCGCCCCAGGCCTGGGGCACCCAAAGCCTAAGTGCTGGGGAGCCCTAAGCCTGGCGCGCCCTAAGCCGAAGGGCTGGGGCGTCCCAGGCCATGAGCTCCCTAAGCCTAAGGGCTGGTGCGCTCCAGGCCTGAGGCTCCCTAATCCTAAGGGTTGCAGCGCCCCACGCCTGAGGCTCCCAAATTCTAAGGGCTGGTGCGCCCCAGGCCTTGGTCTCCCAAAACCAAAGGGCTGGGGCTCCCCAGGCCTGGGGCTGCCAAAGCCTAAGTGCTGGGGCACCCCGGCCTGGGGCTCCCAAATACTAACGCTGGTACGCCCCTGGCCAGGGGCTCCTTAAGCCGAAGGGCTGTGGCGCCCCAGGCCAGGAGCTCCCAAAGCCTAAGGGCTGGGGCGCCCCTGGCCAAGGGCTCCCTAAGCCTAAGCGCTGGGGAGTACCATGCCTGGGGCTCCCAAAGCCTAATGGCTGGGATGTCCCAGGGCTGGAGCGTCAAAAGCCTAAAGGCTGGGGCGACCCAGTCCTGGGGCTCCCTTAGCCTAAGGGCTGGGGGGCCACAGGCCTGGGGCTCCCTAAGCCTAAAGTCTGCGGCGCCCCAGGTCTGGAGCTCCCAAAGCCTAGGGCTGGGGCGCCACAGGTCTGGGGCTCCCTAAGCCTAAGTGCTGGGGCGCCCCAAGCCTGGGATTCTCTAAGCCTAAGGGCTGGGGCCCCGCAGACCTGGGCCTCCCAATCCCTAAGGCTGGGGCGCCACAGGTCTGGGGCTCCCTAAGACTAAGAGCTGGGGCGCCCCAGGCCTGGGGTTCTCTAAGCCTAAGTGCTGTGGCGCCCCAGGCCTGGGGCTCCCTAAGCCTAAGAGCTGGAGCTTCCCAGGCCTGGGTCTCCCTAAGCCTAAGGGCTTGGGCGCCATAGGCCTGGGGCACCAAAAGCATAAGTGCTGGGGTGCCCCAGGCCTGGGGCTCCCAAAGCCTAAGGGCAGGGGCGTCCCCGACCTGGGGCACCCTATGCCGAAGGGCTGGGGCGACCCAGTCCTGAGGCTCCCTAAGCCTAAGGGCTGGTGGGCCACAGACCTGGGGCTCCCTAAGCCTAAAGGCTGTGGCGCCCCAGGCCAGGAGCTCCCTAAGCCTAAGGGTTGGGGCGCCCCAGGCCGGGGGCTCCCAAAGCCTAAGGGCGGGGGCACCCCAGGCCTGGGGTTCCCTAATCCGAAGGGCGGGGGCGCCCCAGGCCTGGGGCTCCCAACGCTTAAGGGCTGGAGCACCCCAAGCCTGGGTCTCCCAAAGCCTAAATGCTGGGTACCCCAGGGCTGGGGCTACCTATGCCAAAGGGCTGGAGCGCCCCAGGCCTGGGGCTCCCAAAGCCTAAGGGCTGGGGCGCCCCAGGCCTGGAGCCCCCAAAGCCTAAAGCTGGGGCGCCACAGGTATGGGGCTCCCTAAGACTAAAAGTTGGGGCGCCCCAGGCCTGGGATTCTCTAAGCCTAAGGGCAGTGGCGCCCAGGCCTAGGGCTCCCTAAGCCTAAGGGCTGGGGAGCCCCAGACCTGGGGCACCCTAAGCCTAAGGGCTGGGGCGCCCCAAGCCTGGGGATCCCAAAGCCTAAGGGCTAGGGCGCCCTAGGCCTGGCGCACCCTAAGCCGAAGTGCTGGGGCGTTCCAGGCCATGGGCTCCATAAGCCTAAGGGCTGGGGCACCCCAGGCCTGGGGCTCCCTAAGCCAAAGGGCTGGGACGCCCGAGGCTTGGGGCTCCCTAAGCCGAAGGGCTGGGTCCCCTCAGGCATGGGGCTCCCTAAGTCTAAGGGCTTAGGCGCCCCAGACCTGGGGCTACCAAAGCCTATTGGCTGGGCGCCCCAGGCCTGGGGCACCCAAAGCCTAAGGGCTGGGGAGCCCTAGGCCTGGCGCGCCCTAAGCCGAAGGGCTGGGGCGTCCCAGGCCATGAGCTCCCTAAGCCTAAGGGCTGCTGCACCCCAGGCCTGAAGCTCCCTAAGCCTAAGGGTTGGAGCGCCCCACGCCTGGGGCTCCCAAATCCTAAGGGCTGGCGCGTACCAGGCCTTGGTCTCCCAAAACCAAAGGGCTGGGGCTCCCCAGGCCTGGGGCTGCCAAAGCCTAAGTGCTGGGGCACCCCGGCCTGGGGCTCCCAAATACTAACGCTGGTACGCCCCTGGCCAGGGGCTCCTTAAGCCGAAGGGCTGTGGCGCCCCAGGCCAGGAGCTCCCAAAGCCTAAGGGCTGGGGCGCCCCTGGCCAAGGGCTCCCTAAGCCTAAGCGCTGGGGAGTACCATGCCTGGGGCTCCCAAAGCCTAATGGCTGGGATGTCCCAGGGCTGGAGCGTCAAAAGCCTAAAGGCTGGGGCGACCCAGTCCTGGGGCTCCCTTAGCCTAAGGGCTGGGGTGCCACAGGCCTGGGGCTCCCTAAGCCTAAAGTCTGCGGCGCCCCAGGTCTGGAGCTCCCAAAGCCTAGGGCTGGGGCGCCACAGGTCTGGGGCTCCCTAAGCCTAAGTGCTGGGGCGCCCCAAGCCTGGGATTCTCTAAGCCTAAGGGCTGGGGCCCCGCAGACCTGGGCCTCCCAATCCCTAAGGCTGGGGCGCCACAGGTCTGGGGCTCCCTAAGACTAAGAGCTGGGGCGCCCCAGGCCTGGGGTTCTCTAAGCCTAAGTGCTGTGGCGCCCCAGGCCTGGGGCTCCCTAAGCCTAAGAGCTGGAGCTTCCCAGGCCTGGGTCTCCCTAAGCCTAAGGGCTTGGGCGCCATAGGCCTGGGGCACCAAAAGCATAAGTGCTGGGGTGCCCCAGGCCTGGGGCTCCCAAAGCCTAAGGGCAGGGGCGTCCCCGACCTGGGGCACCCTATGCCGAAGGGCTGGGGCGACCCAGTCCTGAGGCTCCCTAAGCCTAAGGGCTGGTGGGCCACAGACCTGGGGCTCCCTAAGCCTAAAGGCTGTGGCGCCCCAGGCCAGGAGCTCCCTAAGCCTAAGGGTTGGGGCGCCCCAGGCCGGGGGCTCCCAAAGCCTAAGGGCGGGGGCACCCCAGGCCTGGGGTTCCCTAATCCGAAGGGCGGGGGCGCCCCAGGCCTGGGGCTCCCAACGCTTAAGGGCTGGAGCACCCCAAGCCTGGGTCTCCCAAAGCCTAAATGCTGGGTACCCCAGGGCTGGGGCTACCTATGCCAAAGGGCTGGAGCGCCCCAGGCCTGGGGCTCCCAAAGCCTAAGGGCTGGGGCGCCCCAGGCCTGGAGCCCCCAAAGCCTAAAGCTGGGGCGCCACAGGTATGGGGCTCCCTAAGACTAAAAGTTGGGGCGCCCCAGGCCTGGGATTCTCTAAGCCTAAGGGCAGTGGCGCCCAGGCCTAGGGCTCCCTAAGCCTAAGGGCTGGGGAGCCCCAGACCTGGGGCACCCTAAGCCTAAGGGCTGGGGCGCCCCAAGCCTGGGGATCCCAAAGCCTAAGGGCTAGGGCGCCCTAGGCCTGGCGCACCCTAAGCCGAAGTGCTGGGGCGTTCCAGGCCATGGGCTCCATAAGCCTAAGGGCTGGGGCACCCCAGGCCTGGGGCTCCCTAAGCCAAAGGGCTGGGACGCCCGAGGCTTGGGGCTCCCTAAGCCGAAGGGCTGGGTCCCCTCAGGCATGGGGCTCCCTAAGTCTAAGGGCTTAGGCGCCCCAGACCTGGGGCTACCAAAGCCTATTGGCTGGGCGCCCCAGGCCTGGGGCACCCAAAGCCTAAGGGCTGGGGAGCCCTAGGCCTGGCGCGCCCTAAGCCGAAGGGCTGGGGCGTCCCAGGCCATGAGCTCCCTAAGCCTAAGGGCTGCTGCACCCCAGGCCTGAGGCTCCCTAAGCCTAAGGGTTGGAGCGCCCCACGCCTGGGGCTCCCAAATCCTAAGGGCTGGCGCGTACCAGGCCTTGGTCTCCCAAAACCAAAGGGCTGGGGCGCCCCAGGCCTGGGGCTCCCAAGCCTAAGGGCTGGGGTGCCCCAGGGTTGGAGCTCCAAAAGCCTAAAGGCTGAGGCGACCCAGTCCTGGGGCTCCCTAAGCCTAAGGGCTGGAGGGCCACAGGCCTGGGGCTCCCTAAGCTTAAAGGCTGGGGCGCCCCAGGCCTGGAGCTCACAAAGCCTAAGTCTGGGGCGCCACAGATCTGGGGCCCCCTAAGCCTAAGAGCTGGGGCACCCCAGGCCTGGGGTTCTCTAAGCCTAAGGGCTGTTGCGCCCCAGGCCTGCGGCTCCATAAGCCTAAGAGCTGGAGCTTCCCAGGCCTGGGTCTACCTAAGCCTAAGGGCTTGGGCGCCATAGGCCTGTGGCTCCAAAAGCCAAAAGGGTGGGGAGCCCCAGGCCTGGGGCTCCCAAAGCCTAAGGGCTGGGGCACCCCAGGCCTGGGGCTCCCAAAGCCTAAGGGCTGGGGTGCACCAAGCCTGGGGCTCCCAAAGCCTAAGGGCTGTGACGCCCCAGGCCTGGGACTCCCAAAGCCAAAGGGCTGGGGCGCCCCAGGCCATGGGCTCCCTAAGCCGAAGGGCTGGAGCGACCCAGTCCTGGGGCTCCCTAAGCCTAAAGGCTGGGGGGCCACAGGCCTGGGGCTCCCTAAGCCTAAAGGCTGTGGCGCCCCAGGCCAGGAGCTCCCTAAGCCTAAGGGCGGGGCACCCCAGGCCTGGGGTTCCAAAATCCGAAGGGCGGGGGCGCTCCAGGCCTGGGGCTCCCAACGCCTAAGGGCTGGGGCCCCGCAGACCTGGGACTCCCAATGCCTAAGGCTGGGGCGCCACAGGTCTGGGGCTCCCTAAGACTAAGAGCTGGGGCGCCCCAGGCCTGGGATTCTCTAAGCCTAAGGGCTGTGGCGCCCAGGCCTGGGGCTCCCTAAGCCTAAGGGCTGGGCGCCCCAGGCCTGGGGATCCCAAAGCCTTAGGGCTAGGGTGCCCTAGGCCTGGCGCGCCCTAAGCAGAAGTGCTGGGGCGTCCCAGGCCATGGGCTCCCTAAGCCTAAGGGCTGGGGCACCCCAGGCCTGGGGCTCCCTAAGCCGAAGGGCTGGGACGCCCAATGCCTGGGGCTCCCTAAGCCGAAGGGCTGGGTCCCCTCAGGCCTGGGGATCCCTAAGTCTAAGGGCAGAGGTGCCCCAGCCCTGGGGCTACCAAAGCCTAAGGGCTGGGCGCCCCAGGCCTGGGGCACCCAAAGCCTAAGGGCTGGGGAGCCCTAAGCCTGGCGCGCCCTAAGCCGAAGGGCTGGGGCGTCCCAGGCCATGAGCTCCCTAAGCCTAAGGGCTGGTGCGCTCCAGGCCTGAGGCTCCCTAATCCTAGAGGGTTGCAGCGCCCCACGCCTGAGGCTCCTAAATCCTAAGGGGTGGCGCGCCCCAGGCCTTGGTCTCCCAAAACCAAAGGGCTGGGGCTCCCCAGGCCTGGGGCTGCCAAAGCCTAAGAGCTGGGGCACCCCGGCCTGGGGCTCCCAAAGCCTAAGGCAGGGACGACCCTGGCCAGGGGCTCCTTAAGCCGAAGGGCTGTGGCGCCCCAGGCCAGGAGCTCCCAAAGCCTAAGGGCTGGGGCGCCCCTGGCCAAGGGCTCCCTAAGCCTAAGCGCTGGGACGTACCATGCCTGGGGCTCCCAAAGCCTAATGGCTGGGATGTCCCAGGGCTGGAGCTTCAAAAGCCTAAAGGCTGGGGCGACCCAGTCCTGGGGCTCCCTTAGCCTAAGGGCTGGGGGGCCACAGGCCTGGGGCTCCCTAAGCCTAAAGTCTGGGGCGCCCCAGGTCTGGAGCTCCCAAAGCCTAAGGCTGGGGCGCCACAGGTCTGGGGCTCCCTAAGCCTAAGTGCTGGGGCGCCCCAGGCCTGGGGTTATCTAAGCCTAAGTGCTGTGGCGACCCAGGCCTGGGGCTCCCTAAGCCTAAGAGCTGGAGCTTCCCAGGCCTGGGTCTCCCTAAGCCTAAGGGCTTAGGCGCCATAGGCCTGGGGCACCAAAAGCATAAGGGCTGGGGCGCCCCAGGCCTGGGGCTCCCAAAGCCTTAGGGCTGGGGCGTCCCCGACCTGGGGCACCCTATGCCGAAGGGCTGGGGCGACCCCGTCCTGGGGCTCCCTAAGCCTAAGGGCTGGGGGGCCACAGGCCTGGGGCTCCCTAAGCCTAAAGGCTGTGGTGCCCCAGGCCAGGAGCTCCCTAAGCCTAAGGGTTGGGGCACCCCAGGCCGGGGGCTCCCTAAGTCTAAGGGCGGGGGCACCCCAGGCCTCGGGTTCCCTAATCCGAAGGGCGGGGGCGCCCCAGGTCTGGGTCTCCCAAAGCCTAAGTGCTGGGTACCCCAGGGCTGGGTCTACCTATGACAAAGGGCTGGAGCGCCCCAGGCCTGGGGCTCCCAAAGCCTAAGGCTGGGGCGCCACAGGTCTGGGGCTCCCTAAGTCTAAGAGCTGGGGCGCCCCGGCCTGGGATTCTCTAAGCCTAAGGGCTGTGGCGCCCAGGCCATGGGCTCCCTAAGCCTAAGGGCTGGGGCGCCCCAGGCCTGGGGATCCCAAAGCCTAAGGGCTAGGGCGCCCTAGGCCTGGCGCGCCCTAAGCCGAAGTTCTGGGGCGTTCCAGGCCATGGGCTCCCTCAGCCTAAGGGCTGGGACGCCCCAGGCCTGGGGCTCCCTAAGCCGAAGGGCTGGGTCCCCTCAGGCCTGGGGCTCCCTAAGTATAAGGGCTGAGGCGCCCCAGGCCTGGGGCTACCAAAGCCTAAGGGCTGGGCGCCCTAGGCCTGGGGCACCCAAAGCCTAAGAGCTGGGGAGCCCTAGGCCTGGCGCGCCCTAAGCCGAAGGGCTGGGGCGTCCCAGGCCATGAGCTCCATAAGCCTAAGGGCTGGTGCGCCCCAGGCCTGAGGCTCCCTAAGCCTAAGGGTTGGAGGGCCCCACGCCTGGGGCTCCCAAATCCTAAGGGCTGGCGCGCCCCAGGCCTTGGTCTCCCAAAACCAAAGGGCTGGGGCGCCCCAGGCCTGGGGCTCCCAAAGCCTACGGGCTGGGGTACCCCGGCCTGGGGCTCCCTAAGCCTAAGGGCTGGGGAGCCCCAGACCTGGGGCACCCTAAGCCTAAGGGCTGGGGCGCCCCAAGCCTGGGGATCCCAAAGCCTAAGGGCTAGGGCGCCCTAGGCCTGGCGCACCCTAAGCCGAAGTGCTGGGGCGTTCCAGGCCATGGGCTCCATAAGCCTAAGGGCTGGGGCACCCCAGGCCTGGGGCTCCCTAAGCCAAAGGGCTGGGACGCCCGAGGCTTGGGGCTCCCTAAGCCGAAGGGCTGGGTCCCCTCAGGCCTGGGGCTCCCTAAGTCTAAGGGCTTAGGCGCCCCAGACCTGGGGCTACCAAAGCCTATTGGCTGGGCGCCCCAGGCCTGGGGCACCCAAAGCCTAAGGGCTGGGGAGCCCTAGGCCTGGCGCGCCCTAAGCCGAAGGGCTGGGGCGTCCCAGGCCATGAGCTCCCTAAGCCTAAGGGCTGCTGCACCCCAGGCCTGAGGCTCCCTAAGCCTAAGGGTTGGAGCGCCCCACGCCTGGGGCTCCCAAATCCTAAGGGCTGGCGCGTACCAGGCCTTGGTCTCCCAAAACCAAAGGGCTGGGGCGCCCCAAGCCTTGGGCTCCCAAGCCTAAGGGCTGGGGTGCCCCAGGGTTGGAGCTCCAAAAACCTAAAGGCTGAGGCGACCCAGTCCTGGGGCTCCCTAAGCCTAAGGGCTGGAGGGCCACAGGCCTGGGGCTCCCTAAGCTTAAAGGCTGGGGCGCCCCAGGCCTGGAGCTCACAAAGCCTAAGTCTGGGGCGCCACAGATCTGGGGCCCCCTAAGCCTAAGAGCTGGGGCACCCCAGGCCTGGGGTTCTCTAAGCCTAAGGGCTGTTGCGCCCCAGGCCTGCGGCACCATAAGCCTAAGAGCTGGAGCTTCCCAGGCCTGGGTCTACCTAAGCCTAAGGGCTTGGGCGCCATAGGCCTGTGGCTCCAAAAGCCTAAGGGGTGGGGAGCCCCAGGCCTGGGGCTCCCAAAGCCTAAGGGCTGGGGCGCCCCAGGCCTGGGGCTCCCAAAGCCTAAGGGCTGGGGTGCACCAAGCCTGGGGCTCCCAAAGCCTAAGGGCTGTGACGCCCCAGGCCTGGGACTCCCAAAGCCAAAGGGCTGGGGCGCCCCAGGCCATGGGCTCCCTAAGCCGAAGGGCTGGAGCGACCCAGTCCTGGGGCTCCCTAAGCCTAAAGGCTGGGGGGCCACAGGCCTGGGGCTCCCTAAGCCTAAGGGCGGGGCACCCCAGGCCTGGGGTTCCAAAATCCGAAGGGCGGGGGCGCTCCAGGCCTGGGGCTCCCAACGCCTAAGGGCTGGGGCCCCGCAGACCTGGGCATCCCAATGCCTAAGGCTGGGGCGCCACAGGTCTGGGGCTCCCTAAGACTAAGAGCTGGGGCGCCCCAGGCCTGGGATTCTCTAAGCCTAAGGGCTGTGGCGCCCAGGCCTGGGGCTCCCTAAGCCTAAGGGCTGGGCGCCCCAGGCCTGGGGATCCCAAAGCCTTAGGGCTAGGGTGCCCTAGGCCTGGCGCGCCCTAAGCAGAAGTGCTGTGGCGTCCCAGGCCATGGGCTCCCTAAGCCTAAGGGCTGGGGCACCCCAGGCCTGGGGCTCCCTAAGCCGAAGGGCTGGGACGCCCAAGGCCTGGGGCTCCCTAAGCCGAAGGGCTGGGTCCCCTCAGGCCTGGGGATCCCTAAGTCTAAGGGCAGAGGTGCCCCAGCTCTGGGGCTACCAAAGCCTAAGGGCTGGGCGCCCCAGGCCTGGGGCACCCAAAGCCTAAGGGCTGGGGAGCCCTAAGCCTGGCGCGCCCTAAGCCGAAGGGCTGGGGCGTCCCAGGCCATGAGCTCCCTAAGCCTAAGGGCTGGTGCGCTCCAGGCCTGAGGCTCCCTAATCCTAAGGGTTGGAGCGCCCCACGCTTGAGGCTCCTAAATCCTAAGGGGTGGCGCGCCCCAGGCCTTGGTCTCCCAAAACCAAAGGGCTGGGGCTCCCCAGGCCTGGGGCTGCCAAAGCCTAAGAGCTGGGGCACCCCGGCCTGGGGCTCCCAAAGCCTAAGGCAGGGACGACCCTGGCCAGGGGCTCCTTAAGCCGAAGGGCTGTGGCGCCCCAGGCCAGGAGCTCCCAAAGCCTAAGGGCTGGGGCGCCCCTGGCCAAGGGCTCCCTAAGCCTAAGCGCTGGGACGTACCATGCCTGGGGCTCCCAAAGCCTAATGGCTGGGATGTCCCAGGGCTGGAGCTTCAAAAGCCTAAAGGCTGGGGCGACCCAGTCCTGGGGCTCCCTTAGCCTAAGGGCTGGGGGGCCACAGGCCTGGGGCTCCCTAAGCCTAAAGTCTGGTGCGCCCCAGGTCTGGAGCTCCCAAAGCCTTAGGCTGGGGCGCCACAGGTCTGGGGCTCCCTAAGCCTAAGTGCTGGGGCGCCCCAAGCCTGGGGTTATCTAAGCCTAAGTGCTGTGGCGACCCAGGCCTGGGGCTCCCTAAGCCTAAGAGCTGGAGCTTCCCAGGCCTGGGTCTCCCTAAGCCTAAGGGCTTAGGCGCCATATGCCTGGGGCACCAAAAGCATAAGGGCTGGGGCGCCCCAGGCCTGGGGCTCCCAAAGCCTTAGGGCTGGGGCGTCCCCGACCTGGGGCACCCTATGCCGATGGGCTGGGGCGACCCAGTCCTGGGGCTCCCTAAGCCTAAGGGCTGGGGCGCCCCAGGCCTGGGGCTCCCAAAGCCTAAGGGCTGGGGTGCACCAAGCCTGGGGCTCCCAAAGCCTAAGGGCTGTGACGCCCCAGGCCTGGGACTCCCAAAGCCAAAGGGCTGGGGCGCCCCAGGCCATGGGCTCCCTAAGCCGAAGGGCTGGAGCGACCCAGTCCTGGGGCTCCCTAAGCCTAAAGGCTGGGGGGCCACAGGCCTGGGGCTCCCTAAGCCTAAGGGCGGGGCACCCCAGGCCTGGGGTTCCAAAATCCGAAGGGCGGGGGCGCTCCAGGCCTGGGGCTCCCAACGCCTAAGGGCTGGGGCCCCGCAGACCTGGGCATCCCAATGCCTAAGGCTGGGGCGCCACAGGTCTGGGGCTCCCTAAGACTAAGAGCTGGGGCGCCCCAGGCCTGGGATTCTCTAAGCCTAAGGGCTGTGGCGCCCAGGCCTGGGGCTCCCTAAGCCTAAGGGCTGGGCGCCCCAGGCCTGGGGATCCCAAAGCCTTAGGGCTAGGGTGCCCTAGGCCTGGCGCGCCCTAAGCAGAAGTGCTGTGGCGTCCCAGGCCATGGGCTCCCTAAGCCTAAGGGCTGGGGCACCCCAGGCCTGGGGCTCCCTAAGCCGAAGGGCTGGGACGCCCAAGGCCTGGGGCTCCCTAAGCCGAAGGGCTGGGTCCCCTCAGGCCTGGGGATCCCTAAGTCTAAGGGCAGAGGTGCCCCAGCTCTGGGGCTACCAAAGCCTAAGGGCTGGGCGCCCCAGGCCTGGGGCACCCAAAGCCTAAGGGCTGGGGAGCCCTAAGCCTGGCGCGCCCTAAGCCGAAGGGCTGGGGCGTCCCAGGCCATGAGCTCCCTAAGCCTAAGGGCTGGTGCGCTCCAGGCCTGAGGCTCCCTAATCCTAAGGGTTGGAGCGCCCCACGCTTGAGGCTCCTAAATCCTAAGGGGTGGCGCGCCCCAGGCCTTGGTCTCCCAAAACCAAAGGGCTGGGGCTCCCCAGGCCTGGGGCTGCCAAAGCCTAAGAGCTGGGGCACCCCGGCCTGGGGCTCCCAAAGCCTAAGGCAGGGACGACCCTGGCCAGGGGCTCCTTAAGCCGAAGGGCTGTGGCGCCCCAGGCCAGGAGCTCCCAAAGCCTAAGGGCTGGGGCGCCCCTGGCCAAGGGCTCCCTAAGCCTAAGCGCTGGGACGTACCATGCCTGGGGCTCCCAAAGCCTAATGGCTGGGATGTCCCAGGGCTGGAGCTTCAAAAGCCTAAAGGCTGGGGCGACCCAGTCCTGGGGCTCCCTTAGCCTAAGGGCTGGGGGGCCACAGGCCTGGGGCTCCCTAAGCCTAAAGTCTGGTGCGCCCCAGGTCTGGAGCTCCCAAAGCCTTAGGCTGGGGCGCCACAGGTCTGGGGCTCCCTAAGCCTAAGTGCTGGGGCGCCCCAAGCCTGGGGTTATCTAAGCCTAAGTGCTGTGGCGACCCAGGCCTGGGGCTCCCTAAGCCTAAGAGCTGGAGCTTCCCAGGCCTGGGTCTCCCTAAGCCTAAGGGCTTAGGCGCCATATGCCTGGGGCACCAAAAGCATAAGGGCTGGGGCGCCCCAGGCCTGGGGCTCCCAAAGCCTTAGGGCTGGGGCGTCCCCGACCTGGGGCACCCTATGCCGATGGGCTGGGGCGACCCAGTCCTGGGGCTCCCTAAGCCTAAGGGCTGGGGGGCCACAGGCCTGGGGCTCCCTAAGCCTAAAGGCTGTGGTGCCCCAGGCCAGGAGCTCCCTAAGCCTAAGGGTTGGGGCGCCCCAGGCCGGGGGCTCCCTAAGTCTAAGGGCGGGGGCACCCCAGGCCTCGGGTTCCCTAATCCGAAGGGCGGGGGCGCCCCAGGTCTGGGTCTCCCAAAGTCTAAGTGCTGGGTACCCCAGGGCTGGGTCTACCTATGACAAAGGGCTGGAGCGCCCCAGGCCTGGGGCTCCCAAAGCCTAAGGCTGGGGCGCCACAGGTCTGGGGCTCCCTAAGTCTAAGAGCTGGGGCGCCCCGGCCTGGGATTCTCTAAGCCTAAGGGCTGTGGCGCCCAGGCCATGGGCTCCCTAAGCCTAAGGGCTGGGGCGCCCCAGGCCTGGGGATCCCAAAGCCTAAGGGCTAGGGCGCCCTAGGCCTGGCGCGCCCTAAGCCGAAGTTCTGGGGCGTTCCAGGCCATGGGCTCCCTCAGCCTAAGGGCTGGGACGCCCGAGGCCTGGGGCTCCCTAAGCCGAAGGGCTGGGTCCCCTCAGGCCTGGGGCTCCCTAAGTATAAGGGCTGAGGCGCCCCAGGCCTGGGGCTACCAAAGCCTAAGGGCTGGGCGTCCTAGGCCTGAGGCACCCAAAGCCTAAGAGCTGGGGAGCCCTAGGCCTGGCGCGCCCTAAGCCGAAGGGCTGGGGAGTCCCAGGCCATGAGCTCCATAAGCCTAAGGGCTGGTGCGACCCAGGCCTGAGGCTCCCTAAGCCTAAGGGTTGGAGGGCCCCACGCCTGGGGCTCCCAAATCCTAAGGGCTGGCGCGCCCCAGGCCTTGGTCTCCCAAAACCAAAGGGCTGGGGCGCCCCAGGCCTGGGGCTCCCAAAGCCTAAGGGCTGGGGTACCCCGGCCTGGGGCTCCCAAAGCCTAAGGGTGGGACGCCCCTGGCCAGGGGCTCCTTAAGCCAAAGGGCTGGGGCGCCCCAGGCCAGGGGCTCCCAAAGCCTAAGGGCTGGGGCGCCCCTTGCCAAAGGCTCCTTAAGCCTAAGCGCTGGGGCGTACCATGCCTGGGGCTCCCAAAGCCTAAGGGCTGGGGTGCCCGAGGACTGGAGCTCCAAAAGCCTAAAGGCTGGAGCGACCCAGTCCTGGGGCTCCCCTAGCCTAAGGGCTGGGGGGCCCCAGGCCTGGGGCTCCCTAAGCCTAAGCGCTGGAGCTTCCCACGACTAGGTCTCCCTAAGCCTAAGGGCTTGGACGCCATAGGCCTGGGACTCCAAAAGCCTAAGGGCTGGGGTGCCCCATGCCTGGGGTTCTCTAAGACTCAATGCTGTGGCGCCCCAGGCCTGGGGCTCCCTAAGCCTAAGAGCTGGAGCTTCCCAAGCCTGGGTCTCCCTAAGGCTAAGGGCTTGGGCGCCATAGGCCTGTGGCACCAAAAGCCTAAGGGCTGGGGAGCCCCAGGCCTGGGGCTTCCAAAGCCTAAGGGCTGGGGCATCCCCAACCTGGGGCACCCTATGCCTAAGGGCTGCGGCGCCCCAGCCCTGGGGATCCCAAAGCCTAAGGGCTAGGGCGCCCTAGGCCTGGCGCGCCCTAAACCGAAGTGCTGGGGAGCCCTAGGCCTGGCGTGCCCTAAGCCGAAGGGCTGGGGCGTCCCAAGCCGTGGGCTCCCTAAGCCTAAGGGCTGGTGCGCCCCAGGTCTGGGGCTCCCTAAGCCGAAGGGCTGGGGCACCACGGCTTGGGCTCCCAAAGTGTAAGGCTGGGACGCCCCTGGCCAGGGGCTCCCTAAGCCGAAGGGCTGGTGCGCCCCAGGCCAGGGTCTCCCAAAGCCTAAGGGCTGGGGCGCCCCAGGCCAAGGGCTCCCTAAGCCTAAGGGCTGGGGCGTACCATGCCTGGGGCTCCCAAAGCCTAAGGGCTGGGCGCCCCAGGACTGGGGCTCCCAAAGCCTAGGGGCTGGGGTGCCCCAGGGCTGGAGCTCCAATAGCCTAAAGGCTGGAGCGACCCAGTCCTGCGGCTCCCTAAGCCTAAGTGCTGGGGGCCACAGGCCTGGGGCTCCCTAAGCCTAAGGGCTGGGGCGCCCCTTGCCAAAGGCTCCTTAAGCCTAAGCGCTGGAGCTTCCCACGACTAGGTCTCCCTAAGCCTAAGGGCTTGGACGCCATAGGCCTGGGACTCCAAAAGCCTAAGGGCTGGGGTGCCCCATGCCTGGGGTTCTCTAAGACTCAATGCTGTGGCGCCCCAGGCCTGGGGCTCCCTAAGCCTAAGAGCTGGAGCTTCCCAAGCCTGGGTCTCCCTAAGGCTAAGGGCTTGGGCGCCATAGGCCTGTGGCACCAAAAGCCTAAGGGCTGGGGAGCCCCAGGCCTGGGGCTTCCAAAGCCTAAGGGCTGGGGCGTCCCCGACCTGGGGCACCCTATGCCTAAGGGCTGCGGCGCCCCAGCCCTGGGGATCCCAAAGCCTAAGGGCTAGGGCGCCCTGGGCCTGGCGCGCCCTAAACCGAAGTGCTGGGGAGCCCTAGGCCTGGCGTGCCCTAAGCCGAAGGGCTGGGGCGTCCCAAGCCATGGGCTCCCTAAGCCTAAGGGCTGGTGCGCCCCAGGCCTGGGGCTCCCTAAGCCGAAGGGCTGGGGCACCACGGCTTGGGCTCCCAAAGTGTAAGGCTGGGACGCCCCTGGCCAGGGGCTCCCTAAGCCGAAGGACTGGTGCGCCCCAGGCCAGGGTCTCCCAAAGCCTAAGGGCTGGGGCGCCCCAGGCCAAGGGCTCCCTAAGCCTAAGGGCTGGGGCGTACCATGCCTGGGGCTCCCAAAGCCTAAGGGCTGGGCGCCCCAGGACTGGGGCTCCCAAAGCCTAGAGGCTGGGGTGCCCCAGGGCTGGAGCTCCAATATCCTAAAGGCTGGGGCGACCCAGTCCTGGGGCTCCCTTAGCCTAAGGGCTGGGGGGCCACAGGCCTGGGGCTACCTAAGCCTAAAGGTTGGGGCGCCCCAGGCCTGGAAATCCCAAAGCCTAAGGGCTGGGGCGCCGCAGGCCTGGGGCTCCCTAAGCCTAAGGGCTGAGGCGCCCCAGGCCAGGAGCTCCCTAAGCCAAATGTTGGGGCGCCCCAGGCCTGGGGCTCCCTAATCCGAAGGGCGGGGGCACCCCAGGCCTGGGGCCCCCAACGCCTAAGGGCTGGGGCACCGTAGACCTAGGCCTCCCAAAGCCTAAGGGATGGGGCACCCCAAGACTGGGGCTCCCAAAGCCTAAGTGCTGGGGCGCCCCAGGTCTGGAGTTCCCAAAGTCTAAGGCTGGGCGCCACAGGTCTCGGGCTCCCTCATCCGAAGGGCGGGGGCGCCCCAGGCCAGGGGTTCCCAACGCCTAAGGGCTGGGGCGCCGCAGACCTAGGTGTCCCAAAGCCTAAGGGCTGGGGCACCCCAAGACTGGGGGTCCCAAAGCCTAAGTGCTGGGTGCCCCAGGGCTAGGGCTACCTAAGCCAAAGGGCTGGGGTGCCCCAGGCCTGGGGCTCCCAAAACCTAAGGGCTGGGGCGCACCCAGGCCTGGAGTTCCCAAAGTCTAAGGCTGGGGCGCCACAGGTCTGGGGCTCCCTAAACCTAAGAGCTGGGGCGCCCCAGGCCGGGGGTTCTCTAAGCCTAAGGGAAGGGGCGCCCCAGGACTGGAGCTCCCAAAGCCTAAGGGCTGTGGCGCCCCAGGCCTGGAGCTCCCTAAGCCTAAGGGCTTGGGCGCCATAAGCCTGGGGCTCCAAAAGCCTAAGGGCTGGGGGGCCCCATGCCTGGGGCTCCAAAAGCCTAAGGGCTGGGACACCCCAGCCCTGGGGCTCCCTAAGCCGAAGGGCTGGGGCGCCCCAGGCCTGGGGCTACCAAAGCCTAATTTCTGGAGTGCCCCAGTCCTGGGACTCCAAAGCCGAAGGGCTGGGGCGCCCCAGCCCTGGGGCCCCCAAAGCCTAAGGGCTGTGGCACCCCAGGCCTGGTGCTCCTTAAGCCTAATGGTTGGGAAGCCCCAGAACTGGAGCTCCCTAAGCCAAAGAGCTGGGGCGCCCCAGGCCTGGTGCTCCCTAAGAATAAGGGTTGGAACGCCCCAGAACTGGGAAACCCTAAGCCAAAGGGCTGGGGCGTCCCAGGCCATGGGCTCCCTAAGGCTAAAGACTGTGGAGCCCTAGGCCTGGGGCTCCCAAAGCCTAAAGGCTGGGGCGCATCAGGCCTGGGTCTCCCAAAGCCTAAGGGCAGGGGCGACGCAGCCCTTGGGCTCCCTAAGCCTAAGAGCTGGGGCGCCCCAGTCCTGGGTCACCCTAAGCCCAAGGGCTGGGGCTCCCCAGGTCTAGGGCTCCCAAAGCCTAAGGGCTGGGGCGCCCTAGGCCTGGCGCGCCCTAAGCCGAAGGGCGGGGGCGTCCCAGGCCTGGGACTCCCTAAGCCTAAGTGCTGTGGCGACCCAGGCCTGAGGCACCCAAGCTTAAGGGCTGGGGCGCCCCAGGCCTGGGGCTTCCAAAGCCTAAGGGCTGGGTCGCGTCAGGCCTGGGGCTCCCTAAGCCTAATGTCTGGAGCGCTCCATGCCTGGGGATCCCAAAGCCTAAGGGCTGGGGCGCCCTAGGCCTGGCGCGCCCTAAGCCGAAGGGCGGGGGCGTCCCAGGCCATGGGCACCCTAAGTCTAAGGGCAGGGGCGTACCATGCCCGGGGCTCCCAAGCCTAAGGGCTGGGGTGGCCCAGGGCTGGAGCTCCAAAAGCCTAAAAGCTGGGCGACCAAGTCCTGAGGCTCCCTAAGCCTAAGGGCTGGAGGGCCACAGGCCTGGGGCTCCCTAAGCTTAAAGGCTGGGGCGCCCCAGGCCTGGAGCTCCCAATGCCTAAGGCTGGGGCGCCACAGGTCTGTGGCCCCCTAAGCCTAAGAGCTGGGTCACCCCAGGCCTGGGGTTCTCTAAGCCTATGGGCTGTGGCGCCCCAGGCCTGGGGCTCCCTAAGCCTAAGAGATGGAGCTTCCCAGGTCTGGGTCTCCCTAAGCCTAAGGGCTTGGGCGCCATAGGCCTGGGGCTCCAAAAGCCTAAGGGCTAGGGCGCCCAGGGCTGGCGTGCCCTAAACCGAAGTGCTGGGGCGTCCCAGGCTATGGGCTCCCTAAGCCTAAGGGCTGGGGCGCCCCAGGGCATGGGGCTCCCTAAGCCTAAGGGCTGGGAATCTACAGGTTGGGGCTCCCTACGCCGAAGGGCTGGGTCCCCCCAGGCCTGGGGCTCCCTAAGTCTAAGGGCTGAGGCGCCCCAGGCCTGGGGCTACCAAAGCCTAAGGGCTGGGCGCCCCAGGCCTGGGGCACCCTAAGCCTAAGGGCTGGGGAGCTCTAGGTCTGGCGCGCCCTAAGCCGAAGGGGTGGGGCCTCCCAGGCCATGGGCTCACTAAGCCTAAGGGCTGGTGCGCCCCAGGCCTGGGGCTCCCTAAGCCTAAGGGCTGGAGCGCCCCAGGCATGGGGCTCCAAAATCCTAAGGGTTGGCGCGCCCCAGGCCTTGGTCTCCCAAAGCCAAAGGGCTGGGGCGTCCCAGGCCTGGGGCTCCCTAAGCCTAAGGGCTGGGGCACCCCGGCCTGGGGCTCCCAAAAGGTAAGGCTGGGACGCCCCTGGCCAGGGGCTCCCTAAGCCGAAGGGCTGGGGCGCCCCAGGCCAGGGGCTCCCAAAACGTAAGGGCTGGGGCACCCCAGGCCTGGGGCTCCCTAAGCCTTAGGGCTGGGGCGTACCATGCCTGGGGTTCCCAAAGCCTAAGGGCTGGGGCGCCCCAGGCCTGGGGCTCCCAAAGCCTAAGGGCTGGGGTAACCCAGGGCTGGAGCTCCAAAAGCCTAAAGGCTGGGGCGACCCAGTCCTGGGGCTCCCTAAGCCTAAGGGCTGGGGAGCCACAGGCCTGGGGCTCCCTAATCCTAAAGGTTGGGGCGCCCCAGGCCTGGAACTCCCAAAGCCTAAGGGCTGGGGCGCCCCAGGCCTGGGGCTCCCTAAGCCTAAGGGCTGTGGTGCCCAAGGCCAGGAACTCCCTAAACCTAAGGGTTGGGTCGCCCCAGGCCGGGCGCTCCCTAAGCCTAAGGGCAGGGGCACCCCAGGCCTGGGGCTCCCTAATCCGAAGGGCGCTGGCGCCCCAGGCCTGGGGCTGCCAACGCCTAAGGACTGGGGCGCCGTAGACCTAGGCATCCCAAAGCCTAAGGGCTGGGGCACCCCAAGACTGGGGCTCCCAAAGCCTAAGTGCTGGGGCGCCCCAGATCTGGAGTTCCCAAAGTCTAAGGCTGGGGAACCACAGGTCTGGGAATCCCTAAGCCTAAGAGCTGGGGCGCCCCAGGCCTGGGGTTCTCTAAGCCTAAGGGAAGGGGCGCCCCAGGACTGGAGCTCCCAAAGCCTAAGGGCAGTGGCGCCCCAGGCCTGGGGCTCCCTAAGCCTAAGCGCTGGAGCTTCCCAGGCCTGTGTCTCCCTATGCCTAAGGGCTTGGGACCCATAGGCCTGGGGCTCCAAAAGCCTAAGGGCTGGGGGGCCCCAGCCCTGGGGCTCCCTAAGCCGAAGGGCTGGGTACCCCCTGGCATGGGGCTCCCTAAGCCTAAGGGCTGGGGCGCCCCAGGCCTGGGGCTACCAAAGCCTAAGGACTGGGGTGCCCCAGGCCTGGGACTCCCTAAGCCGAAGGGCTGGGGCGCCCCAGCCCTGGTGCCCCAAAAGCCTAAGGGCTGTGGCGCCCCAGGCCTGGGGCTCCCTAAGCCTAAGGGCTGGGGCGACCCAGTCCTGGGGCTCCCTAAGCCTAAGGGCTGGGGGGCCACAGGCCTGGGGCTACCTATGCCAAAGGGCTTGAGCGCCCCAGGCCTGGGGCTCCCAAAGCCTAAGGGCTGGGGCGCCCCTGGCCAAGGGCTCCCTAAGCCTAAGCGCTGGGCGTACCATGCCTGGGGCTCCCAAAGCCTAATGGCTGGGGTGTCCCAGGGCTGGAGCTTCAAAAGCCTAATGGCTGGGGCGACCCAGTCCTGGAGCTCCCAAAGCCTAAGGCTGGGGCGTCACAGGTCTGGGGCTCCCTAAGCCTAAAGTCTGGGGAGCCCCAGACCTAGGGCACCCTAAGCCTAAGGGCTGGGGCGCCCCAGGCCTGGGGATCCCAAAGCCTAAGGGCTAGGGCGCCCTAGGCCTGTCGCGCCCTTAGCCGAAGTTCTGTGGCGTTCCAGGCCATGGGCTCCCTAAGCTTAAGGGCTGGGACGCCCAGGCCTGGGGCTCCCTAAGCCGAAGGCTGGGTCCCCTCAGGCCTGGGGATCCCTAAGTCTAAGGGCAGAGGTGCCCCAGCTCTGGGGCTACCAAAGCCTAAGGGCTGGGCGCCCCAGGCCTGGGGCACCCAAAGCCTAAGGGCTGGGGAGCCCTAGGCCTGGCGCCCCCTAAGCCGAAGGGCTGGGGCATCCCAGGCCATGAGCTCCCTAAGCCTAAGGGCTGGTGCGCTCCAGGCCTGAGGCTCCCTAATCCTAAGGGTTGGAGCGCCCCACGCCTGGGGTTCCCAAATCCTAAGGGCTGGGGTAACCCAGGGCTGGAGCTCCAAAAGCCTAAAGGCTGGGGCGACCCAGTCCTGGGGCTCCCTAAGCCTAAGGGCTGGGGAGCCACAGGCCTAGGGCTCCCTAATCCTAAAGGTTGGGGCGCCCCAGGCCTGGAACTCCCAAAGCCTAAGGGCTGGGGCGCCCCAGGCCTGGGGCTCCCTAAGCCTAAGGGCTGTGGTGCCCAAGGCCAGGAGCTCCCTAAACCTAAGGGTTGGGTCGCCCCAGGCCGGGCGCTCCCTAAGCCTAAGGGCAGGGGCACCCCAGGCCTGGGGCTCCCTAATCCGAAGGGCGCTGGCGCCCCAGGCCTGGGGCTGCCAACGCCTAAGGACTGGGGCGCCGTAGACCTAGGCATCCCAAAGCCTAAGGGCTGGGGCACCCCAAGACTGGGGCTCCCAAAGCCTAAGTGCTGGGGCGCCCCAGACCTGGAGTTCCCAAAGTCTAAGGCTGGGGAACCACAGGTCTGGGAATCCCTAAGCCTAAGAGCTGGGGCGCCCCAGGCCTGGGGTTCTCTAAGCCTAAGGGAAGGGGCGCCCCAGGACTGGAGCTCCCAAAGCCTAAGGGCAGTGGCGCCCCAGGCCTGGGGCTCCCTAAGCCTAAGCGCTGGAGCTTCCCAGGCCTGTGTCTCCCTATGCCTAAGGGCTTGGGACCCATAGGCCTGGGGCTCCAAAAGCCTAAGGGCTGGGGGGCCCCAGCCATGGGGCTCCCTAAGCCGAAGGGCTGGGTACCCCCTGGCATGGGGCTCCCTAAGCCTAAGGGCTGGGGCGCCCCAGGCCTGGGGCTACCAAAGCCTAAGGACTGGGGTGCCCCAGGCCTGGGACTCCCTAAGCCGAAGGGCTGGGGCGCCCCAGCCCTGGTGCCCCAAAAGCCTAAGGGCTGTGGCGCCCCAGGCCTGGGGCTCCCTAAGCCTAAGGGCTGGGGCGACCCAGTCCTGGGGCTCCCTAAGCCTAAGGGCTGGGGGGCCACAGGCCTGGGGCTACCTATGCCAAAGGGCTTGAGCGCCCCAGGCCTGGGGCTCCCAAAGCCTAAGGGCTGGGGAGCCCCTGGCCAAGGGCTCCCTAAGCCTAAGCGCTGGGGCGTACCATGCCTGGGGCTCCCAAAGCCTAATGGCTGGGGTGTCCCAGGGCTGGAGCTTCAAAAGCCTAATGGCTGGGGCGACCCAGTCCTGGAGCTCCCAAAGCCTAAGGCTGGGGCGTCACAGGTCTGGGGCTCCCTAAGCCTAAAGTCTGGGGAGCCCCAGACCTAGGGCACCCTAAGCCTAAGGGCTGGGGCGCCCCAGGCCTGGGGATCCCAAAGCCTAAGGGCTAGGGCGCCCTAGGCCTGTCGCGCCCTAAGCCGAAGTTCTGTGGCGTTCCAGGCCATGGGCTCCCTAAGCTTAAGGGCTGGGACGCCCCAGGCCTGGGGCTCCCTAAGCCGAAGGGCTGGGTCCCCTCAGGCCTGGGGATCCCTAAGTCTAAGGGCAGAGGTGCCCCAGCTCTGGGGCTACCAAAGCCTAAGGGCTGGGCGCCCCAGGCCTGGGGCACCCAAAGCCTAAGGGCTGGGGAGCCCTAGGCCTGGCGCGCCCTAAGCCGAAGGGCTGGGGCATCCCAGGCCATGAGCTCCCTAAGCCTAAGGGCTGGTGCGCTCCAGGCCTGAGGCTCCCTAATCCTAAGGGTTGGAGCGCCCCACGCCTGGGGTTCCCAAATCCTAAGGGCTGGCGCGCCCCAGGCCTTGGTCTCCCAAAACCAAAGGGCTGGGGCTCCCCAGGCCTGGGGCTCCCAAAGCCTAAGAGCTGTGGCACCCCGGCCTGGGTCTCCCAAAGCCTAAGGCTGGGACAACCCTGGCCAGGGACTCCTTAAGCCGAAGGGCTGTGGCGCCCCAGGCCAGGGGCTCCCAAAGCCTAAGGGCTGGGGCGCCCCTGGCCAAGGGTTCCCTAAGCCTAAGCGCTGGGGCGTACCATGCCTGGGGCTCCCAAAGCCTAATGGCTGGGGTGTCCCAGGGCTGGAGCTTCAAAAGCCTAAAGGCTGGGGCGACCCAGTTCTGGGGCTCCCTTAGCTAAAGGCCTGGGGGCCACAGGACTGGGGCTCCCTAAGCCTAAAGTCTGGGGCGCCCCAGGCCTTGAGCTCCCAAAGCCTAAGGCTGGGGCGCCACAGGTCTGGGGCTCCCTAAGCCTAAGTGCTGGGGCGCCCCAGGCCTGGGGTTCTCTAAGCCGAAGGGCTGGGGCGCCGCAGGCCTGGGGCTACCAAAGCCTAAGTTCTGGAGTGCCCCAGTCCTGGGACTCCAAAGCCGAAGGGCTGGGGCGCCCCAGCCCTGGGGCCCCCAAAGCCTAAGGGCTGTGGCGCCCCAGGCCTGGTGCTCCCTAAGCCTAATGGTTGGGAAGCCCCAGAATTGGAGCTCCCTAAGCCAAAGGGCTGGGGCGCCCCAGGCCTGGTGCTCCCTAAGAATAAGGGTTGGAACGCCGCAGAACTGGGAAACCCTAAGCCGAAGGCCTGGGGCGTCCCAGGCCATGGGCTCCCTAAGTCTAAAGACTGTGGAGCTCTAGGCCTGGGGCTCCCAAAGCCTAAAGGCTGGGGCGCATCAGGCCTGGGTCTCCCAAAGCCTAAGGGCAGGGGCGCCCTATGCCTGGCGCGCCCTAAGCCGAAGGGCGGGGGCGTCCCAGGCCTGGGGCTCCTTAAGCCTTAGTGCTGTGGCGACCCAGGCCTGGGGCTCCCTAAGCCTAAGGGCTGGGGCGCATCTGGCCTGAGGCACCCAAGCTTAAGGGCTGGGGCGCCCCAGGCCTGGGGCTTCCAAAGCCTAAGGGCTGGGTCGCGCCAGGCCTGGGGCTCCCTAAGCCTAATGTCTGGAGCGCTCCATGCCTGGGGATCCCAAAGCCTAAGGGCTGGGGCGCCCTAGGCCTGGCGCGCCCTAAGCCGAAGGGCGGGGGCGTCCCAGGCCATGGGCACCCTAAGTCTAAGGGCAGGGGCGTACCATGCCCGGGGCTCCCAAGCCTAAGGGCTGGGGTGGCCCAGGGCTGGAGCTCCAAAAGCCTAAAAGCTGGGCGACCAAGTCCTGAGGCTCCCTAAGCCTAAGGGCTGGAGGGCCACAGGCCTGGGGCTCCCTAAGCTTAAAGGCTGGGGCGCCCCAGGCCTGGAGCTCCCAATGCCTAAGGCTGGGGCGCCACAGGTCTGTGGCCCCCTAAGCCTAAGAGCTGGGTCACCCCAGGCCTGGGGTTCTCTAAGCCTATGGGCTGTGGCGCCCCAGGCCTGGGGCTCCCTAAGCCTAAGAGATGGAGCTTCCCAGGTCTGGGTCTCCCTAAGCCTACGGGCTTGGGCGCCATAGGCCTGGGACTCCCAAAGCCAAAGGGCTGGGGCGACCCAGTCCTGGGGCCCCCTAAGCCTAAAGGCTGTGGCGCCCCAGGCCAGGAGCTCCCTAAGCCTAAGGGTTGGGGCGCCCCAGGCCGGGGGCTCCCTAAGCCTAAGAGCGGGGGCACCCCAGGCCTGGAGTTCCCTAAGCCTAAGACCTGGGGCGCTCCAGGCCTGGGGTTCTCTAAGCCTAAATGCTGTGGCGCCCCAGGCCTGGGGTTCCATAAGATTAAGCGCTGGAGCTTCCCAGGCCTGGGTCTCCCTAAGCCTAAGGGCTTGGGCGCCATAGGCCCGGGGCTCCAAAAGCCTAAGGGCTAGGGCGCCCAGGGCTGGCGTGCCCTAAACCGAAGTGCTGGGGCGTCCCAGGCTATGGGCTCCCTAAGCCTAAGGGCTGGGGCGCCCCAGGGCATGGGGCTCCCTAAGCCTAAGGGCTGGGAATCTACAGGTTGGGGCTCCCTACGCCGAAGGGCTGGGTCCCCCCAGGCCTGGGGCTCCCTAAGTCTAAGGGCTGAGGCGCCCCAGGCCTGGGGCTACCAAAGCCTAAGGGCTGGGCGCCCCAGGCCTGGGGCACCCAAAGCCTAAGGGCTGGGGAGCTCTAGGCCTGGCGCGCCCTAAGCCGAAGGGGTGGGGCCTCCCAGGCCATGGGCTCACTAAGCCTAAGGGCTGGTGCGCCCCAGGCCTGGGGCTCCCTAAGCCTAAGGGCTGGAGCGCCCCAGGCCTGGGGCTCCAAAATCCTAAGGGTTGGCGCGCCCCAGGCCTTGGTCTCCCAAAGCCAAAGGGCTGGGGCGTCCCAGGCCTGGGGCTCCCTAAGCCTAAGGGCTGGGGCACCCCGGCCTGGGGCTCCCAAAAGGTAAGGCTGGGACGCCCCTGGCCAGGGGCTCCCTAAGCCGAAGGGCTGGGGCGCCCCAGGCCAGGGGCTCCCAAAACGTAAGGGCTGGGGCGCCCCAGGCCTGGGGCTCCCTAAGCCTTAGGGCTGGGGCGTACCATGCCTGGGGTTCCCAAAGCCTAAGGGCTGGGGCGCCCCAGGCCTGGGGCTCCCAAAGCCTAAGGGCTGGGGTAACCCAGGGCTGGAGCTCCAAAAGCCTAAAGGCTGGGGCGACCCAGTCCTGGGGCTCCCTAAGCCTAAGGGCTGGGGAGCCACAGGCCTGGGGCTCCCTAATCCTAAAGGTTGGTGCGCCCAAGGCCTGGAACTCCCAAAGCCTAAGGGCTGGGGCGCCCCAGGCCTGGGGCTCCCCAAGCCTAAGGGCTGTGGTGCCCAAGGCCAGGAGCTCCCTAAACCTAAGGGTTGGGTCGCCCCAGGCCGGGCGCTCCCTAAGCCTAAGGGCAGGGGCACCCCAGGCCTGGGGCTCCCTAATCCGAAGTGCGCTGGCGCCCCAGGCCTGGGGCTGCCAACGCCTAAGGACTGGGGCGCCGTAGACCTAGGCATCCCAAAGCCTAAAGGCTGGGGCACCCCAAGACTGGGGCTCCCAAAGCCTAAGTGCTGGGGCGCCCCAGACCTGGAGTTCCCAAAGTCTAAGGCTGGGGAACCACAGGTCTGGGAATCCCTAAGCCTAAGAGCTGGGGCGCCCCAGGCCTGGGGTTCTCTAAGCCTAAGGGAAGGGGCGCCCCAGGACTGGAGCTCCCAAAGCCTAAGGGCAGTGGCGCCCCAGGCCTGGGGCTCCCTAAGCCTAAGCGCTGGAGCTTCCCAGGCCTGTGTCTCCCTATGCCTAAGGGCTTGGGACCCATAGGCCTGGGGCTCCAAAAGCCTAAGGGCTGGGGGGCCCCAGCCCTGGGGCTCCCTAAGCCGAAGGGCTGGGTACCCCCTGGCGTGGGGCTCCCTAAGCCTAAGGGCTGGGGCGCCCCAGGCCTGGGGCTACCAAAGCCTAAGGACTGGGGTGCCCCAGGCCTGGGACTCCCTAAGCCGAAGGGCTGGGGCGCCCCAGCCCTGGTGCCCCAAAAGCCTAAGGGCTGTGGCGCCCCAGGCCTGGGGCTCCCTAAGCCTAAGGGCTGAGGCGACCCAGTCCTGGGGCTCCCTAAGCCTAAGGGCTGGGGGGCCACAGGCCTGGGGCTACCTATGCCAAAGGGCTTGAGCGCCCCAGGCCTGGGGCTCCCAAAGCCTAAGGGCTGGGGCGCCCCTGGCCAAGGGCTCCCTAAGCCTAAGCGCTGGGGCGTACCATGCCTGGGGCTCCCAAAGCCTAATGGCTGGGGTGTCCCAGGGCTGGAGCTTCAAAAGCCTAATGGCTGGGGCGACCCAGTCCTGGAGCTCCCAAAGCCTAAGGCTGGGGCGTCACAGGTCTGGGGCTCCCTAAGCCTAAAGTCTGGGGAGCCCCAGACCTAGGGCACCCTAAGCCTAAGGGCTGGGGCGCCCCAGGCCTGGGGATCCCAAAGCCTAAGGGCTAGGGCGCCCTAGGCCTGTCGCGCCCTAAGCCGAAGTTCTGTGGCGTTCCAGGCCATGGGCTCCCTAAGCTTAAGGGCTGGGACGCCCCAGGCCTGGGGCTCCCTAAGCCGAAGGGCTGGGTCCCCTCAGGCCTGGGGATCCCTAAGTCTAAGGGCAGAGGTGCCCCAGCTCTGGGGCTACCAAAGCCTAAGGGCTGGGCGCCCCAGGCCTGGGGCACCCAAAGCCTAAGGGCTGGGGAGCCCTAGGCCTGGCGCGCCCTAAGCCGAAGGGCTGGGGCATCCCAGGCCATGAGCTCCCTAAGCCTAAGGGCTGGTGCGCTCCAGGCCTGAGGCTCCCTAATCCTAAGGGTTGGAGCGCCCCACGCCTGGGGTTCCCAAATCCTAAGGGCTGGCGCGCCCCAGGCCTTGGTCTCCCAAAACCAAAGGGCTGGGGCTCCCCAGGCCTGGGGCTCCCAAAGCCTAAGAGCTGTGGCACCCCGGCCTGGGTCTCCCAAAGCCTAAGGCTGGGACAACCCTGGCCAGGGATTCCTTAAGCCGAAGGGCTGTGGCGCCCCAGGCCAGGGGCTCCCAAAGCCTAAGGGCTGGGGCGCCCCTGGCCAAGGGTTCCCTAAGCCTAAGCGCTGGGGCGTACCATGCCTGGGACTCCCAAAGCCTAATGGCTGGGGTGTCCCAGGGCTGGAGCTTCAAAAGCCTAAAGGCTGGGGCGACCCAGTTCTGGGGCTCCCTTAGCTAAAGGCCTGGGGGCCACAGGACTGGGGCTCCCTAAGCCTAAAGTCTGGGGCGCCCCAGGCCTTGAGCTCCCAAAGCCTAAGGCTGGGGCGCCACAGGTCTGGGGCTCCCTAAGCCTAAGTGCTGGGGCGCCCCAGGCCTGGGGTTCTCTAAGCCGAAGGGCTGGGGCGCCACAGGCCTGGGGCTACCAAAGCCTAAGTTCTGGAGTGCCCCAGTCCTGGGACTCCAAAGCCGAAGGGCTGGGGCGCCCCAGCCCTGGGGCCCCCAAAGCCTAAGGGCTGTGGCGCCCCAGGCCTGGTGCTCTCTAAGCCTACTGGTTGGGAAGCCCCAGAACTGGAGCTCCCTAAGCCAAAGGGCTGGGGCGCCCCAGGCCTGGTGCTCCCTAAGAATAAGGGTTGGAACGCCGCAGAACTAGGAAACCCTAAGCCGAAGGGCTGGGGCGTCCCAGGCCATGGGCTCCCTAAGGCTAAAGACTGTGGAGCTCTAGGCCTGGGGCTCCCAAAGCCTAAAGGCTGGGGCGCATCAGGCCTGGGTCTCCCAAAGCCTAAGGGCAGGGGCGCCCTAGGCCTGGCGGGCCCTAAGCCGAAGGGCGGGGGCGTCCCAGGCCTGGGGCTCCTTAAGCCTTAGTGCTGTGGCGACCCAGGCCTGGGGCTCCCTAAGCCTAAGGGCTGGGGCGCATCTGGCCTGAGGCACCCAAGCTTAAGGGCTGGGGCGCCCCAGGCCTGGGGCTTCCAAAGCCTAAGGGCTGGGTCGCGCCAGGCCTGGGGCTCCCTAAGCCTAATGTCTGGAGCGCTCCATGCCTGGGGATCCCAAAGCCTAAGGGCTGGGGCGCCCTAGGCCTGGCGCGCCCTAAGCCGAAGGGCGGGGGCGTCCCAGGCCATGGGCACCCTAAGTCTAAGGGCAGGGGCGTACCATGCCCGGGGCTCCCAAGCCTAAGGGCTGGGGTGGCCCAGGGCTGGAGCACCAAAAGCCTAAAAGCTGGGCGACCAAGTCCTGGGGCTCCCTAAGCCTAAGGGCTGGAGGGCCACAGGCCTGGGGCTCCCTAAGCTTAAAGGCTGGGGCGCCCCAGGCCTGGAGCTCCCAATGCCTAAGGCTGGGGCGCCACAGGTCTGTGGCCCCCTAAGCCTAAGAGCTGGGTCACCCCAGGCCTGGGGTTCTCTAAGCCTATGGGCTGTGGCGCCCCAGGCCTGGGGCTCCCTAAGCCTAAGAGATGGAGCTTCCCAGGTCTGGGTCTCCCTAAGCCTAAGGGCTTGGGCGCCATAGGCCTGGGGCTCCCAAAGCCTAAGGGCTGTGGCGCCCCAGGCCTGGGACTCCAAAAGCCAAAGGGCTGGGGCGACCCAGTCCTGGGGCCCCCTAAGCCTAAAGGCTGGGGGGCCACAGGCCTGTGGCTCCCTAAGCCTAAAGGCTGTGGCGCCCCAGGCCAGGAGCTCCCTAAGCCTAAGGGTTTGGGCGCCCCAGGCCGGGGGCTCCCTAAGCCTAAGGGCGGGGGCACCCCAGGCCTGGGGTTCCCTAATCCGAAGGGCGGGAGCGCTCCAGGCCTGGGGCTCCCAACGCCTAAGGGCTGGGGCGCCGCAGACCTGGGCCTCCCAAAGCCTAAGGGCTGGAGCACCCCAAGACTGGGTCTCCCAAAGCCTAAGTGCTGGGTACCCCAGGGCTGGGGCTACCTAAGCCAAAGGGCTAGAGCGCCCCAAGCCTGGGGCTCCCAAAGCCTAAGGGCTGGGGCGCCCCAGGCCTGGAGCTCCCAAAGCCTAAGGCTGGGGCACCACAGGTCTGGGGCTCGCTAAGACTAAGAGCTGGGGCGCCCCAGGCGTGGGGTTCTCTAAGCCTAAGGGCTGTGGCGCCCAGGCCTGGGGCTCCCTAAGCCTAAGGGCTGGGGAGCCCCAGACCTGGGGCTCCCTAAGCCTAAGGGTTGGGGCGCCACAGGCCTGGGGATCCCAAAGCCTAAGGGCTAGGGCGCCCTAGGCCTGGCGCGCCCTAAGCCGAAGTGCTGGGGCGTCCCAGGCCATGGGCTCCCTAAGCCTAAGCTGGGACGCCCCTGGCCAGGGGCTCCTTAAGCCAAAGGGCTGGGGCGCTCCAGGCCAGGGGCTCCCAAAGCCTAAGGGCTGGGGCGCCCCTGGCCAAGGGCTCCCTAAGCCTAAGTGCTGGGGCGTACCATGCCTGGGGCTCCCAAAGCCTAAGGGCTGGGGCGCCCCAGGCCTGGGGCTCCATAAGCCTAAGGGATGGGGTGCCCCAGGGCTGGAGCTCCAAAAGCCTAAGGACTGGGGCACACCAGGTCTGGGGATCCCTTAGCCTAAGGGCTGGGGCTCCCCAGGCCTGGGGCTCCCAAAGCCTAAGAGCTGTGGCACCCCGGCCTGGGTCTCCCAAAGCCTAAGGCTGGGACAACCCTGGCCAGGGACTCCTTAAGCCGAAGGGCTGTGGCGCCCCAGGCCAGGGGCTCCCAAAGCCTAAGGGCTGGGGCGCCCCTGGCCAAGGGTTCCCTAAGCCTAAGCGCTGGGGCGTACCATGCCTGGGGCTCCCAAAGCCTAATGGCTGGGGTGTCCCAGGGCTGGAGCTTCAAAAGCCTAAAGGCTGGGGCGACCCAGTTCTGGGGCTCCCTTAGCTAAAGGCCTGGGGGCCACAGGACTGGGGCTCCCTAAGCCTAAAGTCTGGGGCGCCCCAGGCCTTGAGCTCCCAAAGCCTAAGGCTGGGGCGCCACAGGTCTGGGGCTCCCTAAGCCTAAGTGCTGGGGCGCCCCAGGCCTGGGGTTCTCTAAGCCGAAGGGCTGGGGCGCCGCAGGCCTGGGGCTACCAAAGCCTAAGTTCTGGAGTGCCCCAGTCCTGGGACTCCAAAGCCGAAGGGCTGGGGCGCCCCAGCCCTGGGGCCCCCAAAGCCTAAGGGCTGTGGCGCCCCAGGCCTGGTGCTCCCTAAGCCTAATGGTTGGGAAGCCCCAGAATTGGAGCTCCCTAAGCCAAAGGGCTGGGGCGCCCCAGGCCTGGTGCTCCCTAAGAATAAGGGTTGGAACGCCGCAGAACTGGGAAACCCTAAGCCGAAGGCCTGGGGCGTCCCAGGCCATGGGCTCCCTAAGTCTAAAGACTGTGGAGCTCTAGGCCTGGGGCTCCCAAAGCCTAAAGGCTGGGGCGCATCAGGCCTGGGTCTCCCAAAGCCTAAGGGCAGGGGCGCCCTATGCCTGGCGCGCCCTAAGCCGAAGGGCGGGGGCGTCCCAGGCCTGGGGCTCCTTAAGCCTTAGTGCTGTGGCGACCCAGGCCTGGGGCTCCCTAAGCCTAAGGGCTGGGGCGCATCTGGCCTGAGGCACCCAAGCTTAAGGGCTGGGGCGCCCCAGGCCTGGGGCTTCCAAAGCCTAAGGGCTGGGTCGCGCCAGGCCTGGGGCTCCCTAAGCCTAATGTCTGGAGCGCTCCATGCCTGGGGATCCCAAAGCCTAAGGGCTGGGGCGCCCTAGGCCTGGCGCGCCCTAAGCCGAAGGGCGGGGGCGTCCCAGGCCATGGGCACCCTAAGTCTAAGGGCAGGGGCGTACCATGCCCGGGGCTCCCAAGCCTAAGGGCTGGGGTGGCCCAGGGCTGGAGCTCCAAAAGCCTAAAAGCTGGGCGACCAAGTCCTGAGGCTCCCTAAGCCTAAGGGCTGGAGGGCCACAGGCCTGGGGCTCCCTAAGCTTAAAGGCTGGGGCGCCCCAGGCCTGGAGCTCCCAATGCCTAAGGCTGGGGCGCCACAGGTCTGTGGCCCCCTAAGCCTAAGAGCTGGGTCACCCCAGGCCTGGGGTTCTCTAAGCCTATGGGCTGTGGCGCCCCAGGCCTGGGGCTCCCTAAGCCTAAGAGATGGAGCTTCCCAGGTCTGGGTCTCCCTAAGCCTACGGGCTTGGGCGCCATAGGCCTGGGACTCCCAAAGCCAAAGGGCTGGGGCGACCCAGTCCTGGGGCCCCCTAAGCCTAAAGGCTGTGGCGCCCCAGGCCAGGAGCTCCCTAAGCCTAAGGGTTGGGGCGCCCCAGGCCGGGGGCTCCCTAAGCCTAAGAGCGGGGGCACCCCAGGCCTGGAGTTCCCTAAGCCTAAGACCTGGGGCGCTCCAGGCCTGGGGTTCTCTAAGCCTAAATGCTGTGGCGCCCCAGGCCTGGGGTTCCATAAGATTAAGCGCTGGAGCTTCCCAGGCCTGGGTCTCCCTAAGCCTAAGGGCTTGGGCGCCATAGGCCCGGGGCTCCAAAAGCCTAAGGGCTAGGGCGCCCAGGGCTGGCGTGCCCTAAACCGAAGTGCTGGGGCGTCCCAGGCTATGGGCTCCCTAAGCCTAAGGGCTGGGGCGCCCCAGGGCATGGGGCTCCCTAAGCCTAAGGGCTGGGAATCTACAGGTTGGGGCTCCCTACGCCGAAGGGCTGGGTCCCCCCAGGCCTGGGGCTCCCTAAGTCTAAGGGCTGAGGCGCCCCAGGCCTGGGGCTACCAAAGCCTAAGGGCTGGGCGCCCCAGGCCTGGGGCACCCAAAGCCTAAGGGCTGGGGAGCTCTAGGCCTGGCGCGCCCTAAGCCGAAGGGGTGGGGCCTCCCAGGCCATGGGCTCACTAAGCCTAAGGGCTGGTGCGCCCCAGGCCTGGGGCTCCCTAAGCCTAAGGGCTGGAGCGCCCCAGGCCTGGGGCTCCAAAATCCTAAGGGTTGGCGCGCCCCAGGCCTTGGTCTCCCAAAGCCAAAGGGCTGGGGCGTCCCAGGCCTGGGGCTCCCTAAGCCTAAGGGCTGGGGCACCCCGGCCTGGGGCTCCCAAAAGGTAAGGCTGGGACGCCCCTGGCCAGGGGCTCCCTAAGCCGAAGGGCTGGGGCGCCCCAGGCCAGGGGCTCCCAAAACGTAAGGGCTGGGGCGCCCCAGGCCTGGGGCTCCCTAAGCCTTAGGGCTGGGGCGTACCATGCCTGGGGTTCCCAAAGCCTAAGGGCTGGGGCGCCCCAGGCCTGGGGCTCCCAAAGCCTAAGGGCTGGGGTAACCCAGGGCTGGAGCTCCAAAAGCCTAAAGGCTGGGGCGACCCAGTCCTGGGGCTCCCTAAGCCTAAGGGCTGGGGAGCCACAGGCCTGGGGCTCCCTAATCCTAAAGGTTGGTGCGCCCAAGGCCTGGAACTCCCAAAGCCTAAGGGCTGGGGCGCCCCAGGCCTGGGGCTCCCCAAGCCTAAGGGCTGTGGTGCCCAAGGCCAGGAGCTCCCTAAACCTAAGGGTTGGGTCGCCCCAGGCCGGGCGCTCCCTAAGCCTAAGGGCAGGGGCACCCCAGGCCTGGGGCTCCCTAATCCGAAGTGCGCTGGCGCCCCAGGCCTGGGGCTGCCAACGCCTAAGGACTGGGGCGCCGTAGACCTAGGCATCCCAAAGCCTAAAGGCTGGGGCACCCCAAGACTGGGGCTCCCAAAGCCTAAGTGCTGGGGCGCCCCAGACCTGGAGTTCCCAAAGTCTAAGGCTGGGGAACCACAGGTCTGGGAATCCCTAAGCCTAAGAGCTGGGGCGCCCCAGGCCTGGGGTTCTCTAAGCCTAAGGGAAGGGGCGCCCCAGGACTGGAGCTCCCAAAGCCTAAGGGCAGTGGCGCCCCAGGCCTGGGGCTCCCTAAGCCTAAGCGCTGGAGCTTCCCAGGCCTGTGTCTCCCTATGCCTAAGGGCTTGGGACCCATAGGCCTGGGGCTCCAAAAGCCTAAGGGCTGGGGGGCCCCAGCCCTGGGGCTCCCTAAGCCGAAGGGCTGGGTACCCCCTGGCGTGGGGCTCCCTAAGCCTAAGGGCTGGGGCGCCCCAGGCCTGGGGCTACCAAAGCCTAAGGACTGGGGTGCCCCAGGCCTGGGACTCCCTAAGCCGAAGGGCTGGGGCGCCCCAGCCCTGGTGCCCCAAAAGCCTAAGGGCTGTGGCGCCCCAGGCCTGGGGCTCCCTAAGCCTAAGGGCTGAGGCGACCCAGTCCTGGGGCTCCCTAAGCCTAAGGGCTGGGGGGCCACAGGCCTGGGGCTACCTATGCCAAAGGGCTTGAGCGCCCCAGGCCTGGGGCTCCCAAAGCCTAAGGGCTGGGGCGCCCCTGGCCAAGGGCTCCCTAAGCCTAAGCGCTGGGGCGTACCATGCCTGGGGCTCCCAAAGCCTAATGGCTGGGGTGTCCCAGGGCTGGAGCTTCAAAAGCCTAATGGCTGGGGCGACCCAGTCCTGGAGCTCCCAAAGCCTAAGGCTGGGGCGTCACAGGTCTGGGGCTCCCTAAGCCTAAAGTCTGGGGAGCCCCAGACCTAGGGCACCCTAAGCCTAAGGGCTGGGGCGCCCCAGGCCTGGGGATCCCAAAGCCTAAGGGCTAGGGCGCCCTAGGCCTGTCGCGCCCTAAGCCGAAGTTCTGTGGCGTTCCAGGCCATGGGCTCCCTAAGCTTAAGGGCTGGGACGCCCCAGGCCTGGGGCTCCCTAAGCCGAAGGGCTGGGTCCCCTCAGGCCTGGGGATCCCTAAGTCTAAGGGCAGAGGTGCCCCAGCTCTGGGGCTACCAAAGCCTAAGGGCTGGGCGCCCCAGGCCTGGGGCACCCAAAGCCTAAGGGCTGGGGAGCCCTAGGCCTGGCGCGCCCTAAGCCGAAGGGCTGGGGCATCCCAGGCCATGAGCTCCCTAAGCCTAAGGGCTGGTGCGCTCCAGGCCTGAGGCTCCCTAATCCTAAGGGTTGGAGCGCCCCACGCCTGGGGTTCCCAAATCCTAAGGGCTGGCGCGCCCCAGGCCTTGGTCTCCCAAAACCAAAGGGCTGGGGCTCCCCAGGCCTGGGGCTCCCAAAGCCTAAGAGCTGTGGCACCCCGGCCTGGGTCTCCCAAAGCCTAAGGCTGGGACAACCCTGGCCAGGGATTCCTTAAGCCGAAGGGCTGTGGCGCCCCAGGCCAGGGGCTCCCAAAGCCTAAGGGCTGGGGCGCCCCTGGCCAAGGGTTCCCTAAGCCTAAGCGCTGGGGCGTACCATGCCTGGGACTCCCAAAGCCTAATGGCTGGGGTGTCCCAGGGCTGGAGCTTCAAAAGCCTAAAGGCTGGGGCGACCCAGTTCTGGGGCTCCCTTAGCTAAAGGCCTGGGGGCCACAGGACTGGGGCTCCCTAAGCCTAAAGTCTGGGGCGCCCCAGGCCTTGAGCTCCCAAAGCCTAAGGCTGGGGCGCCACAGGTCTGGGGCTCCCTAAGCCTAAGTGCTGGGGCGCCCCAGGCCTGGGGTTCTCTAAGCCGAAGGGCTGGGGCGCCACAGGCCTGGGGCTACCAAAGCCTAAGTTCTGGAGTGCCCCAGTCCTGGGACTCCAAAGCCGAAGGGCTGGGGCGCCCCAGCCCTGGGGCCCCCAAAGCCTAAGGGCTGTGGCGCCCCAGGCCTGGTGCTCTCTAAGCCTACTGGTTGGGAAGCCCCAGAACTGGAGCTCCCTAAGCCAAAGGGCTGGGGCGCCCCAGGCCTGGTGCTCCCTAAGAATAAGGGTTGGAACGCCGCAGAACTAGGAAACCCTAAGCCGAAGGGCTGGGGCGTCCCAGGCCATGGGCTCCCTAAGGCTAAAGACTGTGGAGCTCTAGGCCTGGGGCTCCCAAAGCCTAAAGGCTGGGGCGCATCAGGCCTGGGTCTCCCAAAGCCTAAGGGCAGGGGCGCCCTAGGCCTGGCGGGCCCTAAGCCGAAGGGCGGGGGCGTCCCAGGCCTGGGGCTCCTTAAGCCTTAGTGCTGTGGCGACCCAGGCCTGGGGCTCCCTAAGCCTAAGGGCTGGGGCGCATCTGGCCTGAGGCACCCAAGCTTAAGGGCTGGGGCGCCCCAGGCCTGGGGCTTCCAAAGCCTAAGGGCTGGGTCGCGCCAGGCCTGGGGCTCCCTAAGCCTAATGTCTGGAGCGCTCCATGCCTGGGGATCCCAAAGCCTAAGGGCTGGGGCGCCCTAGGCCTGGCGCGCCCTAAGCCGAAGGGCGGGGGCGTCCCAGGCCATGGGCACCCTAAGTCTAAGGGCAGGGGCGTACCATGCCCGGGGCTCCCAAGCCTAAGGGCTGGGGTGGCCCAGGGCTGGAGCACCAAAAGCCTAAAAGCTGGGCGACCAAGTCCTGGGGCTCCCTAAGCCTAAGGGCTGGAGGGCCACAGGCCTGGGGCTCCCTAAGCTTAAAGGCTGGGGCGCCCCAGGCCTGGAGCTCCCAATGCCTAAGGCTGGGGCGCCACAGGTCTGTGGCCCCCTAAGCCTAAGAGCTGGGTCACCCCAGGCCTGGGGTTCTCTAAGCCTATGGGCTGTGGCGCCCCAGGCCTGGGGCTCCCTAAGCCTAAGAGATGGAGCTTCCCAGGTCTGGGTCTCCCTAAGCCTAAGGGCTTGGGCGCCATAGGCCTGGGGCTCCCAAAGCCTAAGGGCTGTGGCGCCCCAGGCCTGGGACTCCAAAAGCCAAAGGGCTGGGGCGACCCAGTCCTGGGGCCCCCTAAGCCTAAAGGCTGGGGGGCCACAGGCCTGTGGCTCCCTAAGCCTAAAGGCTGTGGCGCCCCAGGCCAGGAGCTCCCTAAGCCTAAGGGTTTGGGCGCCCCAGGCCGGGGGCTCCCTAAGCCTAAGGGCGGGGGCACCCCAGGCCTGGGGTTCCCTAATCCGAAGGGCGGGAGCGCTCCAGGCCTGGGGCTCCCAACGCCTAAGGGCTGGGGCGCCGCAGACCTGGGCCTCCCAAAGCCTAAGGGCTGGAGCACCCCAAGACTGGGTCTCCCAAAGCCTAAGTGCTGGGTACCCCAGGGCTGGGGCTACCTAAGCCAAAGGGCTAGAGCGCCCCAAGCCTGGGGCTCCCAAAGCCTAAGGGCTGGGGCGCCCCAGGCCTGGAGCTCCCAAAGCCTAAGGCTGGGGCACCACAGGTCTGGGGCTCGCTAAGACTAAGAGCTGGGGCGCCCCAGGCGTGGGGTTCTCTAAGCCTAAGGGCTGTGGCGCCCAGGCCTGGGGCTCCCTAAGCCTAAGGGCTGGGGAGCCCCAGACCTGGGGCTCCCTAAGCCTAAGGGTTGGGGCGCCACAGGCCTGGGGATCCCAAAGCCTAAGGGCTAGGGCGCCCTAGGCCTGGCGCGCCCTAAGCCGAAGTGCTGGGGCGTCCCAGGCCATGGGCTCCCTAAGCCTAAGCTGGGACGCCCCTGGCCAGGGGCTCCTTAAGCCAAAGGGCTGGGGCGCTCCAGGCCAGGGGCTCCCAAAGCCTAAGGGCTGGGGCGCCCCTGGCCAAGGGCTCCCTAAGCCTAAGTGCTGGGGCGTACCATGCCTGGGGCTCCCAAAGCCTAAGGGCTGGGGCGCCCCAGGCCTGGGGCTCCATAAGCCTAAGGGATGGGGTGCCCCAGGGCTGGAGCTCCAAAAGCCTAAGGACTGGGGCACACCAGGTCTGGGGATCCCTTAGCCTAAGGGATGGGGGGCCACAGGCCTGGGGCTCCCTAAGCCTAAAGTCTGGGGCGCTCCAGGCCTGGAGCTCCCAAAGCCTAAGGATGGGGCGCCACAGGTCTGGGGCTCCCTAAGCCTAAGACCTGGGGCGCTCCAGGCCTGGGGTTCTCTAAGCCTAAATGCTGTGGCGCCCCAGGCCTGGGGTTCCATAAGATTAAGCGCTGGAGCTTCCCAGGCCTGGGTCTCCCTAAGCCTAAGGGCTTGGGCGCCATAGGCCCGGGGCTCCAAAAGCCTAAGGGCTAGGGCGCCCAGGGCTGGCGTGCCCTAAACCGAAGTGCTGGGGCGTCCCAGGCTATGGGCTCCCTAAGCCTAAGGGCTGGGGCGCCCCAGGGCATGGGGCTCCCTAAGCCTAAGGGCTGGGAATCTACAGGTTGGGGCTCCCTACGCCGAAGGGCTGGGTCCCCCCAGGCCTGGGGCTCCCTAAGTCTAAGGGCTGAGGCGCCCCAGGCCTGGGGCTACCAAAGCCTAAGGGCTGGGCGCCCCAGGCCTGGGGCACCCAAAGCCTAAGGGCTGGGGAGCTCTAGGCCTGGCGCGCCCTAAGCCGAAGGGGTGGGGCCTCCCAGGCCATGGGCTCACTAAGCCTAAGGGCTGGTGCGCCCCAGGCCTGGGGCTCCCTAAGCCTAAGGGCTGGAGCGCCCCAGGCCTGGGGCTCCAAAATCCTAAGGGTTGGCGCGCCCCAGGCCTTGGTCTCCCAAAGCCAAAGGGCTGGGGCGTCCCAGGCCTGGGGCTCCCTAAGCCTAAGGGCTTGGGCACCCCGGCCTGGGGCTCCCAAAAGGTAAGGCTGGGACGCCCCTGGCCAGGGGCTCCCTAAGCCGAAGGGCTGGGGCGCCCCAGGCCAGGGGCTCCCAAAACGTAAGGGCTGGGGCGCCCCAGGCCTGGGGCTCCCTAAGCCTTAGGGCTGGGGCGTACCATGCCTGGGGTTCCCAAAGCCTAAGGGCTGGGGCGCCCCAGGCCTGGGGCTCCCAAAGCCTAAGGGCTGGGGTAACCCACGGCTGGAGCTCCA
This sequence comes from Tenrec ecaudatus, assembly GCF_050624435.1. Lineage (NCBI taxonomy): Eukaryota > Metazoa > Chordata > Mammalia > Afrosoricida > Tenrecidae > Tenrec > Tenrec ecaudatus. The sequence continues at coordinate 1,445,338 of NW_027457631.1, read as the reverse complement.
AAAGCCTAAAGGCTGGGGCGACCCAGTCCTGGGGCTCCCTAAGCCTAAGGGCTGGGGAGCCACAGGCCTGGGGCTCCCTAATCCTAAAGGTTGGGGCGCCCCAGGCCTGGAACTCCCAAAGCCTAAGGGCTGGGGCGCCCCAGGCCTGGGGCTCCCTAAGCCTAAAGGCTGTGGTTCCCAAGGCCAGGAGCTCCCTAACCCTAAGGGTTGGGTCGCCCCAGGCCGGGCGCTCCCTAAGCCTAAGGGCAGGGGCACCCCAGGCCTGGGGCTCCCTAATCCGAAGGGCGCTGGCGCCCCAGGCCTGGGGCTGCCAACGCCTAAGGACTGGGGCGCCGTAGACCTAGGCATCCCAAAGCTTAAGGGCTGGGGCACCCCAAGACTGGGGCTCCCAAAGCCTAAGTGCTGGGGCGCCCCAGACCTGAAGTTCCCAAAGTCTAAGGCTGGGGCGCCACAGGTCTGGGGCTCCCTAATCCGAAGGGCGGGGGCGCCCCAGGCCTGGGGATCCCAACACCTAAGGGCTGGGGCACTGCAAACTTAGGTCTCCCAAAGCCTAAGGGCTGGGGCACCCCAAGACTGGGGGTCCCAAAGCCTAAGTGCTGGGTGCCCCAGGGCTAGGGCTACCTAAACCAAAGGGCTGGGGCGCCCCAGGCCTGGGGCTACCAAAGCCTAAGGGCTGCGGCGCCCCAGGCCTGGAGTTCCCAAAGTCTAAGGCTGGGGAACCACAGGTCTGGGAATCCCTAAGCCTAAGAGCTGGGGCGCCCCAGGCCTGGGGTTCTCTAAGCCTAAGGGAAGGGGCGCCCCAGGACTGGAGCTCCCAAAGCCTAAGGGCAGTGGCGCCCCAGGCCTGGGGCTCCCTAAGCCTAAGTGCTGGAGCTTCCCAGGCCTGCGTCTCCCTATGCCTAAGGGCTTGGGACCCATAGGCCTGGGGCTCCAAAAGCCTAAGGGCTGGGGGGCCCCAGCCCTGGGGCTCCCTAAGCCGAAGGGCTGGGTACCCCCTGGCGTGGGGCTCCCTAAGCCTAAGGGCTGGGGCGCCCCAGGCCTGGGGCTACCAAAGCCTAAGGACTGGGGTGCCCCAGGCCTGGGACTCCCTAAGCCGAAGGGCTGGGGCGCCCCAGCCCTGGTGCCCCAAAAGCCTAAGAGCTGTGGCGCCCCAGGCCTGGGGCTCCCTAAGCCTAAGGGCTGGGGCGACCCAGTCCTGGGGCTCCGTAAGCCTAAGGGCTGGGGGGCCACAGGCCTGGGGCTCCCTAAACCTAAAGGCTGTGGCGCCCCAGGCCAGGAGCTCCCTAAGCCTTAGGGTTGGGGCGCCCCAGGCCGGGGGCTCCCTAAGCCTAAGGGCGGGGGCACCCCAGGCCTGGGGTTCCTTAATCCGAAGGGCGGGGGCGCCCCAGGCCTGGGGCTCCAAACGCCTAAGGGCTGTGGCTCCGCAGACCTGGGACTCCCAAAGCCTAAGGGCTGGAGCACCCCAAGACTGGGTCTCCCAAAGCCTAAGTGCTGGGTACCCCAGGGCTGGGGCTACCTATGCCAAAGGGCTGGGGCGCCCCTGGCCAAGGGCTCCCTAAGCCTAAGCGCTGGGTCGTACCATGCCTGGGGCTCCCAAAGCCTAATGGCTGGGGTGTCCCAGGGCTGGAGCTTCAAAAGCCTAATGGCTGGGGCGACCCAGTCCTGGAGCTCCCAAAGCCTAAGGCTGGGGCGTCACAGGTCTGGGGCTCCCTAAGCCTAAAGTCTGGGGAGCCCCAGACCTGGGGCACCATAAGCCTAAGGGCTGGGGCGCCCCAGGCCTGGGGATCCCAAAGCCTAAGGGCTAGGGCGCCCTAGGCCTGTCGCGCCCTAAGCCGAAGTTCTGTGGCGTTCCAGGCCATGGGCTCCCTAAGCTTAAGGGCTGGGACGCCCCAGGCCTGGGGCTCCCTAAGCTGAAGGGCTGGGTCCCCTCAGGCCTGGGGATCCCTAAGTCTAAGGGCAGAGGTGCCCCAGCTCTGGGGCTACCAAAGCCTAAGGGCTGGGCAGCCCAGGCCTGGGGCACCCAAAGCCTAAGGGCTGGGGAGCCCTAGGCCTGGCGCGCCCTAAGCCGAAGGGCTGGGGCATCCCAGGCCATGAGCTCCCTAAGCCTAAGGGCTGGTGCGCTCCAGGCCTGAGGCTCCCTAATCCTAAGGGTTGGAGCGCCCCAAGCCTGGGGCTCCCAAATCCTAAGGGCTGGCGCGCCCCAGGCCTTGGTCTCCCAAAACCAAAGGGCTGGGGCTCACCAGGCCTGGGGCTCCGAAAGCCTAAGAGCTGTGGCACCCCGGCCTGGGGCTCCCAAAGCCTAAGGCTGGGACAACCCTGGCCAGGGACTCCTTAAGCCGAAGGGCTGTGGCGCCCCAGGCCAGGGGCTCCCAAAGCCTAAGGGCTGGGGCGCCCCTGGCCAAGGGTTCCCTAAGCCTAAGCGCTGGGGCGTACCATGCCTGGGGCTCCCAAAGCCTAATGGCTGCGGTGTCCCAGGGCTGGAGCTTCAAAATCCTAAAGGCTGGGGCGACCCAGTCCTGGGGCTCCCTTAGCCTAAGGCCTGGGGGCCACAGGCCTGGGGCTCCCTAAGCCTAAAGTCTGGGGCGCCCCAGGCCTGGAGCTCCCAAAGCCTAAGACTGGGGCGCCACAGGTCTGGGGCTCCCTAAGCCTAAGTGCTGGGGCGCCCCAGGCCTGGGGTTCTCTAAGCCTAAGTGCTGTGTCGCCCCAGGCCTGGGGCTCCCTAAGCCTAAGAGCTGGAGCTTCCCAGGCCTGGGTCTCCCTAAGCCTAAGGGCTTGGGCGCCATAGGCCTGGGGCACCAAAAGCATAAGGGCTGGGGCGCCCCAGGCCGGGGGTCCCGAAGCCTAAGGGTTGGGGCGTCCCCGACCTGGGGCACCCTATGCCGAAGGGCTGGGGCGACCCAGTCCTGGGGCTCCCTAAGACTAAGGGCTGGGGGGCCACAGGCCTGGGGCTCCCTAAGCCTAAAGGCTGTGGCGCCCCAGGCCAGGAGCTCCCTAAGCCTAAGGGTTGGGGCGCCCCAGGCCGGGGGCTTCCTAAGCCTAAGGGATGGGGCACCCCAGGCCAGGAGCTCCCTAAGCCTAAGGGTTGGGGCGCCCCAGGCCTGGGGCTCCCAACGCCTAAGGGCTGGGGCGCCGCAGACCTGGGACTCCCAAAGCCTAAGGGCTGGAGCACCCCAAGCATGGGTCTCCCATAGCCTAAGTGCTGGGTACCCCAAGGCTGGGGCTAGCTATGCCAAAGGGCTGGAGCGCCCCAGGCCTGGGGCTCCCAAAGCCTAAGGGCTGGGGCGCCCCAGGCCTTGAGCTCCCAAAGCCTAAAGCTGGGGCGCCACAGGTCTGGGGCTCCCTAAGACTAAGAGCTGGGGCGCCCCAGGCCTGGGATTCTCTAAGCCTAAGGGCTGTGGCGCCCAGGCCTGGGGCTCCCTAAGACTAAGGGCTGTGGAGCCCCAGACCTGGGGCACCCTAAGCCTATGGGCTGGGGCGCCCCAGGCCTGGGGATCCCAAAGCCTAAGGGCTAGGGCGCCCTAGGCCTGGCGCGCCCTAAGCCGAAGTTCTGGGGCGTTCCAGGCCATGATCTCCCTAAGCCTAAGGGCTGGGACGCCCCAGGCCTGGGGCTCCCTAAGCCGAAGGGCTGGGTCCCCTCAGGCCTGGGCTCCCTAAGTCTAAGGGCTGGGCGCACCAGGCCTGGGGCACCCAAATCCTAAGGGCTGGGGAGCTCTAGGCCTGGCGCGCCCTAAGCCGAAGGGGTGGGGCATCCCAGGCCATGGGATCACAAAGCCTAAGGGCTGGTGTGCCCCAGGCCTGGGGCTCCCTAAGCCTAAGGGCTGGAGCGCCCCAGTCCTGGGGCTCCAAAATCCAAAGGGTTGGCGCGCCCCAGGCCTTGGTCTCCCAAAGCCAAAGGGTTGGGGCGTCCCAGGCCTGGGGCACCCAAAGCCTAAGGGCTGGGTCACCCCGGCCTGGGGCTCCCAAAAGGTAAGGCTGGGACGCCCCTGGCCAGGGGCTCCCTAAGCCGAAGGGCTGGGGCGCCCCAGGCCAGGGGCTCCCAAAACCTAAGGGCTGGGGCGCCCCAGGCCTGGGGCTCCCAAAGCCTAAGGGCTGGGGCGCCCCAGGCCAAGGGCTCCCTAAGCCTTTGGGCTGGGGCGTACCATGCCTCGGGTTCCCAAAGCCTAATGGCTGGGGCGCCCCAGGCCTGGGGCTCCCAAAGCCTTAGGGCTGGGGTGCCACAGGCCTGGGGCTCCCTAAGCCTAAAGGTTGGGGCGCCCCAGGCCTGGAACTCCCAAAGCCTAAGGGCTGGGGGGCCACCGGCCTGGGGCTCCCTAAGCCTAAATGCTGTGGCGCCCCAGTCCAGGAGCTCCCTAAGCCTAAGGGTTGGGGCGCCCCAGGCCAGGGGCTCCCTAAGCCTAAGGGCGGGGGCACCCCAGGCCTGGGGTTCCCTAATCCGAACGGCGGGGGCGCCCCAGTTCTGAGGCTCCCAACGCCTAAGGGCTGTGGGGCAGCAGACCTGGGACTCCCAAAGCCTAAGGGCTGGAGCACCCCAAGACTGGGTCTCCCAAAGCCTAAGTGCTGGGTACCCCAGGGCTGGGGATACCTATGCCAAAGGGCTTGAGCGCCCCAGGCCTGGGGCTCCCAAAGCCTAAGGCTGGGGCGCCACAGGTCTGGGAATCACTAAGCCTAAGAGCTGGGGCGCCCCAGGCCTGGGGTCCTCTAAGCCTAAGGGAAGGGGCGCCCCAGGACTGGAGCTCCCAAAGCCTTAGGGCAGTGGCGCCCCAGGCCTGGGGCTCCCTAAGCCTAAGCGCTGGAGGTTCCCAGGACTGGGTCTCCCTAAGCCTAAGGGTTTGGGCCCCATAGGCCTGGGGCTCCAAAAGCATAAGGGCTGGGGGGCCCCAGCCCTGGGGCTCCCTAAGCCGAAGGGCTGGGTCCACCCTGGCGTGGGGCTCCCTAAGCCTAAGGGCTGGGGTGCCCCAGGCCTGGGACTCCCTAAGCCGAAGGGCTGGGGCGCCCCAGCCCTGGGGCCCCCAAAGCCTAAGTGCTGTGGCGCCCCAGGCCTGGGGCTCCCTAAGCCGAAGGGCTGGGGCGTCCCAGGCCATGGCCTCCCTAAGCCTACGGGCTGAGGCGCCACAGGCCTGGGACTCCCAAAGCCAAAGGGCTGGGGTGCACCAAGCCTGGGGTTCCCAAAGCCTAAGGGCTGTGGTGGCCCAGGCCTGGGACTCCCAAAGCCAAAGGGCTGGGGCGCCAGAGGCCATGGGCTCCCTAAGCCGAAGGGCTGGGGCGACCCAGTCCTGGGGCTCCTTAAGCCTAAGGGCTGGGGGGCCACAGGCCTGGGGCTCCCTAAGCCTAAAGGCTGTGGCGCCCCAGGCCAGGAGATCCCTAAGCCTAAGGGTTGGGGCGCCCCAGGTTGGGGGCTCCCTAAGCCTAAAGGCGGGGGCACCCCAGGCCTGGGGTTCCCTAATCCGAAGGACGGGGGCGCTCCAGGCCTGGGGCTCCCAACGCCTAAGGGCTGGGGCGCCGCAGACCTGGGCCTCCCAAAGCCTAAGGCTGGGGCGCCACAGGTCTGGGGCTCCCTAAGACTAAGAGCTGGGGCGCCCCAGGCCTGGGATTCTCTAAGCCTAAGGGCTGTGGCGCCCAGGCCTGGGGCTCCCTAAGCCTAAGGGCTGGGGCGCCCCAGGCCTGGGGATCCCAAAGCCTTAGGGCTAGGGTGCCCAAGGCCTGGCGCGCCCTAAGTCGAAGTGCTGGGGCGTCCCAGGCCATGGGCTCCCTAAGCCTAAGGGATGGGGCACCCCAGGCCTAGGGCTCCCTAAGCCTAAGGGCTGGGACGCCCCAGGCCTGGGGCTCCCTAAGCCGAAGGGCTGGGTCCCCTCAGGCCTGGGGATCCCTAAGTCTAAGGGCAGAGGTGCCCCAGCTCTGGGGCTACCAAAGCCTAAGGGCTGGGCGCCCCAGGCCTGGGGCACCCAAAGCCTAAGGGCTGGGGAGCCCTAGGCCTGGCGCGCCCTAAGCCGAAGGGCTGGGGCATCCCAGGCCATGAGCTCCCTAAGCCTAAGGGCTGGTGCGCTCCAGGCCTGAGGCTCCCTAATCCTAAGGGTTGGAGCGCCCCACGCCTGGGGCTCCCAAATCCTAAGGGCTGGCGCGCCCCAGGCCTTGGTCTCCCAAAACCAAAGGGCTGGGGCTCCCCAGGCCTGGGGCTCCCAAAGCCTAAGAGCTCGGGCACCCCGGCCTGGGGCTCCCAAAGCCTAAGGCTGGGACGACCCCGGCCAGGGGCTCCTTAAGCCGAAGGGCTGGGGCGACCCAGTCCTGGGGCTCCCTAAGCCTAAGGGCTGGGGGCCACAGGCCTGGGGCTCCCTAAGCCTAAAGGCTGTGGCGCCCCAGGCCAGGAGCTCCCTAAGCCTAAGGGCTGGGGCGCCCCAGGCCTAGGGCTACCAACGCCTAAGGGCTGGGGTGCCCCAGGCCTGGGACTCCCTAAGCCGAAGGGCTGGGGCGCCCCAGCCCTGGGGCCCCCAAAGCCTAAGTGCTGTGGCGCCCCACCCTGGGGCTCCCTAAGCCGAAGGGCTGGGGCGTCCCAGGCCATGGCCTCCCTAAGCCTACGGGCTGAGGCGCCACAGGCCTGGTGCTCCCTAAGCCTAAGGGCTGTGGCGCCCCAGGCCTGGGACTCCCAAAGCCAAAGGGCTGGGGTGCACCAAGCCTGGGGCTCCCAAAGCCTAAGGGCTGTGGCGCCCCAGGCCTGGGACTCCCAAAGCCAAAGGGCTGGGGCCCCACAGGCCATGGGCTCCCTAAGCCGAAGGGCTGGGTCGACCCAGTCCTGGGGCTCCCTAAGCCTAAGGGCTGGGGGGCCACAGGCCTGGGGCTCCCTAAGCCTAAAGGCTGTGGCGCCCCAGTCCAGGAGATCCCTAACCTAAGGGTTGGGGCGCCCCAGGTTGGGGGCTCCCTAAGCCTAAAAGCGGGGGCACCCCAGGCCTGGGGTTCCCTAATCCGAAGGACGGGGGCGCTCCAGGCCTGGGGCTCCCAACGCCTAAGGGCTGGGGCGCCGCAGACCTGGGCCTCCCAAAGCCTAAGGCTGGGGCGCCACAGGTCTGGGGCTCCCTAAGACTAAGAGCTGGGGCGCCCCAGGCCTGGGATTCTCTAAGCCTAAGGGCTGTGGCGCCCAGGCCTGGGGCTCCCTAAGCCTAAGGGCTGGGGCGCCCCAGGCCTGGGGATCCCAAAGCCTTAGGGCTAGGGTGCCCAAGGCCTGGCGCGCCCTAAGTCGAAGTGCTGGGGCGTCCCAGGGCATGGGCTCCCTAAGCCTAAGGGATGGGGCACCCCAGGCCTAGGGCTCCCTAAGCCTAAGGGATGGGACGCCCCAGGCCTGGGGCTCCCTAAGCCGAAGGGCTGGGTCCCCTCAGGCCTGGGGATCCCTAAGTCTAAGGGCAGAGGTGCCCCAGCTCTGGGGCTACCAAAGCCTAAGGGCTGGGCGCCCCAGGCCTGGGGCACCCAAAGCCTAAGGGCTGGGGAGCCCTAGGCCTGGCGCGCCCTAAGCCGAAGGGCTGGGGCATCCCAGGCCATGAGCTCCCTAAGCCTAAGGGTTGGAGCGCCCCACGCCTGGGGCTCCCAAATCCTAAGGGCTGGCGCGCCCCAGGCCTTGGTCTCCCAAAACCAAAGGGCTGGGGCTCCACAGGCCTGGGGCTCCCAAAGCCTAAGAGCTGGGGCACCCCGGCCTGGGGCTCCCAAAGCCTAAGGCTGGGACGACCCCGGCCAGGGGCTCCTTAAGCCGAAGGGCTGGGGCGACCCAGTCCTGGGGCTCCCTAAGCCTAAGGGCTGGGGGCCACAGGCCTGGGGCTCCCTAAGCCTAAAGGCTGTGGCGCCCCAGGCCAGGAGCTCCCTAAGCCTAAGGGTTGGGGCGCCCCAGGCCGGGGGCTCCCTAAGCCTAAGAGCGGGGGCACCCCAGGCCTGGGGTTCCCTAATCCGACGGGCGGGGGCGCCCCAGGCCTGGGGCTCCCAACGCCTAAGGGCTGGGGTGCCGCAGACCTGGGACTCCCAAAGCCTAAGGGCTGGAGCACCCCAAGACTGGGTCTCCCAAAGCCTAAGTGCTGGGTACCCCAGGGCTGGGGCTACCTAAGCCAAAGGGCTGGGGTGCCCCAGGCCTGGGGCTCCCAAAACCTAAGGGCTGGGGCGCCCCAGGCCTGGAGTTCCCAAAGTCTAAGGCTGGGGCGCCACAGGTCTGGGGCTCCCTAAACCTAAGAGCTGGGGCGCCCCAGGCCGGGGGTTCTCTAAGCCTAAGGGAAGGGGCGCCCCAGGACTGGAGCTCCCAAAGCCTAAGGGCTGTGGCGCCCCAGGCCTGGAGCTCCCTAAGCCTAAGGGCTTGGGCGCCATAGGCCTGGGGCTCCAAAAGCCTAAGGGCTGGGGGGCCCCATGCCTGGGGCTCCAAAAGCCTAAGGGCTGGGACACCCCAGCCCTGGGGCTCCCTAAGCCGAAGGGCTGGGGCGCCCCAGGCCTGGGGCTACCAAAGCCTAATTTCTGGAGTGCCCCAGTCCTGGGACTCCAAAGCCGAAGGGCTGGGGCGCCCCAGCCCTGGGGCCCCCAAAGCCTAAGGGCTGTGGCGCCCCAGGCCTGGTGCTCCTTAAGCCTAATGGTTGGGAAGCCCCAGAACTGGAGCTCCCTAAGCCAAGGAGCTGGGGCGCCCCAGGCCTGGTGCTCCCTAAGAATAAGGGTTGGAACGCCCCAGAACTGGGAAACCCTAAGCCGAAGGGCTGGGGCGTCCCAGGCCATGGGCTCCCTAAGGCTAAAGACTGTGGAGCCCTAGGCCTGGGGCTCCCAAAGCCTAAAGGCTGGGGCGCATCAGGCCTGGGTCTCCCAAAGCCTAAGGGCAGGGGCGACGCAGCCCTTGGGCTCCCTAAGCCTAAGAGCTGGGGCGCCCCAGTCCTGGGTCACCCTAAGCCCAAGGGATGGGGCTCCCCAGGTCTAGGGCCCCCAAAGCCTAAGGGCTGGGGCGCCCTAGGACTGGCGCGCCCTAAGCCGAAGGGCGGGGGCGTCCCAGTCCTGGGACTCCCTAAGCCTAAGTGCTGTGGCGAACCAGGCCTGGGGCTCCCTAAGCCTAAGGGCTGGGGCGCATCTGGCCTGAGGCACCCAAGCTTAAGGGCTGGGGCGCCCCAGGCCTGGGGCTTCCAAAGCCTAAGGGCTGGGTCGCGTCAGGCCTGGGGCTCCCTAAGCCTAATGTCTGGAGCGCTCCATGCCTGGGGATCCCACAGCCTAAGGGCTGGGGCGCCCTAGGCCTGGCGCGCCCTAAGCCGAAGGGCGGGGGCGTCCCAGGCCATGGGCACCCTAAGTCTAAGGGCAGGGGCGTACCATGCCCGGGGCTCCCACGCCTAAGGGCTGGGGTGGCCCAGGGCTGGAGCTCCAAAAGCCTAAAAGCTGGGCGACCAAGTCCTGAGGCTCCCTAAGCCTAAGGGCTGGAGGGCCACAGGCCTGGGGCTCCCTAAGCTTAAAGGCTGGGGCGCCCCAGGCCTGGAGCTCCCAATGCCTAAGGCTGGGGCGCCACAGGTCTGTGGCCCCCTAAGCCTAAGAGCTGGGTCACCCCAGGCCTGGGGTTCTCTAAGCCTATGGGCTGTGGCGCCCCAGGCCTGGGGCTCCCTAAGCCTAAGAGATGGAGCTTCCCAGGTCTGGGTCTCCCTAAGCCTAAGGGCTTGGGCGCCATAGGCCTGGGGCTCCAAAAGCCTAAGGGCTAGGGCGCCCAGGGCTGGCGTGCCCTAAACCGAAGTGCTGGGGCGTCCCAGGCTATGGGCTCCCTAAGCCTAAGGGCTGGGGCGCCCCAGGGCATGGGGCTCCCTAAGCCTAAGGGCTGGGAATCTACAGGTTGGGGCTCCCTACGCCGAAGGGCTGGGTACCCCCAGGCCTGGGGCTCCCTAAGTCTAAGGGCTGAGACGCCCCAGGCCTGGGGCTACCAATGCCTAAGGGCTGGGCGCCCCAGGCCTGGGGCACCCAAAGCCTAAGGGCTGGGGAGCTCTAGGCCTGGCGCGCCCTAAGCCGAAGGGGTGGGGCCTCCCAGGCCATGGGCTCACTAAGCCTAAGGGCTGGTGCGCCCCAGGCCTGGGGCTCCCTAAGCCTAAGGGCTGGAGCGCCCCAGGCCTGGGGCTCCAAAATCCTAAGGGTTGGCGCGCCCCAGGCCTTGGTCTCCCAAAGCCAAAGGGCTGGGGCGTCCCAGGCCTGGGGCTCCCTAAGCCTAAGGGCTTGGGCACCCCGGCCTGGGGCTCCCAAAAGGTAAGGCTGGGACGCCCCTGGCCAGGGGCTCCCTAAGCCGAAGGGCTGGGGCGCCCCAGGCCAGGGGCTCCCAAAACGTAAGGGCTGGGGCGCCCCAGGCCTGGGGCTCCCTAAGCCTTAGGGCTGGGGCGTACCATGCCTGGGGTTCCCAAAGCCTAAGGGCTGGGGCGCCCCAGGCCTGGGGCTCCCAAAGCCTAAGGGCTGGGGTAACCCAGGGCTGGAGCTCCAAAAGCCTAAAGGCTGGGGCGACCCAGTCCTGGGGCTCCCTAAGCCTAAGGGCTGGGGAGCCACAGGCCTGGGGCTCCCTAATCCTAAAGGTTGGGGCGCCCCAGGCCTGGAACTCCCAAAGCCTAAGGGCTGGGGCGCCCCAGGCCTGGGGCTCCCTAAGCCTAAGGGCTGTGGTGCCCAAGGCCAGGAGCTCCCTAAACCTAAGGGTTGGGTCGCCCCAGGCCGGGCGCTCCCTAAGCCTAAGGGCAGGGGCACCCCAGGCCTGGGGCTCCCTAATCCGAAGGGCGCTGGCGCCCCAGGCCTGGGGCTGCCAACGCCTAAGGACTGGGGCGCCGTAGACCTAGGCATCCCAAAGCCTAAGGGCTGGGGCACCCCAAGACTGGGGCTCCCAAAGCCTAAGTGCTGGGGCGCCCCAGACCTGGAGTTCCCAAAGTCTAAGGCTGGGGAACCACAGGTCTGGGAATCCCTAAGCCTAAGAGCTGGGGCGCCCCAGGCCTGGGGTTCTCTAAGCCTAAGGGAAGGGGCGCCCCAGGACTGGAGCTCCCAAAGCCTAAGGGCAGTGGCGCCCCAGGCCTGGGGCTCCCTAAGCCTAAGCGCTGGAGCTTCCCAGGCCTGTGTCTCCCTAAGCCTAAGGGCTTGGGACCCATAGGCCTGGGGCTCCAAAAGCCTAAGGGCTGGGGGGCCCCAGCCCTGGGGCTCCCTAAGCCGAAGGGCTGGGTACCCCCTGGCGTGGGGCTCCCTAAGCCTAAGGGCTGGGGCGCCCCAGGCCTGGGGCTACCAAAGCCTAAGGACTGGGGTGCCCCAGGCCTGGGACTCCCTAAGCCGAAGGGCTGGGGCGCCCCAGCCCTGGTGCCCCAAAAGCCTAAGGGCTGTGGCGCCCCAGGCCTGGGGCTCCCTAAGCCTAAGGGCTGGGGCGACCCAGTCCTGGGGCTCCCTAAGCCTAAGGGCTGGGGGGCCACAGGCCTGGGGCTACCTATGCCAAAGGGCTTGAGCGCCCCAGGCCTGGGGCTCCCAAAGCCTAAGGGCTGGGGCGCCCCTGGCCAAGGGCTCCCTAAGCCTAAGCGCTGGGGCGTACCATGCCTGGGGCTCCCAAAGCCTAATGGCTGGGGTGTCCCAGGGCTGGAGCTTCAAAAGCCTAATGGCTGGGGCGACCCAGTCCTGGAGCTCCCAAAGCCTAAGGCTGGGGCGTCACAGGTCTGGGGCTCCCTAAGCCTAAAGTCTGGGGAGCCCCAGACCTAGGGCACCCTAAGCCTAAGGGCTGGGGCGCCCCAGGCCTGGGGATCCCAAAGCCTAAGGGCTAGGGCGCCCTAGGCCTGTCGCGCCCTAAGCCGAAGTTCTGTGGCGTTCCAGGCCATGGGCTCCCTAAGCTTAAGGGCTGGGACGCCCCAGGCCTGGGGCTCCCTAAGCCGAAGGGCTGGGTCCCCTCAGGCCTGGGGATCCCTAAGTCTAAGGGCAGAGGTGCCCCAGCTCTGGGGCTACCAAAGCCTAAGGGCTGGGCGCCCCAGGCCTGGGGCACCCAAAGCCTAAGGGCTGGGGAGCCCTAGGCCTGGCGCGCCCTAAGCCGAAGGGCTGGGGCATCCCAGGCCATGAGCTCCCTAAGCCTAAGGGCTGGTGCGCTCCAGGCCTGAGGCTCCCTAATCCTAAGGGTTGGAGCGCCCCACGCCTGGGCTTCCCAAATCCTAAGGGCTGGCGCGCCCCAGGCCTTGGTCTCCCAAAACCAAAGGGCTGGGGCTCCCCAGGCCTGGGGCTCCCAAAGCCTAAGAGCTGTGGCACCCCGGCCTGGGTCTCCCAAAGCCTAAGGCTGGGACAACCCTGGCCAGGGACTCCTTAAGCCGAAGGGCTGTGGCGCCCCAGGCCAGGGGCTCCCAAAGCCTAAGGGCTGGGGCGCCCCTGGCCAAGGGTTCCCTAAGCCTAAGCGCTGGGGCGTACCATGCCTGGGGCTCCCAAAGCCTAATGGCTGGGGTGTCCCAGGGCTGGAGCTTCAAAAGCCTAAAGGCTGGGGCGACCCAGTTCTGGGGCTCCCTTAGCTAAAGGCCTGGGGGCCACAGGACTGGGGCTCCCTAAGCCTAAAGTCTGGGGCGCCCCAGGCCTTGAGCTCCCAAAGCCTAAGGCTGGGGCGCCACAGGTCTGGGGCTCCCTAAGCCTAAGTGCTGGGGCGCCCCAGGCCTGGGGTTCTCTAAGCCGAAGGGCTGGGGCGCCCCAGGCCTGGGGCTACCAAAGCCTAAGTTCTGGAGTGCCCCAGTCCTGGGACTCCAAATCCGAAGGGCTGGGGCGCCCCAGCCCTGGGGCCCCCAAAGCCTAAGGGCTGTGGCGCCCCAGGCCTGGTGCTCCCTAAGCCTAATGGTTGGGAAGCCCCAGAACTGGAGCTCCCTAAGCCAAAGGGCTGGGGCGCCTCAGGCCTGGTGCTCCCTAAGAATAAGGGTTGGAACGCCGCAGAACTGGAAAACCCTAAGCCGAAGGGCTGGGGCGTCCCAGGCCATGGGCTCCCTAAGGCTAAAGACTGTGGAGCTCTAGGCCTGGGGCTCCCAAAGCCTAAAGGCTGGGGCGCATCAGGCCTGGGTCTCCCAAATCCTAAGGGCAGGGGCAGCCTAGGCCTGGCGCGCCCTAAGCCGAAGGGCGGGGGCGTCCCAGGCCTGGGGCTCCTTAAGCCTAAGTGCTGTGGCGACCCAGGCCTGGGGCTCCCTAAGCCTAAGGGCTGGGGCGCATCTGGCCTGAGGCACCCAAGCTTAAGGGCTGGGGCGCCCCAGGCCTGGGGCTTCCAAAGCCTAAGGGCTGGGTCGCGCCAGGCCTGGGGCTCCCTAAGCCTAATGTCTGGAGCGCTCCATGCCTGGGGATCCCAAAGCCTAAGGGCTGGGGCGCCCTAGGCCTGGCGCGCCCTAAGCCGAAGGGCGGGGGCGTCCCAGGCCATGGGCACCCTAAGTCTAAGGGCAGGGGCGTACCATGCCCGGGGCTCCCAAGCCTAAGGGCTGGGGTGGCCCAGGGCTGGAGCACCAAAAGCCTAAAAGCTGGGCGACCAAGTCCTGGGGCTCCCTAAGCCTAAGGGCTGGAGGGCCACAGGCCTGGGGCTCCCTAAGCTTAAAGGCTGGGGCGCCCCAGGCCTGGAGCTCCCAATGCCTAAGGCTGGGGCGCCACAGGTCTGTGGCCCCCTAAGCCTAAGAGCTGGGTCACCCCAGGCCTGGGGTTCTCTAAGCCTATGGGCTGTGGCGCCCCAGGCCTGGGGCTCCCTAAGCCTAAGAGATGGAGCTTCCCAGGTCTGGGTCTCCCTAAGCCTAAGGGCTTGGGCGCCATAGGCCTGGGGCTCCCAAAGCCTAAGGGCTGTGGCGCCCCAGGCCTGGGACTCCCAAAGCCAAAGGGCTGGGGCGACCCAGTCCTGGGGCCCCCTAAGCCTAAAGGCTGGGGGGCCACAGGCCTGTGGCTCCCTAAGCCTAAAGGCTGTGGCGCCCCAGGCCAGGAGCTCCCTAAGCCTAAGGGTTGGGGCGCCCCAGGCCGGGGGCTCCCTAAGCCTAAGGGCGGGGGCACCCCAGGCCTGGGGTTCCCTAATCCGAAGGGCGGGAGCGCTCCAGGCCTGGGGCTCCCAACGCCTAAGGGCTGGGGCGCCGCAGACCTGGGCCTCCCAAAGCCTAAGGGCTGGAGCACCCCAAGACTGGGTCTCCCAAAGCCTAAGTGCTGGGTACCCCAGGGCTGGGGCTACCTAAGCCAAAGGGCTAGAGCGCCCCAAGCCTGGGGCTCCCAAAGCCTAAGGGCTGGGGCGCCCCAGGCCTGGAGCTCCCAAAGCCTAAGGCTGGGGCACCACAGGTCTGGGGCTCGCTAAGACTAAGAGCTGGGGCGCCCCAGGCGTGGGGTTCTCTAAGCCTAAGGGCTGTGGCGCCCAGGCCTGGGGCTCCCTAAGCCTAAGGGCTGGGGAGCCCCAGACCTGGGGCTCCCTAAGCCTAAGGTTTGGGGCGCCCCTGGCCTGGGGATCCCAAAGCCTAAGGGCTAGGGCGCCCTAGGCCTGGCGCGCCCTAAGCCGAAGTGCTGGGGCGTCCCAGGCCATGGGCTCCCTAAGCCTAAGGCTGGGACGCCCCTGGCCAGGGGCTCCTTAAGCCGAAGGGCTGGGGCGCTCCAGGCCAGGGGCTCCCAAAGCCTAAGGGCTGGGGCGCCCCTGGCCAAGGGCTCCCTAAGCCTAAGGGCTGGGGCGTACCATGCCTGGGGCTCCCAAAGCCTAAGGGCTGGGGCGCCCCAGGCCTGGGGCTCCATAAGCCTAAGGGATGGGGTGCCCCAGGGCTGGAGCTCCAAAAGCCTAAGGACTGGGGCACACCAGGTCTGGGGATCCCTTAGCCTAAGGGATGGGGGGCCACAGGCCTGGGGCTCCCTAAGCCTAAAGTCTGGGGCGCTCCAGGCCTGGAGCTCCCAAAGCCTAAGGATGGGGCGCCACAGGTCTGGGGCTCCCTAAGCCTAAGACCTGGGGCGCTCCAGGCCTGGGGTTCTCTAAGCCTAAATGCTGTGGCGCCCCAGGCCTGGGGTTCCATAAGATTAAGCGCTGGAGCTTCCCAGGCCTGGGTCTCCCTAAGCCTAAGGGCTTGGGCGCCATAGGCCCGGGGCTCCAAAAGCCTAAGGGCTAGGGCGCCCAGGGCTGGCGTGCCCTAAACCGAAGTGCTGGGGCGTCCCAGGCTATGGGCTCCCTAAGCCTAAGGGCTGGGGCGCCCCAGGGCATGGGGCTCCCTAAGCCTAAGGGCTGGGAATCTACAGGTTGGGGCTCCCTACGCCGAAGGGCTGGGTCCCCCCAGGCCTGGGGCTCCCTAAGTCTAAGGGCTGAGGCGCCCCAGGCCTGGGGCTACCAAAGCCTAAGGGCTGGGCGCCCCAGGCCTGGGGCACCCAAAGCCTAAGGGCTGGGGAGCTCTAGGCCTGGCGCGCCCTAAGCCGAAGGGGTGGGGCCTCCCAGGCCATGGGCTCACTAAGCCTAAGGGCTGGTGCGCCCCAGGCCTGGGGCTCCCTAAGCCTAAGGGCTGGAGCGCCCCAGGCCTGGGGCTCCAAAATCCTAAGGGTTGGCGCGCCCCAGGCCTTGGTCTCCCAAAGCCAAAGGGCTGGGGCGTCCCAGGCCTGGGGCTCCCTAAGCCTAAGGGCTTGGGCACCCCGGCCTGGGGCTCCCAAAAGGTAAGGCTGGGACGCCCCTGGCCAGGGGCTCCCTAAGCCGAAGGGCTGGGGCGCCCCAGGCCAGGGGCTCCCAAAACGTAAGGGCTGGGGCGCCCCAGGCCTGGGGCTCCCTAAGCCTTAGGGCTGGGGCGTACCATGCCTGGGGTTCCCAAAGCCTAAGAGCTGGGGCGCCCCAGGCCTGGGGCTCCCAAAGCCTAAGGGCTGGGGTAACCCAGGGCTGAAGCTCCAAAAGCCTAAAGGCTGGGGCGACCCAGTCCTGGGGCTCCCTAAGCCTAAGGGCTGGGGAGCCACAGGCCTGGGGCTCCCTAATCCTAAAGGTTGGGGCGCCCCAGGCCTGGAACTCCCAAAGCCTAAGGGCTGGGGCGCCCCAGGCCTGGGGCTCCCTAAGCCTAAAGGCTGTGGTGCCCAAGTCCAGGAGCTCCCTAAACCTAAGGGTTGGGTCGCCCCAGGCCGGGCGCTCCCTAAGCCTAAGAGCAGGGGCACCCCAGGCCTGGGGCTCCCTAATCCGAAGGGCGCTGGCGCCCCAGGCCTGGGGCTGCCAACGCCTAAGGACTGGGGCGCCGTAGACCTAGGCATCCCAAAGCTTAAGGGCTGGGGCACCCCAAGACTGGGGCTCCCAAAGCCTAAGTGCTGGGGCGCCCCAGACCTGAAGTTCCCAAAGTCTAAGGCTGGGGCGCCACAGGTCTGGGGCTCCCTAATCCGAAGGGCGGGGGCGCCCCAGGCCTGGGGATCCCAACACCTAAGGGATGGGGCACTGCAAACCTAGGTCTCCCAAAGCCTAAGGGCTGGGGCACCCCAAGACTGGGGGTCCCAAAGCCTAAGTGCTGGGTGCCCCAGGGCTAGGGCTACCTAAACCAAAGGGCTGGGGCGCCCCAGGCCTGGGGCTACCAAAGCCTAAGGGCTGCGGCGCCCCAGGCCTGGAGTTCCCAAAGTCTAAGGCTGGGGAACCACAGGTCTGGGAATCCCTAAGCCTAAGAGCTGGGGCGCCCCAGGCCTGGGGTTCTCTAAGCCTAAGGGAAGGGGTGCCCCAGGACTGGAGCTCCCAAAGCCTAAGGGCAGTGGCGCCCCAGGCCTGGGGCTCCCTAAGCCTAAGTGCTGGAGCTTCCCAGGCCTGCGTCTCCCTATGCCTAAGGGCTTGGGACCCATAGGCCTGGGGCTCCAAAAGCCTAAGGGCTGGGGGGCCCCAGCCCTGGGGCTCCCTAAGCCGAAGGGCTGGGTACCCCCTGGCGTGGGGCTCCCTAAGCCTAAGGGCTGGGACGCCCCAGGCCTGGGGGTCTCTAAGCCGAAGGGCTGGGTCCCCTCAGGCCTGGGGATCCCTAAGTCTAAGGGCAGAGGTGCCCCAGCTCTGGGGCTACCAAAGCCTAAGGGCTGGGCGCCCCAGGCCTGGGGCACCCAAAGCCTAAGAGCTGGGGAGCCCTAGGCCTGGCGCGCCCTAAGCCGAAGGGCTGGGGCATCCCAGGCCATGAGCTCCCTAAGCCTAAGGGCTGGTGCGCTCCAGGCCTGAGGCTCCCTAATCCTAAGGGTTGGAGCGCCCCAAGCCTGGGGCTCCCAAATCCTAAGGGCTGGCGCGCCCCAGGCCTTGGTCTCCCAAAACCAAAGGGCTGGGGCTCACCAGGCCTGGGGCTACCAAAGCCTAAGAGCTGTGGCACCCCGGCCTGGGGCTCCCAAAGCCTAAGGCTGGGACAACCCTGGCCCGGGTCTCCTTAAGCCGAAGGGCTGTGGCGCCCCAGGCCAGGGGCTCCCAAAGCCTAAGGGCTGGGGCGCCCCTGGCCAAGGGTTCCCTAAGCCTAAGCGCTGGGGCGTACCATGCCTGGGGCTCCCAAAGCCTAATGGCTGCGGTGTCCCAGGGCTGGAGCTTCAAAAGCCTAAAGGCTGGGGCGACCCAGTCCTGGGGCTCCCTTAGCCTAAGGCCTGGGGGCCACAGGCCTGGGGCTCCCTAAGCCTAAAGTCTGGGGCGCCCCAGGCCTGGAGCTCCCAAAGCCTAAGACTGGGGCGCCACAGGTCTGGGGCTCCCTAAGCCTAAGTGCTGGGGCGCCCCAGGCCTGGGGGTCTCTAAGCCTAAGTGCTGTGTCGCCCCAGGCCTGGGGCTCCCTAAGCCTAAGAGCTGGAGCTTCCCAGGCCTGGGTCTCCCTAAGCCTAAGGGCTTGGGCGCCATAGGCCTGGGGCACCAAAAGCATAAGGGCTGGGGCGCCCCAGGCCGGGGGTCCCGAAGCCTAAGGGTTGGGGCGTCCCCGACCTGGGGCACCCTATGCCGAAGGGCTGGGGCGACCCAGTCCTGGGGCTCCCTAAGACTAAGGGCTGGGGGGCCACAGGCCTGGGGCCCCCTAAGCCTAAAGGCTGTGGCGCCCCAGGCCAGGAGCTCCCTAAGCCTAAGGGTTGGGGCGCCCCAGGCCGGGGGCTCCCTAAGCCTAAGGGCGGGGGCACCCCAGGCCTGGGGTTCCCTAATCCGAAGGGCGGGGGCGCCCCAGGCCTGGGGCTCCCAACGCCTAAGGGCTGGGGCGCCGCAGACCTGGGACTCCCAAAGCCTAAGGGCTGGAGCACCCCAAGCATGGGTCTCCCATAGCCTAAGTGCTGGGTACCCCAAGGCTGGGGCTAGCTATGCCAAAGGGCTGGAGCGCCCCAGGCCTGGGGCTCCCAAAGCCTAAGGGCTGGGGCGTCCCAGGCCTTGAGATCCCAAAGCCTAAAGCTGGGGCGCCACAGGTCTGGGGCTCCCTAAGACTAAGAGCTGGGGCGCCCCAGGCCTGGGGCTCCCTAAGACTAAGAGCTGGGGCGCCCCAGGCCTGGGATTCTCTAAGCCTAAGGGCTGTGGCGCCCAGGCCTGGGGCTCCCTAAGACTAAGGGCTGGGGAGCCCCAGACCTGGGGCACCCTAAGCCTAAGGGCTGGGGCACCCAAGGCCTGGGGATCCCAAAGCCTAAGGGCTAGGGCGCCCTAGGCCTGGCACGCCATATGCCGAAGTTCTGGGGCGTTCCAGGCCATGAGCTCCCTAAGCCTAAGGGCTGGGACGCCCCAGGCCTGGGGCTCCCTAAGCCGAAGGGCTGGGTCCCCTCAGGCCTGGGCTCCCTAAGTCTAAGGGCTGGGCGCACCAGGCCTGGGGCACCCAAATCCTAAGGGCTGGGGAGCTCTAGGCCTGGCGCGCCCTAAGCCGAAGGGGTGGGGCATCCCAGGCCATGGGATCACAAAGCCTAAGGGCTGGTGTGCCCCAGGACTGGGGCTCCCTAAGCCTAAGGGCTGGAGCGCCCCAGGCCTGGGGCTCCAAAATCCAAAGGGTTGGCGCGCCCCAGGCCTTGGTCTCCCAAAGCCAAAGGGTTGGGGCGTCCCAGGCCTGGGGCACCCAAAGCCTAAGGGCTGGGGCACCCCGGCCTGGGGCTCCCAAAAGGTAAGGCTGGGACGCCCCTGGCCAGGGGCTCCCTAAGCCGAAGGGCTGGGGCGCCCCAGGCCAGGGGCTCCCAAAACCTAAGGGCTGGGGCGCCCCAGGCCTGGGGCTCCCAAAGCCTAAGGGCTGGGGCGCCCCAGGCCAAGGGCTCCCTAAGCCTTTGGGCTGGGGCGTACCATGCCTGGGGTTCCCAAAGCCTAATGGCTGGGGCGCCCCAGGCCTGGGGCTCCCAAAGCCTTAGGGCTGGGGGGCCACAGGCCTGGGGCTCCCTAAGCCTAAAGGTTGGGGCGCCCCAGGCCTGGAACTCCCAAAGCCTAAGGGCTGGGGGGCCACCGGCCTGGGGCTTCCTAAGCCTAAATGCTGTGGCGCCCCAGGCCAGGAGCTCCCTAAGCCTAAGGGTTGGGGCGCCCCAGGCCGGGGGCTCCCTAAGCCTAAGGGCGGGGGCACCCCAGGCCTGGGGTTCCCTAATCCGAACGGCGGGGGCGCCCCAGTTCTGGGGCTCCCAACGCCTAAGGGCTGTGGGGCAGCAGACCTGGGACTCCCAAAGCCTAAGGGCTGGAGCACCCCAAGACTGGGTTTCCCAAAGCCTAAGTGCTGGGTACCCCAGGGCTGGGGATACCTATGCCAAAGGGCTGGAGCGCCCCAGGCCTGGGGCTCCCAAAGCCTAAGGGCTGGGGCGCCCCAAGCCTGGAGCTCCCAAAGCTTAAGGCTGGGGTGCCACAGGTCTGGGAATCCCTAAGCCTAAGAGCTGGGGCGCCCCAGGCCTGGGGTTCTCTAAGCCTAAGGGAAGGGGCGCCCCAGGACTGGAGCTCCCAAAGCCTAAGGGCAGTGGCGTCCCAGGCCTGGGGCTCCCTAAGCCTAAGCGCTGGAGGTTCCCAGGACTGGGTCTCCCTAAGCCTAAGGGTTTGGGCCCCATAGGCCTGGGGCTCCAAAAGCCTAAGGGCTGGGGGGCCCCAGCCCTGGGGCTCCCTAAGCCGAAGGGCTGGGTCCACCCTGGCGTGGGGCTCCCTAAGCCTAAGGGCTGGGGCGCCCCAGGCCTGGGGCTACCAAAGCCTAAGGGCTGGGGTGCCCCAGGCCTGGGACTCCCTAAGCCGAAGGGCTGGGGCGCCCCAGCCCTGGGGCCCCCAAAGCCTAAGTGCTGTGGCGCCCCAGGCCTGGGGCTCCCTAAGCCGAAGGGCTGGGGCGTCCCAGGCCATGGCCTCCCTAAGCCTACGGGCTGAGGCGCCACAGGCCTGGTGCTCCCTAAGCCTAAGGGCTGTGGCGCCCCAGGCCTGGGACTCCCAAAGCCAAAGGGCTGGGGTGCACCAAGCCTGGGGCTCCCAAAGCCTAAGGGCTGTGGTGGCCCAGGCCTGGGACTCCCAAAGCCAAAGGGCTGGGGCGCCACAGGCCATGGGCTCCCTAAGCCGAAGGGCTGGGGCGACCCAGTCCTGGGGCTCCTTAAGCCTAAGGGCTGGGGGGCCACAGGCCTGGGGCTCCCTAAGCCTAAAGGCTGTGGCGCCCCAGGCCAGGAGATCCCTAAGCCTAAGGGTTGGGGCGCCCCAGGTTGGGGGCTCCCTAAGCCTAAAGGCGGGGGCACCCCAGGCCTGGGGTTCCCTAATCCGAAGGACGGGGGCGCTCCAGGCCTGGGGCTCCCAACGCCTAAGGGCTGGGGCGCCGCAGACCTGGGCCTCCCAAAGCCTAAGGCTGGGGCGCCACAGGTCTGGGGCTCCCTAAGACTAAGAGCTGGGGCGCCCCAGGCCTGGGATTCTCTAAGCCTAAGGGCTGTGGCGCCCAGGCCTGGGGCTCCCTAAGCCTAAGGGCTGGGGCGCCCCAGGCCTGGGGATCCCAAAGCCTTAGGGCTAGGGTGCCCAAGGCCTGGCGCGCCCTAAGTCGAAGTGCTGGGGCGTCCCAGGCCATGGGCTCCCTAAGCCTAAGGGATGGGGCACCCCAGGCCTAGGGCTCCCTAAGCCTAAGGGCTGGGACGCCCCAGGCCTGGGGCTCCCTAAGCCAAAGGGCTGGGTCCCCTCAGGCCTGGGGATCCCTAAGTCTAAGGGCAGAGGTGCCCCAGCTCTGGGGCTACCAAAGCCTAAGGGCTGGGCGCCCCAGGCCTGGGGCACCCAAAGCCTAAGGGCTGGGGAGCCCTAGGCCTGGCGCGCCCTAAGCCGAAGGGCTGGGGCATCCCAGGCCATGAGCTCCCTAAGCCTAAGGGCTGGTGCGCTCCAGGCCTGAGGCTCCCTAATCCTAAGGGTTGGAGCGCCCCACGCCTGGGGCTCCCAAATCCTAAGGGCTGGCGCGCCCCAGGCCTTGGTCTCCCAAAACCAAAGGGCTGGGGCTCCCCAGGCCTGGGGCTCCCAAAGCCTAAGAGCTGGGGCACCCCGGCCTGGGGCTCCCAAAGCCTAAGGCTGGGACGACCCCGGCCAGGGGCTCCTTAAGCCGAAGGGCTGGGGCGACCCAGTCCTGGGGCTCCCTAAGCCTAAGGGCTGGGGTCCACAGGCCTGGGGCTCCCTAAGCCTAAAGGCTGTGGCGCCCCAGGCCAGGAGCTCCCTAAGCCTAAGGGCTGGGGCGCCCCAGGCCTGGGGCTACCAAAGCCTAAGGGCTGGGGTGCCCCAGGCCTGGGACTCCCTAAGCCGAAGGGCTGGGGCGCCCCAGCCCTGGGGCCCCCAAAGCCTAAGTGCTGTGGCGCCCCACCCTGGGGCTCCCTAAGCCGAAGGGCTGGGGCGTCCCAGGCCATGGCCTCCCTAAGCCTACGGGCTGAGGCGCCACAGGCCTGGTGCTCCCTAAGCCTAAGGGCTGTGGCGCCCCAGGCCTGGGACTCCCAAAGCCAAAGGGCTGGGGTGCACCAAGCCTGGGGCTCCCAAAGCCTAAGGGCTGTGGCGCCCCAGGCCTGGGACTCCCAAAGCCAAAGGGCTGGGGCGCCACAGGCCATGGGCTCCCTAAGCCGAAGGGCTGGGGCGACCCAGTCCTGGGGCTCCCTAAGCCTAAGGGCTGGGGGGCCACAGGCCTGGGGCTCCCTAAGCCTAAAGGCTGTGGCGCCCAAGTCCAGGAGATCCCTAAGCCTAAGGGTTGGGGCGCCCCAGGTTGGGGGCTCCCTAAGCCTAAAGGCGGGGGCACCCCAGGCCTGGGGTTCCCTAATCCGAAGGACGGGGGCGCTCCAGGCCTGGGGCTCCCAACGCCTAAGGGCTGGGGCGCCGCAGACCTGGGCCTCCCAAAGCCTAAGGCTGGGGCGCCACAGGTCTGGGGCTCCCTAAGACTAAGAGCTGGGGCGCCCCAGGCCTGGGATTCTCTAAGCCTAAGGGCTGTGGCGCCCAGGCCTGGGGCTCCCTAAGCCTAAGGGCTGGGGCGCCCCAGGCCTGGGGATCCCAAAGCCTTAGGGCTAGGGTGCCCAAGGCCTGGCGCGCCCTAAGTCGAAGTGCTGGGGCGTCCCAGGCCATGGGCTCCCTAAGCCTAAGGGATGGGGCACCCCAGGCCTAGGGCTCCCTAAGCCTAAGGGCTGGGACGCCCCAGGCCTGGGGCTCCCTAAGCCGAAGGGCTGGGTCCCCTCAGGCCTGGGGATCCCTAAGTCTAAGGGCAGAGGTGCCCCAGCTCTGGGGCTACCAAAGCCTAAGGGCTGGGCACCCCAGGCCTGGGGCACCCAAAGCCTAAGGGCTGGGGAGCCCTAGGCCTGGCGCGCCCTAAGCCGAAGGGCTGGGGCATCCCAGGCCATGAGCTCCCTAAGCCTAAGGGTTGGAGCGCCCCACGCCTGGGGCTCTCAAATCCTAAGGGCTGGCGCGCCCCAGGCCTTGGTCTCCCAAAACCAAAGGGCTGGGGCTCCCCAGGCCTGGGGCTCCCAAAACCTAAGAGCTGGGGCACCCCGGCCTGGGGCTCCCAAAGCCTAAGGCTGGGACGACCCCGGCCAGGGGCTCCTTAAGCCGAAGGGCTGGGGCGACCCAGTCCTGGGGCTCCCTAAGCCTAAGGGCTGGGGGCCACAGGCCTGGGGCTCCCTAAGCCTAAAGGCTGTGGCGCCCCAGGCCAGGAGCTCCCTAAGCCTAAGGGTTGGGGCGCCCCAGGCCGGGGGCTCCCTAAGCCTAAGAGCGGGGGCACCCCAGGCCTGGGGTTCCCTAATCCGACGGGCGGGGGCGCCCCAGGCCTGGGGCTCCCAACGCCTAAGGGCTGGGGTGCCGCAGATCTGGGACTCCCAAAGCCTAAGGGCTGGAGCACCCCAAGACTGGGTCTCCCAAAGCCTAAGTGCTGGG
Organism: Tenrec ecaudatus; assembly: GCF_050624435.1. Lineage (NCBI taxonomy): Eukaryota > Metazoa > Chordata > Mammalia > Afrosoricida > Tenrecidae > Tenrec > Tenrec ecaudatus. Next base: position 1,422,174 of record NW_027457631.1, on the reverse strand, counting down.
TACCCCAGGGCTGGGGCTACCTATGCCAAAGGGCTGGAGCGCCCCAGGTCTGGGGCTCCCAAAGCCTAAGGGCTGGGGCGCCCCAAGCCTTGACCTCCCAAAGCCTAAAGTTGGGGCGCCACAGGTCTGGGGCTCCCTAAGACTAAGAGCTGGGGCGCCCCAGGCCTGGGATTCTCTAAGCCTAAGGGCTGTGGCGCCCAGGCCTGGGGCTCCCTAATCCGAAGGGCGAGGGCACCCCAGGCCTGGGGCTCCTAACGCCTAAGGGCTGGGGCACTGTAGACCTAGGCCTCCCAAAGCCTAAGGGATGGGGCACCCCAAGACTGGGGCTCCCAAAGCCTAAGTGCTGGGGCGCCCCAGGTCTGGAGTTCCCAAAGTCTAGGGCTGGGCGCCACAGGTCTCGGGCTCCCTAATCCGAAGGGCGGGGCCGCCCCAGGCCTGGGGCTCCCAACGCCTAAGGGCTGGGGAGCCGCAGACCTAGGTGTCCCAAAGCCTAAGGGCTGGGGAACCCCAAGACTGGGGGTCCCAAAGCCTAAGTGCAGGGTGCCCCAGGGCTAGGGCTACCTAAGCCAAAGGGCTGGGGTGCCCCAGGCCTGGGGCTCCCAAAGCCTAAGGGCTGGGGTGCCCCAGGCCTGGAGTTCCCAAAGTCTAAGGCTGGGGCGCCACAGGTCTGGGGCTTCCTAAGCCAAAGAGCTGGGGCGCCCCAGGCCGGGGGTTCTCTAAGCCTAAGGGAAGGGGCGCCCCAGGACTGGAGCTCCCAAAGCCTAAGGGCTGTGGCACCCCAGACCTGGGGCTCCCTAAGCCTAAGTGCTTGGGCGCTATAGGCCTTGGGCTCCAAAAGCCTAAGGGCTGGGGGGCCCCATGCCTGGGGCTCCAAAAGCCTAAGGGCTGTGGCGCCCCAGGCCTGGTGCTCCCTAAGCCTAATGGTTGGGAAGCCCCAGAACTGGAGCTCCCTAAGCCAAAGGGCTGGGGAGCCCCAGGCCTGGTGCTCCCTAAGAATAAGGGTTGGAACGCCCCAGATCTGGGAAACCCTAAACCGAAGGGCTGGGGCGTCCCAGGCCATGGGCTCCCTAAGGCTAAAGACTGTGGAGACCTAGCCCTGGGGCTCCCAAAGCCTAAAGGCTGGGGCGCATCAGGCCTGGGTCTCCCAAAGCCTAAGGGCAGGGGCGTCGCAGCCCTTGGGCTCCCTAAGCCTAAGGGCTGGGGCGCCCCAGTCCTGGGGCACCCTAAGCCCAAAGGCTGGGGCGCCCCAGGTCTAGGGCTCCCAAAGCCTAAGGGCTGGGGCGCCCTAGGCCTGGTGCGCCCTAAGCCGAAGGGCGGGGGCGTCCCAGGCCTGGGGATCCCTAAGCCTAAGTGCTGTGGCGACCCAGGCCTGGGTCTCCCTAAGCCTAAGGGCTGGGGCGCATCTGGCCTGAGGCACCCAAGCTTAAGGGCTGGGGCGCCCCAGGCCTGGGGCTTCCAAAGCCTAAGGGCTGGGTCGCGCCAGGCCTGGGGCTCCCTAAGCCTAATGGCTGGAGCGTTCCATGCCTGGGGATCCCAAAGCCTAAGGGCTGGGGCGCCCTAGGCCTGGCGCGCCCTAAGACGAAGGGCGGGGGCGTCCCAGGCAATGGGCACCCTAAGTCTAAGGGCAGGGGCGTACCATGCCCGGGGCTCCGAAGCCTAAGGGCTGGGGTGCCCCGGGCTGGAGCTCCAAAAGCCTAAAAGCTGGGGCGACCAAGTCCTGGGGCTCCCTAAGCCTAAGGGCTGGAGGGCCACAGGCCTGGGGATCCCTAAGCTTAAAGGCTGGGTCGCCCCAGGCCTGGAGCTCCCAAAGCCTAAGGCTGGGGCGCCACAGGTCTGTGGCCCCCTAAGCCTAAGAGCTGGGGCACCCCAGGCCTGGGGTTCTCTAAGCCTATGGGCTGTGGCGCCCCAGGCCTGGGGCTCCCTAAGACTAAGCTCCCAAAGCCAAAGGGCTGGGACGTCCCAGGCCTGGGGCTCCCAAAGCCTAAGGGCTGGGGCACCCCGACCTGGGGCTCCCAAAATGTAAGGCTGGGACGCCCCTGGCCAAGGGCTCCCTAAGCCGAAGGGCTGGGGCGCCCCAGGCCAGGGGCTCCCAAAACTGAAGGGAGGGGCGCCCCAGGCCTGGGGCTCCCAAAGCCTAAGGGCTGGGGCGCCCCAGGCCAAGGGCTCCCTAAGCCTAATGGTTGGGGCGCCCCAGGCCTGGGGCTCCCAAAGCCTAAGGGCTGGGGTGCCCCAGGGCTGGAGCTCCAAAAGCCTAAGGGCTGAGGTGCCCCAGGCCAGGAGCTCCCTAAGCCTAATGGTTGGGGCGCCCCAGGCCTGGGGCTACCTAATTCGAAGGGCAGGGGCACCCCAGGCCTGGGGCTCCTAACGCCTAAGGGCTGGGGCACCGTAGACCTAGGCCTCCCAAAGCCTAAGTGCTGGGGCACCCCAAGACTGGGGCTCCCAAAGCCTAAGTGCTGGGGCGCCCCACGTCTGGAGTTCCCAAAGCCTAAGGCTGGGGCGCCACAGGTCTGTGGCCCCCTAAGCCTAAGAGCTGGGGCACCCCAGTCCTGGGGTTCTCTAAGCCTATGGGCTGTGGCGCCCCAGGCCTGGGGCTCCCTAAGCCTAAGAGATGGAGCTTCCCAGGCCTGGGTCTCCCTAAGCCTAAGGGCTTGGGCGCCATAGGCCTGGGGCTCCAAAAGCCTAAGGGCTGGGGCGCCCCAGGCCTGGGGCTCCCAAAGCCTAAGGGCTGGGGCGCCGCAGGCCTGGGGCTCCCTAAGCCTAAAGGTTGGGGCGCCCCAGGCCTGGAATTCCCAAAGCCTAAGGGCTGGGGCGCCGCAGGCCTGGGGCTCCCTAAGCCTAAGGGCTGAGGTGCCCCAGGCCAGGAGCTCCCTAAGCCTAATGGTTGGGGCGCCCCAGGCCTGGGGCTACCTAATCCGAAGGGCAGGGGCACCCCAGGCCTGGGGCTCCTAACGCCTAAGGGCTGGGGCACCGTAGACCTAGGCCTCCCAAAGCCTAAGTGCTGGGGCACCCCTAGACTGGGGCTCCCAAAGCCTAAGTGCTGGGACGCCCCAGGTCTGGAGTTCCCAAAGCCTAAGGCTGGGGCGCCACAGGTCTGTGTCCCCCTAAGCCTAAGAGCTGGGGCACCCCAGTCCTGGGGTTCTCTAAGCCTATGGGTTGTGGCGCCCCAGGCCTGGGGCACCCTAAGCCTAAGAGATGGAGCTTCCCAGGCCTGGGTCTCCCTAAGCCTAAGGGCTTGGGCACCATAGGCCTGGGGCTCCAAAAGTCTAAGGGCTGGGGCGCCCCAGGCATGGGGCTCCCTAAGCCTAAGGGTTGGGGCGCCCCAGGCCTGGAGTTCCCAAAGTCTAAGGCTGGGGAACCACAGGTCTGGGAATCCCTAAGCCTAAGAGCTGGGGCACCCCAGACCTGGGGTTCTCGAAGCCTAAGGGAAGGGGCGCCCCAGGACTGGAGCTCCCAAAGCCTAAGGGCAGTGGCGCCCCAGGCCTGGGGCTCCCTAAGCCTAAGCGCTGGAGCTTCCCAGGCCTGGGTTTCCCTAAGCCTAAGGGCTTGGGCCCCATAGGCCTGGGGCTCCAAAAGCCTAAGGCTTGGGGGGCCCCAGCCCTGGGGCTCCCTAAGCCGAAGGGCTGGGTCCCCGCTGGCGTGGGGCTCCCTAAGCCTAAGGGCTGGGGCGCCCCAGGCCTGGGGCTACCAAAGCCTAAGGGCTGGGATGCCCCAGGCCTGGGACTCCCTAAGCCGAAGGGCTGGGGCACCCCAGCCCTGGGGCCCCCAAAGCCTAAGGTCTGGGGCGCCCCAGGTCTGATTCTCCCTAAGAATAAGGGTTGGAACGCCCCAGAACTGGGACACCCTAAGCCGAAGGGCTGGGGCCTCCCAGGCCATGGGCTCCCTAAGGGTAAAGACTGTGGGGCCCTAGGCCTGGGGCTCCCAAAGCCTAAAGGCTGGGGCGCATCAGGCCTGGTGCTCCCAAAGCCTAAGGGCAGGCGCGTCGCAGCCCTTGGGCTCCCTAAGCCTAAGGGAAGGCGCGCCCCAGGACTGGAGCTCCCAAAGCCTAAGGGCTGTGGCGCCCCAGGCCTGGGGCTCCCTAAGCCTAAGGGCTGGCGCTTCCCAGGCCTGGTTCTCCCTAAGCCTAAGGGCTTGGGCACCATAGGCCTGGGGCTCCAAAAGCCTAAGGGCTGAGGAGCCCCAAATCTGGGGCTCCCAAAGCCTAAGGGCAGGGGCGCCCCAGGCCAGTGATCCCTAAACCTAAGGGCTGTGGCGCCCCAGGCCTGGGGCTCCCTAAGCCGACGCGCTGTGACCCCCTAGGCATGGGGCGCCCAAAGCATAAGGGCTGTGGCTCCCCAGGCATGTTGCTCCCTAAGCCTAAGTGCTGGGGCTTTTCAGGCCTGGGGCTCCCAAAGCCTAAGGGCTGGGGCGTCGCAAGCCTTGGGCTCCCTAAGCCTAAGGGCTGGGGCGCCCCAGGCCTGGGCCTCCCAAAGCCTAAGGGCTGGGGCGCCCCAGACCTGGGGCTCCCTAAGCCTAAGGACTGGAGTCACCCAGGCCTGGGACTCTCTAAGCCTAAGGGCTGGGTCCTCCCAGGCCTGGGGCTCCCTAAGCCGAAGGCCTGGGGCGCCCCGGCCTTGGGCTACTAAAGCCTAATAGCTGGGGCGCACCAAGCCTAGGGCTCCCAAAGCCTAAGGGCTGGGGCACCCCGGACTGGGGCTTCCAAAGCCTAAGGCTGTGATGCCCCTGGCCAGGGGCTCCCTAAGCCGAAGGGCTGGGGCGCCCGAGGCCAGGGGCTACCAAAGCCTAAGGGCTGGGGCACCCCAGGCCTAGGGATCCAAAAGCCTAAGGGCTGGGGCGCTCCAGGCCAAGGGCTCCGTAAGCCTAAGTGCTGGGTCGTACCATGTCTGGGGCTCCCAAAGCCTAAGGGCTGGGAATCTCTAGGCCTGGGGCTACCTAAGCCGAAGGGCTGGGTCCCCCCAGGCAGGGGCTCCCTAAGTCTAAGGGCTGAGGCGCCCCAGGCCTGGGGCTAACAAAGCCTAAGGGCTGGGCGCCCCAGGCCTGGGGCACCCAAAGCCTAAGGGCTGGGGAGCCCTAGGCCTGTCGCGCCCTAAGCCGAAGGGGTGGGGCATCCCAGGCCATGGGCTCCCTAACCTAAGGGCTGGTGCGCCCCAGGCCTGTTGCTCCCTAAGCCTAAGGGCTGGAGCGCCCCAGGCCTGGGGCTCCAAAATCCTAAGGGTTGGCGCGCCCCAGGCCTTGATCTCCCAAAGCCAAAGGGCTGGGGCACACCGGACTGGGGCTCCCAAAAGGTAAGGCTGGGACGCCCCTGGCCAGGGGCTCCCTAAGCCGAAGGGCTGGGGCGTACCATGCCTGGGGTTCCCAAAGCCTAAGGGCAGGGGCGCCCCAGGCCTGGGGCACCCAAAGCCTAAGGGCTGGGGTGCCCCAGGGCTGGAGCTCCAAAAGCCTAAAGGCTGGGGCGACCCAGTCCTGGGACTCCCTAAGCCTAAGGGCAGGGGAGCCACAGGCCTGGGGCTCCCTAAGCCTAAAGGTTGGGGCGCCCCAGGCCTGGAACTCCCAAAGCCTAAGGGCTGGGGCGCCCCAGGCCTGGGTCTCCCTAATCCTAAGGGCTGTGGCGCCCAAGGCCAGGAGCTCCCTAAGCCTAAGGGTTGGGTCGCCCCAGGCTGGGGGCTCCCAAAGCCTAAGGGTTGGGGCGCCCCAGGCCTGGAGTTCCCAAAGTCTAAGGCTGGGGAACCACAGGTCTGGGAATCCCTAAGCCTAAGAGCTGGAGCTTCCCAGGCCTGGGTCTCCCTAAGCCTAAGGGCTTGGGCCCCATAGGCCTGGGGCTCCAAAAGCCTAAGAGCTGGGGGACCCCAGCCCTGGGGCTCACTAAGCCGAAGGGCTGGGTCCCCCCTGGCATGGGGCTCCCTAAGCCTAAGGGCTGGGGCGCCCCAGGCCAGGGGCTACCAAAGCCTAAGGGCCGGGGTCCCCAGGCCTGGGACTCCCAAAGCCGAAGGGCTGGGGCGCCTAAGCCCTGGGGCCCCCAAAGCCTAAGGGCTGTGGCACCCCAGCCCTGGGGCTCCCAAAGCCTAAGGGCAGTGGCACCCCAGGTCTGGGGCTCCCTAAGCCTAAGGGATTGGGCCCCATAGGCCTGGGGCTCCAAAAGCCTAAGGGCTGGGGGGCCCCAGTCCTGGGGCTCCCTAAGCCGAAGGGCTGGGTCCCCCCTGGCGTTGGGCTCCCTAAGCCTAAGGGCTGGGGCGCCCCAGGCCTGGGGCTACCAATGCCTAAGGGCCGGGGTGCCCCAGGCCTGGGACTCCCAAAGCCGAAGGGCTGGGGCGCCCAAGCCCTGGGGCCCCCAAAGCCTAAGGGCTGTGGCGCCACAGGGCTGGGGCTCCCTAAGCGGAAGGGCTGGGGCGCCCCAGGCCTGGTGCTCCCTAAGCCTAATGGTTGGGAAGCCCCCCACGCCTGGGGCTCCCAAATCCTAAGGGCTGGCGCGCCCCAGGCCTTGGTCTCCCAAAACCAAAGGGCTGGGGCTCCCCAGGCCTGGGGCTCCCAAAGCCTAAGAGCTGGGGCACCCCGGTCTGGGGCTCCCAAAGCCTAAGGTTGGGACGACCCCGGCCAGGGGCTCCTTAAGCCGAAGGGCTGGGGCGACCCAGTCCTGGGGCTCCCTAAGCCTAAGGGCTGGGGGCCACAGGCCTGGGGCTCCCTAAGCCTAAAGGCTGTGGCGCCCCAGGCCAGGAGCTCCCTAAGCCTAAGGGTTGGGGCGCCCCAGGCCGGGGGCTCCCTAAGCCTAAGAGCGGGGGCACCCCAGGCCTGGGGTTCCCTAATCCGACGGGCGGGGGCGCCCCAGGCCTGGGGCTCCCAACGCCTAAGGGCTGGGGTGCCGCAGACCTGGTACTCCCAAAGCCTAAGGGCTGGAGCACCCCAAGACTGGGTCTCCCAAAGCCTAAGTGCTGGGTACCCCAGGGCTGGGGCTACCTATGCCAAAGGGCTGGAGCGCCCCAGGCCTGGGGCTCCCAAAGCCTAAGGGCTGGGGCGCCCCAAGCCTTGACCTCCCAAAGCCTAAAGCTGGGGCGCCACAGGTCTGGGGCTCCCTAAGACTAAGAGCTGGGGCGCCCCAGGCCTGGGATTCTCTAAGCCTAAGGGCTGTGGCGCCCAGGCCTGGGGCTCCCTAATCCGAAGGGCGAGGGAACCCCAGGCCTGGGGCTCCTAACGCCTAAGGGCTGGGGCACCGTAGACCTAGGCCTCCCAAAGCCTAAGGGATGGGGCACCCCAAGACTGGGGCTCCCAAAGCCTAAGTGCTGGGGCGCCCCAGGTCTGGAGTTCCCAAAGTCTAGGGCTGGGCGCCACAGGTCTCGGGCTCCCTAATCCGAAGGGCGGGGGCGCCCCAGGCCTGGGGCTCCCAACGCTTAAGGGCTGGGGAGCCGCAGACCTAGGTGTCCCAAAGCCTAAGGGCTGGGGCACCCCAAGACTGGGGGTCCCAAAGCCTAAGTGCTGGGTGCCCCAGGGCTAGGGCTACCTAAGCCAAAGGGCTGAGGTGCCCCAGGCCTGGGGCTCCCAAAGCCTAAGGGCTGGGGTGCCCCAGGCCTGGAGTTCCCAAAGTCTAAGGCTGGGGCGCCACAGGTCTGGGGCTTCCTAAGCCAAAGAGCTGGGGCGCCCCAGGCCGGGGGTTCTCTAAGCCTAAGGGAAGGGGCGCCCCAGGACTGGAGCTCCCAAAGCCTAAGGGCTGTGGCACCCCAGACCTGGGGCTCCCTAAGCCTAAGTACTTGGGCGCTATAGGCCTTGGGCTCCAAAAGCCTAAGGGCTGGGGGGCCCCATGCCTGGGGCTCCAAAAGCCTAAGGGCTGGGACACCCCAGCCCTGGGGCTCCCTAAGCCGAAGGGCTTGGGCGCCCCAGGCCTGGGGCTACCAAAGCCTAAGTTCTGGAGTGCCCCAGTCCTGGGACTCCAAAGCCGAAGGGCTGGGGCGCCCCAGCCCTGGGGCCCCGAAAGCCTAAGGGCTGTGGCGCCCCAGGCCTGGTGCTCCCTAAGCGTAATGGTTGGGAAGCCCCAGAACTGGAGCTCCCTAAGCCAAAGGGCTGGGGAGCCCCAGGCCTGGTGCTCCCTAAGAATAAGGGTTGGATCGCCCCAGATCTGGGAAACCCTAAGCCGAAGGGCTGGGGCGTCCCAGGCCATGGGCTCCCTAAGGCTAAAGACTGTGGAGACCTAGGACTGGGGCTCCCAAAGCCTAAAGGCTGGGGCGCATCAGGCCTGGGTCTCCCAAAGCCTAAGGGCAGGGGCGTCGCAGCCCTTGGGCTCCCTAAGCCTAAGAGCTGGGGCGCCCCAGTCCTGGGGCACCCTAAGCCCAACGGCTGGGGCGCCCCAGGTCTAGGGCTCCCATAGCCTAAGGGCTGGGGCGCCCTAGGCCTGGTGCGCCCTAAGCCGAAGGGCGGGGGCGTCCCAGGCCTGGGGCTCCCTAAGCCTAAGTGCTGTGGCGACCCAGGCCTGGGTCTCCCTAAGCCTAAGGGCTGGGGCGCATCTGGCATGAGGCACCCAAGCTTAAGGGCTGGGGCGCCCCAGGCCTGGGGCTTCCAAAGCCTAAGGGCTGGGTCGCGCCAGGCCTGGGGCTCCCTAAGCCTAATGGCTGGAGCGTTCCATGCCTGGGGATCCCAAAGCCTAAGGGCTGGGGCGCCCTAGGCCTGGCGCGCCCTAAGACGAAGGGCGGGGGCGTCCCAGGCAATGGGCACCCTAAGTCTAAGGGCAGGGGCGTACCATGCCCGGGGCTCCGAAGCCTAAGGGCTGGGGTGCCCCGGGCTGGAGCTCCAAAAGCCTAAAAGCTGGGGCGACCAAGTCCTGGGGCTCCCTAAGCCTAAGGGCTGGAGGGCCACAGGCCTGGGGATCCCTAAGCTTAAAGGCTGGGTCGCCCCAGGCCTGGAGCTCCCAAAGCCTAAGGCTGGGGCGCCACAGGTCTGTGGCCCCCTAAGCCTAAGAGCTGGGGCACCCCAGGCCTGGGGTTCTCTAAGCCTATGGGCTGTGGCGCCCCAGGCCTGGGGCTCCCTAAGACTAAGCTCCCAAAGCCAAAGGGCTGGGGCGTCCCAGGCCTGGGGCTCCCAAAGCCTAAGGGCTGGGGCACCCCGACCTGGGGCTCCCAAAATGTAAGGCTGGGACGCCCCTGGCCAGGGGCTCCCTAAGCCGAAGGGCTGGGGCGCCCCAGGCCAGGGGCTCCCAAAACCTAAGGGAGGGGCGCCCCAGGCCTGGGGCTCCCAAAGCCTAAGGGCTGGGGCGCCCCAGGCCAAGGGCTCCCTAAGCCTAATGGTTGGGGCGCCCCAGGCCTGGGGCTCCCAAAGCCTAAGGGCCGGGGTGCCCCAGGGCTGGAGCTCCAAAAGCCTAAAGGCTGGGGCGACCCAGTCCTGGGGCTCCCTAATCCTAAGGGCTGGGGGGCCACAGGCCTGGGGCTCCCTAAGCCTAAAGGTTGGGGCGCCCCAGGCCTGGAATTCCCAAAGCCTAAGGGCTGGGGCGCCGCAGGCCTGGGGCTCCCTAAGCCTAAGGGCTGAGGTGCACCAGGCCAGGAGCTCCCTAAGCCTAATGGTTGGGGCGCCCCAGGCCTGGGGCTACCTAATCCGAAGGGCGGGGGCACCCCAGGCCTGGGGCTCCTAACGCCTAAGGGCTGGGGCACCGTAGACCTAGGCCTCCCAAAGCCTACGTGCTGGGGCACCCCAAGACTGGGGCTCCCAAAGCCTAAGTGCTGGGGCGCCCCAGGTCTGGAGTTCCCAAAGCCTAAGGCTGGGGCGCCACAGGTCTGTGTCCCCCTAAGCCTAAGAGCTGGGGCACCCCAGTCCTGGGGTTCTCTAAGCCTATGGGCAGTGGCGCCCCAGGCCTGGGGCTCCCTAAGCCTAAGAGATGGAGCTTCCCAGGCCTGGGTCTCCCTAAGCCTAAGGGCTTGGGCGCCATAGGCCTGGGGCTCCAAAAGCCTAAGGGCTGGGGCGCCCCAGGCCTGGGGCTCCCAAAGCCTAAGGGCTCGGGCGCCGCAGGCCTGGGGCTCCCTAAGCCTAAGGGTTGGGGCGCCCCAGGCCTGGAGTTCCCAAAGTCTAAGGCTGGGGAACCACAGGTCTGGGAATCCCTAAGCCGAAGGGCTGGGGCACCCCAGGCCTGGGGTTCTCGAAGCCTAAGGGAAGGGGCGCCCCAGGACTGGAGCTCCCAAAGCCTAAGGGCAGTCGCGCCCCAGGCCTGGGGCTCCCTAAGCCTAAGCGCTGGAGCTTCCCAGGCCTGGGTTTCCCTAAGCCTAAGGGCTTGGGCCCCATAGGCCTGGGGCTCCAAAAGCCTAAGGGCTGGGGGGCCCCAGCCCTGGGGCTCCCTAAGCCGAAGGGCTGGGTCCCCGCTGGCGTGGGGCTCCCTAAGCCTAAGGGCTGGGGCGCCCCAGGCCTGGGGCTACCAAAGCCTAGGCGCTGGGATTCCCCAGGCCTGGGACTCCCTAAGCCGAAGGGCTGGGGCACCCCAGCCCTGGGGCCCCCAAAGCCTAAGGTCTGGGGCGCCCCAGGTCTGATTCTCCCTAAGAATAAGGGTTGGAACGCCCCAGAACTGGGACACCCTAAGCCGAAGGGCTGGGGCCTCCCAGGCCATGGGCTCCCTAAGGGTAAAGACTGTGGGGCCCTAGGCCTGGGGCTCCCAAAGCCTAAAGGCTGGGGCGCATCAGGCCTGGTGCTCCCAAAACCTAAGGGCAGGCGCGTCGCAGCCCTTGGGCTCCCTAAGCCTAAGGGAAGGCGCGCCCCAGGACTGGAGGTCCCAAAGCCTAAGGGCTGTGGCGCCCCAGGCCTGGGGCTCCCTAAGCCTAAGGGCTGGAGCTTCCCAGGCCTGGTTCTCCCTAAGCCTAAGGGCTTGGGCACTATAGGCCTGGGGCTCCAAAAGCCTAAGGGCTGAGGAGCCCCAAGTCTGGGGCTCCCAAAGCCTAAGGGCAGGGGCGCCCCAGGCCAGTGATCCCTAAACCTAAGGGCTGTGGCGCCCCAGGCCTGGGGCTCCCTAAGCCGACGCGCTGTGACCCCCTAGGCATGGGGCGCCCAAAGCATAAGGGCTGTGGCGCCCCAGGCCTGTTGCTCCCTAAGCCTAAGGGCTGGGGCTTTTCAGGCCTGGGGCTCCCAAAGCCTAAGGGCTGGGGCGTCGCAAGCCTTGGGCTCCCTAAGCCTAAGGGCTGGGGCGCCCCAGGCCTGGGCCTCCCAAAGCCTAAGGGCTGGGTCGCCCCAGACCTGGGGCTCCCTAAGCCTAAGGACTGGAGTCACCCAGCCCTGGGACTCTCTAAGCCTAAGGGCTGGGTCCTCCCAGGCCTGGGGCTCCCTAAGCCGAAAGCCTGGGGCGCCCCGGCCTGGGGCTACTAAAGCCTAATAGCTGGGGCGCACCAAGCCTGGGGCTCCCAAAGCCTAAGGGCTGGGGCACCCCGGCCTGGGGCTTCCAAAGCCTAAGGCTGTGATGCCCCTGGCCAGGGGCTCCCTAAGCCGAAGGGCTGGGGCGCCCGAGGCCAGGGGCTCCCAAAGCCTAAGGGCTGGGAATCTCCAGGCCTGGGGCTACCTAAGCCGAAGGGCTGGGTCCCCCCAGGCAGGGGCTCCCTAAGTCTAAGGGCTGAGGCACCCCAGGCCTGGGGCTAACAAAGCCTAAGGGCTGGGCGCCCCAGGCCTGGGGCACCCAAAGCCTAAGGGCTGGGGAGCCCTAGGCCTGTCGCGCCCTAAGCCGAAGGGGTGGGGCATCCCAGGCCATGGGCTCCCTAACCTAAGGGCTGGTGCGCCCCAGGCCTGTGGCTTCCTAAGCCTAAGGGCTGGAGCGCCCCAGGCCTGGGGCTCCAAAATCCTAAGGGTTGGCGCGCCCCAGGCCTTGATCTCACAAAGCCAAAGGGCTGGGGCACACCGGCCTGGGGCTCCCAAAAGGTAAGGCTGGGACGCCCCTGGCCAGGGGCTCCCTAAGCCGAAGGGCTGGGGCGTACCATGCCTGGGGTTCCCAAAGCCTAAGGGCAGGGGCGCCCCAGGCCTGGGGCACCCAAAGCCTAAGGGCTGGGGTGCCCCAGGGCTGGAGCTCCAAAAGCCTAAAGGCTGGGGCGACCCAGTCCTGGGACTCCCTAAGCCTAAGGGCAGGGGTGCCACAGGCCTGGGGCTCCCTAAGCCTAAAGGTTGGGGCGCCCCAGGCCTGGAACTCCCAAAGCCTAAGGGCTGGGGCGCCCCAGGCCTGGGTCTCCCTAATCCTAAGGGCTGTGGCGCCCAAGGCCAGGAGCTCCCTAAGCCTAAGGGTTGGATCGCCCCAGGCTGGGGGCTCCCAAAGCCTAAGGGTTGGGGCGCCCCAGGCCTGGAGTTCCCAAAGTCTAAGGCTGGGGAACCACAGGTCTGGGAATCCCTAAGCCTAAGAGCTGGAGCTTCCCAGGCCTGGGTCTCCCTAAGCCTAAGGGCTTGGGCCCCATAGGCCTGGGGCTCCAAAAGCCTAAGAGCTGGGGGTCCCCAGCCCTGGGGCTCGCTAAGCCGAAGGGCTGGGTCCACCCTGGCATGGGGCTCCCTAAGCCTAAGGGCTGCGGCGCCCCAGGCCTGGGGCTACCAAAGCCTAAGGGCCGGGGTCCCCAGGCCTGGGACTCCCAAAGCCGAAGGGCTGGGGCGCCTAAGCCCTGGGGCGCCCAAAGCCTAAGGGCTGTGGCACCCCAGCCCTGGGGCTCCCAAAGCCTCAGGGCAGTGGCGCCCCAGGTCTGGGGCTCCCTAAGCCTAAGCGCTGGAGCTTCCCAGGCCTGGGTCTCCCTAAGCCTAAGGGCTTGGGCCCCATAGGCCTGGGGCTCCAAAAGCCTAAGGGCTGGGGGGCCCCAGTCCTGGGGCTCCCTAAGCCGAAGGGCTCGGTCCCCCCTGGCGTTGGGCTCCCTAAGCCTAAGTGCTGGGGCGCCCCAGGCCTGGGGCTACCAATGCCTAAGGGCCGGGGTGCCCCAGGCCTGGGACTCCCAAAGCCGAAGGGCTGGGGCGCCCAAGCCCTGGGGCCCCCAAAGCCTAAGGGCTGTGGCGCCACAGGGCTGGGGCTCCCTAAGCGGAAGGGCTGGGGCGCCCCAGGCCTGGTGCTCCCTAAGCCTAATGGTTGGGAAGCCCCAGAACTGGAGCTCCCTAAGCCGAAGAGCTGGGTCCCCCCTGGCGTGGGGCTCCCTAAGCCTAACTGCTGGGGCGCCCCAGGCTTGGGGCTACAAAAGCCTAAGGGCCGGGGTGCCCCAGGCATGGGACTCCCAAAGCCGAAGGGCTGGGGCGCCCAAGCCCTGGGGCCCCCAAAGCCTAAGGGCTGTGGCGCCACAAGGCTGGGGCTCCCTAAGCCGAAGGGCTGGGGCGCCCCAGGCCTGGTGCTCCCTAAGCCTAATGGTTAGGAAGCCCCAGAACTGAAGCTCCCTAAGCCGAAGAGCTGGGGCGCCCCAGGCCTGATGCTCCCTAAGAATAAGGGTTGGAACGCCCCAGAACTGGGACACCCTAAGCCAAAGGACTGGGGCGTCCCAGGCCATGGGCACCCTAAGGCTAAAGACTGTGGAGCCCTAGGCCTGGGGCTCCCAAAGCCTAAAGGTTGGGGCGCATCAGGCCTGGTGCTCCCAAAGCCTAAGGGCAGGTGCATCGCAGCCCTTGGGCTCCCTACCTAAGGGAAGGGGCGCCCCAGGACTGGAGCTCCCAAAGCCTAAGGGCTGTGGCGCCCCAGGCCTGGGGCTCCCTAAGCCTAAGGGCTGGAGCTTCCCAGGCCTGGTTCTCCCTAAGCCTAAGGGCTTGGGCAACAAAAGCCTGGGGCTCCAAAAGCCTAAGGGCTGAGGAGCCCCAAGTCTGGGGCTCCCAAAGCCTAAGGGCAGGGGCGCCCCAGGCCAGGGATCCCTAAACCTAAGGGCTGTGTTGCCCCAGGCCTGGGGCTCCGTAAGCCGACGCGCTGTGACCCCCTAGGCATGGGGCGCCCAAAGCCTAAGGGCTGTGGCGCCCCAGGCCTGGTGCTCCCTAAGCCTAAGGGCTGGGGCTTTTCAGGCCTGGGGCTACCAAAGCCTAATGGCTGGGGCGTCTCAAGCCTTGGGCTCCCTAAGCCTAAGGGCTGGGGCGCCCCAGGCCTGGGCCTCCCAAAGCCTAAATGCTGGGGCGCCCCAGACCTGGGGCTCCCTAAGCCGGGCTGGAGTGACCCAGGCCTGGGACTCCCTAAGCCTAAGGGCTGGGTCCTCCCAGGCCTAGGGCTCCCTAAGCCTAAGGCCTGGGGCGCCCCAGGCCTGGGGCTACTAAAGCATAATAGCTGGGGCGCACCAAGCCAGGGGCTCCCAAAACCTAAGGGCTGGGGCACCCCAGCCTGGGGCTCCCAAAGCCTAAGGGCTGGGGCGCCCCAGGCCTAGGGCTCCCAAAGCCTAAGGGCTGGGGCGCCCCAGGCCAAGGGCTCCCTAAGCCTAAGGGCTGGGTCGTACCATGCCTGGGGCTCCCAAAGCCTAAGGGTTGGGGCCCCCCAGGCCGGGGGCTCCCTAAGGCTTAGGGCAGGGGCACCCCCGGCCTGGGGCTACCTAATCCGAAGGGCGGGGGCGCCCCAGGCCTGGGGCTCCCAAGGCTTAAAGGCTGGGGCGCCATAGACCTAGGCCTCCCAAAGCCTAAGGGCTGGGGCACCCCAAGACTGGGGCTCCCAAAGCCTAAGTGCTGGGTGCCCCAGGGCTAGGGCTACCTAAGCCAAAGGGCTGGGGCGCCCCAGGCCTGGAGTTCCCAAAGTCTGAGGCTGGGGCGCCACAGGTCTGGGGCTCCCTAATCCGAAGGATGGGGGTGCCCCAGGCCTGGGGCTCCCAACGCCTAAGGGCTGGGCGCCGTAGACCTAGGTCTCCCAAAGCCTAAGGGCTGGGGCACCCCAAGACTGGGGCTCCCAAAGCCTATGTGCTGGGTGCCCCAGGGCTACGGCTACCTTAGCCAAAGGGCTGGGGCGCCCCAGGCCTGGGGCTCCGAAAGCCTAAGGGCTGGGGCGCCCCAGACCTGGAGTTCCCAAAGTCTAAGGCTGGGGCGCCACAGGTCTGGGGCTCCCTAAGCCTAAGGGCTGGAGCTTCCCAGGCCTGGTTCTCCTTAAGCTAAGGGCTTGGGCACCATAGGCCTGGGGCTCCAAAAGCCTAAGGGCTGAGGAGCCCCAAGTCTGGGCTCCCAAAGCCTAAGGGCAGGGGCGCCCCAGGCTAGTGATCCCTAAACCTAAGGGCTGTGGCGCCCCAGGCCTGGGGCTCCCTAAGCCGACGCGCTGTGACCCCCTAGGCATGGGGCGCCCAAAGCATAAGGGCTGTGGCGCCCCAGGCCTGTTGCTCCCTAAGCCTAAGGGCTGGGGCTTTTCAGGCCTGGGGCTCCCAAAGCCTAAGGGCTGGGGCGTCGCAAGCCTTGGGCTCCCTAAGCCTAAGGGCTGGGGCGCCCCAGGCCTTGGCCTCCCAAAGCCTAAGGGCTGGGGCGCCCCAGACCTGGGGCTCCCTAAGCCTAAGGACTGGAGTCACCCAGCCCTGGGACTCTCTAAGCCTAAGGGCTGGGTCCTCCCAGGCCTGGGGCTCCCTAAGCCGAAGGCCTGGGGCGCCCCGGCCTGGGGCTACTAAAGCCTAATAGCTGGGGCGCACCAAGCCTGGGGTTCCCAAAGCCTAAGGGCTGGGGCACCCCGGCCTGGGGCTTCCAAAGCCTAAGGCTGTGATGCCCCTGGCCAGGGGCTCCCTAAGCCGAAGGGCTGGGGCGCCCGAGGCCAGGGGCTACCAAAGCCTAAGGGCTGGGGCACCCCAGGCCTAGGGATCCAAAAGCCTAAGGGCTGGGGCGCTCCAGGCCAAGGGCTCCGTAAGCCTAAGTGCTGGGTCGTACCATGCCTGGGGCTCCCAAAGCCTAAGGGCTGGGAATCTCCAGGCCTGGGGCTACCTAAGCCGAAGGGCTGGGTCCCCCCAGGCAGGGGCTCCCTAAGTCTAAGGGCTGAGGCGCCCCAGGCCTGGGGCTAACAAAGCCTAAGGGCTGGGCGCCCCAGGCCTGGGGCACCCAAAGCCTAAGGGCTGGGGAGCCCTAGGCCTGTCGCGCCCTAAGCCGAAGGGGTGGGGCATCCCAGGCCATGGGCTCCCTAACCTAAGGGCTGGTGCGCCCCAGGCCTGTGGCTCCCTAAGCCTAAGGGCTGGAGCGCCCCAGGCCTGGGGCTCCAAAATCCTAAGGGTTGGCGCGCCCCAGGCCTTGATCTCCCAAAGCCAAAGGGCTGGGGCACACCGGCCTGGGGCTCCCAAAAGGTAAGGCTGGGACGCCCCTGGCCAGGGGCTCCCTAAGCCGAAGGGCTGGGGCGTACCATGCCTGGGGTTCCCAAAGCCTAAGGGCAGGGGCGCCCCAGGCCTGGGGCACCCAAAGCCTAAGGGCTGGGGTGCCCCAGGGCTGGAGCTCCAAAAGCCTACAGGCTGGGGCGACCCAGTCCTGGGACTCCCTAAGCCTAAGGGCAAGGGTGCCACAGGCCTGGGGCTCCCTAAGCCTAAAGGTTGGGGCGCCCCAGGCCTGGAACTCCCAAAGCCTAAGGGCTGGGGCGCCCCAGGCCTGGGTCTCCCTAATCCTAAGGGCTGTGGCGCCCAAGGCCAGGAGCTCCCTAAGCCTAAGGGTTGGGTCGCCCCAGGCTGGGGGCTCCCAAAGCCTAAGGGTTGGGGCGCCCCAGGCCTGGAGTTCCCAAAGTCTAAGGCTGGGGAACCACAGGTCTGGGAATCCCTAAGCCTAAGAGCTGGAGCTTCCCAGGCCTGGGTCTCCCTAAGCCTAAGGGCTTGGGCCCCATAGGCCTGGGGCTCCAAAAGCCTAAGAGCTGGGGGTCCCCAGCCCTGGGGCTCGCAAAGCCGAAGGGCTGGGTCCACCCTGGCATGGGGCTCCCTAAGCCTAAGGGCTGGGGCGCCCCAGGCCTGGGGCTACCAAAGCCTAAGGGCCGGGGTCCCCAGGCCTGGGACTCCCAAAGCCGAAGGGCTGGGGCGCCTAAGCCCTGGGGCCCCCAAAGCCTAAGGGCTGTGGCACCCCAGCCCTGGGGCTCCCAAAGCCTAAGGGCAGTGGCGCCCCAGGTCTGGGGCTCCCTAAGCCTAAGCGCTGGAGCTTCCCAGGCCTGGGTCTCCCTAAGCCTAAGGGCTTGGGCCCCATAGGCCTG
Organism: Tenrec ecaudatus; assembly: GCF_050624435.1. Taxonomy (NCBI): domain Eukaryota; kingdom Metazoa; phylum Chordata; class Mammalia; order Afrosoricida; family Tenrecidae; genus Tenrec; species Tenrec ecaudatus. The sequence continues at coordinate 1,405,130 of NW_027457631.1, read as the reverse complement.
GGGATCCAAAAGCCTAAGGGCTGGGGGGCCCCAGTCCTGGGGCTCCCTAAGCCGAAGGGCTCGGTCCCCCCTGGCGTTGGGCTCCCTAAGCCTAAGGGCTGGGGCGCCCCAGGCCTGGGGCTACCAATGCCTAAGGGCCGGGGTGCCCCAGGCCTGGGACTCCCAAAGCCGAAGGGCTGGGGCGCCCAAGCCCTGGGGCCCCCAAAGCCTAAGGGCTGTGGCGCCACAAGGCTGGGGCTCCCTAAGCGGAAGGGCTGGGGCGCCCCAGGCCTGGTGCTCCCTAAGCCTAATGGTTGGGAAGCCCCAGAACTGGAGCTCCCTAAGCCGAAGAGCTTGGTCCCCCCTGGCGTGGGGCTCCCTAAGCCTAACTGCTGGGGCGCCCCAGGCCTGGGGCTACAAAAGCCTAAGGGCCGGGGTGCCCCAGGCATGGGACTCCCAAAGCCGAAGGGCTGGGGTGCCCAAGCCCTGGGGCCCCCAAAGCCTAAGGGCTGTGGTGCCCCAGGCCTGGGGCTCCCTAAGCCGAAGGGCTGGGGCGCCCCAGGCCTGGTGCTCCCTAAGCCTAATGGTTAGGAAGCCCCAGAACTGAAGCTCCCTAAGCCGAAGAGCTGGGGCGCCCCAGGCCTGATGCTCCCTAAGAATAAGGGTTGGAACGCCCCAGAACTGGGACACCCTAAGCCAAAGGACTGGGGCGTCCCAGGCCATGGGCACCCTAAGGCTAAAGACTGTGGAGCCCTAGGCCTGGGGCTCCCAAAGCCTTAAGGTTGGGGCGCATCAGGCCTGGTGCTCCCAAAGCCTAAGGGCAGGTGCATCGCAGCCCTTGGGCTCCCTACCTAAGGGAAGGGGCGCCCCAGGACTGGAGCTCCCAAAGCCTAAGGGCTGTGGCGCCCCAGGCCTGGGGCTCCCTAAGCCTAAGGGCTGGAGCTTCCCAGGCCTGGGTCTCCCTAAGCCTAAGGGCTTGGGCAACAAAAGCCTGGGGCTCCAAAAGCCTAAGGGCTGAGGAGCCCCAAGTCTGGGGCTCCCAAAGCCTAAGGGCAGGGGCGCCCAGGCCAGGGATCCCTAAACCTAAGGGCTGTGTTGCCCCAGGCCTGGGGCTCCGTAAGCCGACGCGGTGTGACCCCCTAGGCATGGGGCGCCCAAAGCCTAAGGGCTGTGGCGCCCCTGGCCTGGTGCTCCCTAAGCCTAAGGGCTGGGGCTTTTCAGGCCTGGGGCTCCCAAAGCCTAATGGCTGGGGCGTCTCAAGCCTTGGGCTCCCTAAGCCTAAGGGCTGGGGCGCCCCAGGCCTGGGCCTCCCAAAGCCTAAATGCTGAGGCGCCCCAGACCTGGGGCTCCCTAAGCCGGGCTGGAGTGACCCAGACCTGGGACTCCCTAAGCCTAAGGGCTGGGTCCTCCCAGGCCTAGGGCTCCCTAAGCCTAAGGCCTGGGGCGCCCCAGGCCTGGGGCTACTAAAGCATAATAGCTGGGGCGCACCAAGCCAGGGGCTCCCAAAACCTAAGGGCTGGGGCACCCCAGCCTGGGGCTCCCAAAGCCTAAGGGCTGGGGCGCCCCAGGCCTAGGGCTCCCAAAGCCTAAGGGCTGGGGCGCCCCAGGCCAAGGGCTCCCTAAGCCTAAGGGCTGGGTCGTACCATGCCTGGGGCTCCCAAAGCCTAAGGGTTGGGGCCCCCCAGGCCGGGGGCTCCCTAAGGCTTAGGGCAGGGGCACCCCCGGCCTGGGGCTACCTAATCCGAAGGGCGGGGGCGCCCCAGGCCTGGGGCTCCCAAGGCTTAAGGGCTGGGGCGCCATAGACCTAGGCCTCCCAAAGCCTAAGGGCTGGGGCACCCCAAGACTGGGGATCCCAAAGCCTAAGTGCTGGGTGCCCCAGGGCTAGGGCTACCTAAGCCAAAGGGCTGGGGCGCCCCAGGCCTGGAGTTCCCAAAGTCTGAGGCTGGGGCGCCACAGGTCTGGGGCTCCCTAATCCGAAGGATGGGGGTGCCCCAGGCCTGGGGCTCCCAACGCCTAAGGGCTGGGCGCCGTAGACCTAGGTCTCCCAAAGCCTAAGGGCTGGGGCACCCCAAGACTGGGGCTCCCAAAGCCTATGTGCTGGGTGCCCCAGGGCTACGGCTACCTTAGCCAAAGGGCTGGGGCGCCCCAGGCCTGGGGCTCCCAAAGCCTAAGGGCTGGGGCGCCCCAGACCTGGAGTTCCCAAAGTCTAAGGCTGGGGCGCCACAGGTCTGGGGCTCCCTAAGCCTTAGAGCTGGGGCGCCCTAGGCCTGGGGTTCACTAAGACTAAGGGAAGGGGCGCCCCAGGACTGGAGCTCCCAAAGCCTAAGTGCTGTGGCGCCCCAGGCCTGGGGCTCCCTAAGCCTAAGCGCTGGAGCTTTCCAGGACTGGGTCTCCCTAAGCCTAAGGGCTTGGGCGACATAGGCCTGGGGCTCCAAAACCCTAAGGGCTGGGGCGCCCCACGCCAAGGATCCCTAAACCTAAGGGCTCGGGCGACCCAGGCCTTGGGCTCCCTAAGCCGAAGGGTTGGGCGCCATAAGCCTGGGGCACCAAAAGCCTAATGGCTGGGACGCCCCAGCCCTGTGGCTCCCTAAGCCGAAGGGCTGGGTCCCCCCTGGCGTGGGGCTCCCTAAGCCTAAGGGCTGGGGCGCCCCAGGCCTGGGTCTAACAAACCTAAGGGCTGGGGCGCCCCAGGCCTGGGACTCCCAAAGCCGAAGGGCTGGGGCGCCCCAGCCCTGGGGACCCCAAAACGTAAGGGCTGTGGCTTCTCATTCCTGGGGCTCCCTAAGCCGAAGGGCTGGGGCGTCCCAGGCCATGGGCTCCCTAAACCTAAGGGCTGGGGCGACCCAGGCCTGGTGCTCCCTAAGCCTAAAAGTTGGGAAGCCCCAGAACTGGAGTTCCCTAAGCCGAAGGGCTGGAAGCCCCAGGCCTGGTGCTCCCTAAAAATAAGGGATGGGACGCGCCAGAACTGGGACCCCCTAAGCCGAAGGGCTGGGGCGTCCCAGGCCATGGGCTCCCTAAGGCTAAGGACTGTGGCGTCCTAGGCCTGGGGCTCCCAAAGCCTAAGGCTGAGGCGCCCCAGTCCTGGGGCTCCCAAAGCCTAAGGGCTGGGGCGCCCCAGGCCTGGGACTACCTAAGCCTAAGGGCTGGGGCGCCCCAGGCCAGGGATCTCTAAACCTAAGGGCTGTGGCGCCCCAGGCCTGGGGCTCCCTAAGCCGACGCGCTGTGACCCCCTAGGCATGGGGCGCCCAAAGCCTAAGGGCTGTGTCGCCCCAGGCCTGGTGCTCCCTAAGCCTAAGGGCTGGGGCTGTTCCGGCCTGGGGCTCCCAAAGCCTAAGGGCTAGGGCGTCGCAAGCCTTGGGCTCCCTAAGCCTAAGGGCTGGGGCACCCCAGGCCTGGGCCTCCAAATGCTAAGGACTGGTGCGCCACAGGCCTGGAGCTCCCAAAGCCTATGGGCATTCGCGCCCCAGGCCAGGGGCTCAAAAAGCCTAAGGGATGGGGCGTCCCAGGACTGGAGCTCCCAAAGCCTAAGGGCTGGGGCGCCCTAGGCCTGGCGTGCACTAAGCCGATGGGCTGGGGCGCAACAGGTCTGGGGCTCCCTAATCCGAAGGGCGGGGACGCCCCAGGCCTGGGGCTCCCAACGCCTAAGGGCTGGGGCGCTGAAGACCTAGGCCTCCCAAAGCCTAAGGGCGGGGGCACCCCAAGACTGGGGCTCCCAAAGCCTAAGTGCTGGGTGCCCCAGGGCTAGGGCTACCTAAGCCAATGGCCTGGGGCGCCCCAGGCCTGGGGCTCCCAAAGCCTAAGGGCTGGGGCGCCCCAGGCCTGGAGTTCCCAAAGTCTAAGGCTAGGGCACCACAGGTCTGTGGCTCCCTAATCCGAAGAGCGGGGGCGGCCCAGGCCTGGCGCTCCCAAAGCCTAATGGCTGGGGCGCCGTAGACCTAGGTCTCCCAAAGCCTAAGGGCTGGGGCACCCCAAGATTGGGGCTCCCAAAGCCTAAGTGCTGGGTGCCCCAGGGCTACTGCTACCTAAGCCAAAGTGCTGGGGTGCCCCAGGCCTGGGGCTCCCAAAGCCTAAGGGCTGGGGCGCCCCAGGCCTGGAGTTCCCAAAGTCTAAGGCCTGGGCGCCACAGGTCTGGGGCACCCTAAGGCTAAGACCTGGGGCGCCCTAGGCCTGGGGTTCTCTAAGTCTAAGGGAAGGGGCGCCCCAGGACTGGAGCTCCCAAAGCCTAAGGGCTGTGGCGCCCCAGGCCTGGGGCTCCCTAAGCCTAAGCGCTGGAGCTTCCCAGGCCTGGGTCTCCCTAAGCCTAAGGGCTTGGGCGCCATAGGACTGGGTCTCCCTAAGCCTAAGGGCTTGGGCGCCATAGGACTGGGGCTCCAAAAGCCTAAGGGCTGGGGGGCTCCAGGCCTGGGGCTCCCAAAGCCTAAGGGCTGGGGCGCCCCGAGCCAAGGATCCCTAAGCCTAAGGGCTGGGGCGACCCAGGCCTGGGGTTCCCTAAGCCGAAGGGTTGGGCGCCATAGGCCTGGGGCTCCAAAAGCCTAAGGGCTGGGACGCCCCAGCCCTGTGGCTCCCTAAACCGAAGGGCTGTGTCCCCCCTGGTGTGGGGCTCCCTAAGCCTAAGGGCTGGGGCGCCCCAGGCCTGGGACTCCCAAAGCCGAAGGGCTGGGGCGCCCCAGCCCTGGGGACCCCAAAACCTAAGGGCTGTGGCTTCCCATTCTGGGGCTCCCTAAGCCGAAGGGCTGGGGCGTCCCAGGCCATGAGCTCCCTAAGCCTAAGGGCTGGGGCGCCCCAGGCTGGTGTTCCCTAAGCCTAAGGGTTGGGAAGCCCCAGAACTGGAGCTCCCTAAGCCGAAGGGCTGGGAGCCCCAGGCCTGGTGCTCCCTAAGTATAAGGTTGGGACGCGCCAGAACTGGGACACCCTAAGCCGAAGGGCTGGGGCGTCCCAGGCCATGGGCTCCCTAAGGCTAAGGACTGTGGCACCCTAGGCCTGGGGCTCCCAAAGCCTAAGGGCTGGGGCGCCCCAGTCCTGGGGCTCCCAAAGCCTAAGGGCTAGGGCGCCCCAGGCCTGGGACTACCTAAGCCTAAGGGCTGGGGCGCCCCAGGCCAGGGATCCCTAAACCTAAGGGCTGTGGCGCCCCAGGCCTGGGGCTCCCTAAGCCGACGCGCTGTGACCCCCTAGGCATGGGGCGTCCAAAGCCTAAGGGCTATGGCGCCCCAGGCCTGGTGCTCCCTAAGCCTAAGGGCTGGGGCTTTTCAGGCCTGGGGCTCCCAAAGCCTAAGGGCTGGGGCATCGCAAGCCTTGGGCTCCCGAAGCCTAAGGGCTGGGGCTTTTCAGGCCTGGGGCTCCCAAATCCTAAGGGCTGGCGCGCCCCAGGCCATGGTCTCCCAAAACCAAAGGGCTGGGGCTCCCCAGGCCAGGGACTCCCAAAGCCTAAGAGCTGGGGCACCCCGGTCTGGAGCTCCCAAAGCCTAAGGCTGGGACGACCCCGGCCAGGGGCTCCTTAAGCCGAAGGGCTGGGGTGACCCAGTCCTGGGGCTCCCTAAGCCTAAGGGCTGGGGGCCACAGGCCTGGGGCTCCCTAAGCCTAAAGGCTGTGGCGCCCCAGGCCAGGAGCTCCCTAAGCCTAAGGGTTGGGGCGCCCCAGGCCGGGGGCTCCCTAAGCCTAAGAGCGGGGGCACCCCAGGCCTTGGGTTCCCTAATCCGACGGGCGGGGGCGCCCCAGGCCTGGGGCTCCCAACGCCTAAGGTCTGGGGTGCCGCAGACCTGGGACTCCCAAAGCCTAAGGGCTGGAGCACCCCAAGACTGGGTCTCCCAAAGCCTAAGTGCTGGGTACCCCAGGGCTGGGGCTACCTATGCCAAAGGGCTGGAGCGCCCCAGGCCTGGGGCTCCCAAAGCCTAAGGGCTGGGGCGCCCCAAGCCTTGACCTCCCAAAGCCTAAAGCTGGGGCGCCACAGGTCTGGGGCTCCCTAAGACTAAGAGCTGGGGCGCCCCAGGCCTGGGATTCTCTAAGCCTAAGGGCTGTGGCGCCCAGGCCTGGGGCTCCCTAATCCGAAGGGCGAGGGCACCCCAGGCCTGGGGCTCCTAACGCCTAAGGGCTGGGGCACCGTAGACCTAGGCCTCCCAATACCTAAGGGATGGGGCACCCCAAGACTGGGGCTCCCAAAGCCTAAGTGCTGGGCGCCCCAGGTCTGGAGTTCCCAAAGTCTAGGGCTGGGCGCCACAGGTCTCGGGCTCCCTAATCCGAAGGGCGGGGGCGCCCCAGGCCTGGGGCTCCCAACGCCTAAGGGCTGGGGAGCCGCAGACCTAGGTGTCCCAAAGCCTAAGGGCTAGGGCACCCGAAGACTGGGGGTCCCAAAGCCTAAGTGCTGGGTGCCCCAGGGCTAGGGCTACCTAAGCCAAAGGGCTGGGGTGCCCCAGGCCTGGAGTTCCCAAAGTCTAAGGCTGGGGCGCCACAGGTATGGGGCTTCCTAAGCCAAAGAGCTGGGGCGCCCCAGGCCGGGGGTTCTCTAAGCCTAAGGGAAGGGGCGCCCCAGGACTGGAGCTCCCAAAGCCTAAGGGCTGTGGCACCCCAGACCTGGGGCTCCCTAAGCCTAAGTGCTTGGGCGCTATAGGCCTTGGGCTCCAAAAGCCTAAGGGCTGGGGAGCCCCATGCCTGGGGCTCCAAAAGCCTAAGGGCTGGGACACCCCAGCCCTGGGGCACCCTAAGCCGAAGGGCTGGGGCGCCCCAGGCCTGGGGCTACCAAAGCCTAAGTTCTGGAGTGCCCCAGTCCTGGGACTCCAAAGCCGAAGGGCTGGGGCGCCCCAGCCCTGGGGCCCCGAAAGCCTAAGGGCTTGGGCGCCCCAGGCCTGGTGCTCCCTAAGCCTAATGGTTGGGAAGCCCCAGAACTGGAGCTCCCTAAGACAAAGGGCTGGGGAGCCCCAGGCCTGGTGCTCCCTAAGAATAAGGGTTGGAACGCTCCAGATCTGGGAAACCCTAAGCCGAAGGGCTGGGGCGTCCCAGGCCATGGGCTCCCTAAGGCTAAAGACTGTGGAGACCTAGGCCTGGGGCTCCCAAAGCCTAAAGGCTGGGGCGCATCAGGCCTGGGTCTCCCAAAGCCTAAGGGCAGGGGCGTCGCAGCCCTTGGGCTCCCTAAGCCTAAGGGCTGGGGCGCCCCAGTCCTGGGGCACCCTAAGCCCAACGGCTGGGGCGCCCCAGGTCTAGGGCTCCCAAAGCCTAAGGGCTGGGGCGCCCTAGGCCTGGTGCGCCCTAAGCCGAAGGGCGGGGGCGTCCCAGGCCTGGGGCTCCCTAAGCCTAAGTGCTGTGGCGACCCAGGCCTGGGTCTCCCTAAGCCTAAGGGCTGGGGCGCATCTGGCCTGAGGCACCCAAGCTTAAGGGCTGGGGCGCCCCGCCTGGGGCTTCCAAAGCCTAAGGGCTGGGTCGCGCCAGGCCTGGGGCTCCCTAAGCCTAATGGCTGGAGCGTTCCATGCCTGGGGATCCCAAAGCCTAAGGGCTGGGGCGCCCTAGGCCTGGCGCGCCCTAAGACGAAGGGCGGGGGCGTCCCAGGCAATGGGCACCCTAAGTCTAAGGGCAGGGGCGTACCATGCCCGGGGCTCCGAAGCCTAAGGGCTGGGGTGCCCCGGGCTGGAGCTCCAAAAGCCTAAAAGCTGGGGCGACCAAGTCCTGGGGCTCCCTAAGCCTAAGGGCTGGAGGGCCACAGGCCTGGGGATCCCTAAGCTTAAAGGCTGGGTCGCCCCAGGCCTGGAGCTCCCAAAGCCTAAGGCTGGGGCGCCACAGGTCTGTGGCCCCCTAAGCCTAAGAGCTGGGGCACCCCAGGCCTGGGGTTCTCTAAGCCTATGGGCTGTGGCGCCCCAGGCCTGGGGCTCCCTAAGACTAAGCTCCCAAAGCCAAAGGGCTGGGGCGTCCCAGGCCTGGGGCTCCCAAAGCCTAAGGGCTGGGGCACCCCGACCTGGGGCTCCCAAAATGTAAGGCTGGGACGCCCCTGGCCAGGGGCTCCCTAAGCCGAAGGGCTGGGGCGCCCCAGGCCAGGGGCTCCCAAAACCTAAGGGAGGGGCGCCACAGGCCTGGGGCTCCCAAAGCCTAAGGGCTGGGGCGCCCCAGGCCAAGGGCTCCCTAAGCCTAATGGTTGGGGCGCCCCAGGCCTGGGGCTCCCAAAGCCTAAGGGCTGGGGTGCCCCAGGGCTGGAGCTCCAAAAGCCTAAAGGCTGGGGCGACCCATTCCTGGGGCTCCCTAATCCTAAGGGCTGGGGGGCCACAGGCCTGGGGCTCCCTAAGCCTAAAGGTTGGGGCGCCCCAGGCCTGGAATTCCCAAAGCCTAAGGGCTGGGGCGCCGCAGGCCTGGGGCTCCCTAAGCCTAAGGGCTGAGGTGCCCCAGGCCAGGAGCTCCCTAAGCCTAATGGTTGGGGCGCCCCAGGCCTGGGGCTACCTAATCCGAAGGGCAGGGGCACCCCAGGCCTGGGGCTCCTAACGCCTAAGGGCTGAGGCACCGTAGACCTAGGCCTCCCAAAGCCTAAGTGCTGGGGCACCCCAAGACTGGGGCTCCCAAAGCCTAAGTGCTGGGGCGCCCCAGGTCTGGAGTTCCCAAAGCCTAAGGCTGGGGCGCCACAGGTCTGTGGCCCCCTAAGCCTAAGAGCTGGGGCACCCCAGTCCTGGGGTTCTCTAAGCCTATGGGCTGTGGTGCCCCAGGCCTGGGGCTCCCTAAGCCTAAGAGATGGAGCTTCCCAGGCCTGGGTCTCCCTAAGCCTAAGGGCTTGGGCGCCATAGGCCTGGGGCTCCAAAAGCCTAAGGGCTGGGGCGCCCCAGGCCTGGGGCTCCCAAAGCCTAAGGGCTGGGCCGCCGCAGGCCTGGGGCTCCCTAAGCCTAAGGGTTGGGGCGCCCCAGGCCTGGAGTTCCCAAAGTCTAAGGCTGGGGAACCACAGGTCTGGGAATCCCTAAGCCTAAGAGCTGGGGCACCCCAGGCCTGGGGTTCTCGAAGCCTAAGGGAAGGGGCGCCCCAGGACTGGAGCTCCCAAAGCCTAAGGGCAGTGGCGCCCCAGCCCTGGGGCTCCCTAAGCCGAAGGGCTGGGTCCCCGCTGGCGTGGGGCTCCCTAAGCCTAAGGGCTGGGGCGCCCCAGGCCTGGGGCTACCAAAGCCTAAGGGCTGGGATGCCCCAGGCCTGGGACTCCCTAAGCCGAAGGGCTGGGGCACCCCAGCCCTGGGGCCCCCAAAGCCTAAGGTCTGGGGCGCCCCAGGTCTGATTCTCCCTAAGAATAAGGGTTGGAACGCCCCAGAACTGGGACATCCTAAGCCGAAGGGCTGGGGCCTCCCAGGCCATGGGTTCCCTAAGGGTAAAGACTGTGGGGCCCTAGGCCTGGGGCTCCCAAAGCCTAAAGGCTGGGGCGCATCAGGCCTGGTGCTCCCAAAGCCTAAGGGCAGGCGCGTCGCAGCCCTTGGGCTCCCTAAGCCTAAGGGAAGGCGCGCCCCAGGACTGGAGCTCCCAAAGCCTAAGGGCTGTGGCGCCCCAGGCCTGGGGCTCCCTAAGCCTAAGGGCTGGAGCTTCCCAGGCCTGGTTCTCCCTAAGCCTAAGGGCTTGGGCACCATAGGCCTGGGGCTCCAAAAGCCTAAGGGCTGAGGAGCCCCAAGTCTGGGGCTCCCAAAGCCTAAGGGCAGGGGCGCCCCAGGCCAGTGATCCCTAAACTTAAGGGCTGTGGCCCCCCTGGCCTGGGGCTCCCTAAGCCGACGCGCTGTGACCCCCTAGGCATGGGGCGCCCAAAGCATAAGGGCTGTGGCGCCCCAGGCCTGTTGCTCCCTAAGCCTAAGGGCTGGGGCTTTTCAGGCCTGGGGCTCCCAAAGCCTAAGGGCTGGGGCGTCGCAAGCCTTGGGCTCCCTAAGCCTAAGGGCTGGGGCGCCCCAGGCCTGGGCCTCCCAAAGCCTAAGGGCTGGGGCGCCCCAGACCTGGGGCTCCCTAAGCCTAAGGACTGGAGTCACCCAGCCCTGGGACTCTCTAAGCCTAAGGGCTGGGTCCTCCCAGGCCTGGGGCTCCCTAAGCCGAAGGCCTGGGGCGCCCCAGCCTGGGGCTACTAAAGCCTAATAGCTGGGGCGCACCAAGCCTGGGGCTCCCAAAGCCTAAGGGCTGGGGCACCCCGGCCTGGGGCTTCCAAAGCCTAAGGCTGTGATGCCCCTGGCCAGGGGCTCCCTAAGCTGAAGGGCTGGGGCGCCCGAGGCCAGGGGCTACCAAAGCCTAAGGGCTGGGGCACCCCAGGCCTAGGGATCCAAAAGCCTAAGGGCTGGGGCGCTCCAGGCCAAGGGCACCGTAAGCCTAAGTGCTGGGTCGTACCATGCCTGGGGCTCCCAAAGCCTAAGGGCTGGGAATCTCCAGGCCTGGGGCTACCTAAGCCGAAGGGCTGGGTCCCCCCAGGCAGGGGCTCCCTAAGTCTAAGGGCTGAGGCGCCCCAGGCCTGGGGCTAACAAAGCCTAAGGGCTGGGCGCCCCAGGCCTGGGGCACCCAAAGCCTAAGGGCTGGGGAGCCCTCGGCCTGTCGCGCCCTAAGCCGAAGGGGTGGGGCATCCCAGGCCATGGGCTCCCTAACCTAAGGGCTGGTGCGCCCCAGGCCTGTTGCTCCCTAAGCCTAAGGGCTGGAGCGCCCCAGGCCTGGGGCTCCAAAATCCTAAGGGTTGGCGCGCCCCAGGCCTTGATCTCCCAAAGCCAAAGGGCTGGGGCACACCGGCCTGGGGCTCCCAAAAGGTAAGGCTGGGACGCCCCTGGCCAGGGGCTCCCTAAGCCGAAGGGCTGGGGCGTACCATGCCTGGGGTTCCCAAAGCCTAAGGGCAGGGGCGCCCCAGGCCTGGGGCACCCAAAGCCTAAGGGCTGGGGTGCCCCAGGGCTGGAGCTCCAAAAGCCTACAGGCTGGGGCGACCCAGTCCTGGGACTCGCTAAGCCTAAGGGCAGGGGTGCCACAGGCCTGGGGCTCCCTAAGCCTAAAGGTTGGGGCGCCCCAGGCCTGGAACTCCCAAAGCCTAAGGGCTGGGGCGCCCCAGGCCTGGGTCTCCCTAATCCTAAGGGCTGTGGCGCCCAAGGTCAGGAGCTCCCTAAGCCTAAGGGTTGGGTCGCCCCAGGCTGGGGGCTCCCAAAGCCTAAGGGTTGGGGCGCCCCAGGCCTGGAGTTCCCAAAGTCTAAGGCTGGGGAACCACAGGTTTGGGAATCCCTAAGCCTAAGAGCTGGAGCTTCCCAGGCCTGGGTCTCCCTAAGCCTAAGGGCTTGGGCCCCATAGGCCTGGGGCTCCAAAAGCCTAAGAGCTGGGGGTCCCCAGCCCTGGGGCTCGCTAAGCCGAAGGGCTGGGTCCCCCCTGGCATGGGGCTCCCTAAGCCTAAGGGCTGGGGCGCCCCAGGCCTGGGGCTACCAAAGCCTAAGGGCCGGGGTCCCCAGGCCTGGGACTCCCAAAGCCGAAGGGCTGGGGCGCCTAAGCCCTGGGGCCCCCAAAGCCTAAGGGCTGTGGCACCCCAGCCCTGGGGCTCCCAAAGCCTAAGGGCAGTGGCGCCCCAGGTCTGGGGCTCCCTAAGCCTAAGCGCTGGAGCTTCCCAGGCCTGGGTCTCCCTAAGCCTAAGGGCTTGGGCCCCATAGGCCTGGGGCTCCAAAAGCCTAAGGGCTGGGGGGCCCCAGTTGGGGCTCCCTAAGCCGAAGGGCTGGGTCCCCCCTGGCGTTGGGATCCCTAAGCCTAAGGGCTGGGGCGCCCCAGGCCTGGGGCTACCAATGCCTAAGGGCCGGGGTGCCCCAGGCCTGGGACTCCCAAAGCAGAAGGGCTGGGGCGCCCAAGCCCTGGGGCCCCCAAAGCCTAAGGGCTGTGGCGCCACAGGGCTGGGGCTCCCTAAGCGGAAGGGCTGGGGCGCCCCAGGCCTGGTGCTCCCTAAGCCTAATGGTTGGGAAGCCCCAGAACTGGAGCTCCCTAAGCCGAAGAGCTGGGTCCCCCCTGGCGTGGGGCTCCCTAAGCCTAACTGCTGGGGCGCCCCAGGCCTGGGGCTACAAAAGCCTAAGGGCCGGGGTGCCCCAGGCATGGGACTCCCAAAGCCGAAGGGCTGGGGTGCCCAAGCCCTGGGGCCCCCAAAGCCTAAGGGCTGTGGTGCCCCAGGCCTGGGGCTCCCTAAGCCGAAGGGCTGGGGCGCCCCAGGCCTGGTGCTCCCTAAGCCTAATGGTTAGGAAGCCCCAGAACTGAAGCTCCCTAAGCCGATGAGCTGGGGCGCCCCAGGCCTGATGCTCCCTAAGAATAAGGGTTGGAACGCCCCAGAACTGGGACACCCTAAGCCAAAGGACTGGGGCGTCCCAGGCCATGGGCACCCTAAGGCTAAAGACTGTGGAGCCCTAGGCCTGGGGCTCCCAAAGCCTAAAGGTTGGGGCGCATCAGGCCTGGTGCTCCCAAAGCCTAAGGGCAGGTGCATCGCAGCCCTTGGGCTCCCTACCTAAGGGAAGGGGCGCCCCAGGACTGGAGCTCCCAAAGCCTAAGGGCTGTGGCGCCCCAGGCCTGGGGCTCCCTAAGCCTAAGGGCTGGAGCTTCCCAGGCCTGGGTCTCCCTAAGCCTAAGGGCTTGGGCAACAAAAGCCTGGGGCTCCAAAAGCCTAAGGGCTGAGGAGCCCCAAGTCTGGGGCTCCCAAAGCCTAAGGGCAGGGGCGCCCCAGGCCAGGGATCCCTAAACCTAAGGGCTGTGTTGCCCCAGGCCTGGGGCTCCGTAAGCCGACGCGCTGTGACCCCCTAGGCATGGGGCGCCCAAAGCCTAAGGGCTGTGGCGCCCCAGGCCTGGTGCTCCCTAAGCCTAAGGGCTGGGGCTTTTCAGGCCTGGGGCTCCCAAAGCCTAATGGCTGGGGCGTCTCAAGCCTTGGGCTCCCTAAGCCAAAGGACTGGGGCGTCCCAGGCCATGGGCACCCTAAGGCTAAAGACTGTGGAGCCCTAGGCCTGGGCCTCCCAAAGCCTAAATGCTGGGGCGCCCCAGACCTGGGGCTCCCTAAGCCGGGCTGGAGTGTCCCAGGCCTGGGACTCCCTAAGCCTAAGGGCTGGGTCCTCCCAGGCCTAGGGCTCCCTAAGCCTAAGGCCTGGGGCGCCCCAGGCCTGGGGCTACTAAAGCATAATAGCTGGGGCGCACCAAGCCAGGGGCTCCCAAAACCTAAGGGCTGGGGCACCCCAGCCTGGGGCTCCCAAAGCCTAAGGGCTGGGGCGCCCCAGGCCTAGGGCTCCCAAAGCCTAAGGGCTGGGGCGCCCCAGGCCAAGGGCTCCCTAAGACTAAGGGCTGGGTCGTACCATGCCTGGGGCTCCCAAAGCCTAAGGGTTGGGGCCCCCCGGCCGGGGGCTCCCTAAGGCTTAGGGCAGGGGCACCCCCGGCCTGGGGCTACCTAATCCGAAGGGCGGGGGCGCCCAAGGCCTGGGGCTCCCAAGGCTTAAGGGCTGGGGCGCCATAGACCTAGGCCTCCCAAAGCCTAAGGGCTGGGGCACCCCAAGAGTGGGGCTCCCAAAGCCTAAGTGCTGGGTGCCCCAGGGCTAGGGCTACCTAAGCCAAAGGGCTGGGGCGCCCCAGGCCTGGAGTTCCCAAAGTCTAAGGCTGGGGCGCCACAGGTCTGGGGCTCCCTAATACGAAGGATGGGGATGCTCCAGGCCTGGGGCTCCCAACGCCTAAGGGCTGGGCGCCGTAGACCTAGGTCTCCCAAAGCCTAAGGGCTGGGGCACCCCAAGACTGGGGCTCCCAAAGCCTATGTGCTGGGTGCCCCAGGGCTACGGCTACCTTAGCCAAAGGGCTGGGGCGCCCCAGGCCTGGGGCTCCCAAAGCCTAAGGGCTGGGGCGCCCCAGACCTGGAGTTCCCAAAGTCTAAGGCTGGGGCGCCACAGGTCTGGGGCTCCCTAAGCCTTAGAGCTGGGGCGCCCTAGGCCTGGGGTTCACTAAGACTAAGGGAAGGGGCGCCCCAGGACTGGAGCTCCCAAAGCCTAAGTGCTGTGGCGCCCCAGGCCTGGGGCTCCCTAAGCCTAAGCGCTGGAGCTTCCCAGGACTGGGTCTCCCTAAGCCTAAGGGCTTGGGCGACATAGGCCTGGGGCTCCAAAACCCTAAGAGCTGGGGCGCCCCACGCCAAGGATCCCTAAACCTAAGGGCTCGGGCGACCCAGGCCTTGGGCTCCCTAAGCCGAAGGGTTGGGCGCCATAAGCCTGGGGCTCCAAAAGCCTAATGGCTGGGACGCCCCAGCCCTGTGGCTCCCTAAGCCGAAGGGCTGGGTCCCCCCTGGCGTGGGGCTCCCTAAGCCTAAGGGCTGGGGCGCCCCAGGCCTGGGGCTACCAAACCTAAGGGCTGGGGCGCCCCAGGCCTGGGACTCCCAAAGCCGAAGGGCTCGGGCGCCCCAGCCCTGGGGACCCCAAAACGTAAGGGCTGTGGTTTCTCATTCCTGGGGCTCCCTAAGCCAAAGGGCTGGGGCGTCCCAGGCCATGGGCTCCCTAAACCTAAGGGCTGGGGCGCCCCAGGCCTGGTGCTCCCTAAGCCTAAAAGTTGGGAACCCCCAGAACTGGAGTTCCCTAAGCCGAAGGGCTGGAAGCCCCAGGCCTGGTGCTCCCTAAAATAAGGGATGGAACGCGCCAGAACTGGGACACCCTAAGCCGAAGGGCTGGGGCGTCCCAGGCCATGGGCTCCCTAAGGCTAAGGACTGTGGCGTCCTAGGCCTGGGGCTCCCAAACCTAAGGCTGAGGAGCCCCAGTCCTGGGGCTCCCAAAGCCTAAGGGCTGGGGCGCCCAGGGCTGGGACTACCTAAGCCTAAGGGCTGGGGCGCCCCAGGCCAGGGATCCCTAAACCTAAGGGCTGTGGCGCCCCAGGCCTGGGGCTCCCTAAGCCGACGCGCTGTGACCCCCTAGGCATGGGGCGCCCAAAGCCTAAGGGCTGTGGCGCCCCAGGCCTGGTGCTCCCTAAGCCTAAGGGCTGGGGCTGTTCCGGCCTGGGGCTCCCAAAGCCTAAGGGCTGGGGCGTCGCAAGCCTTGGGCTCCCTAAGCCTAAGGGCTGGGGAACCCCAGGCCTGGGCCTCCAAATGCTAAGGACTGGTGCGCCACAGGCCTGGAGCTCCCAAAGCCTAAGGGCATTCGCGCCCCAGGCCAGGGGCTCAAAAAGCCTAAGGGATGGGGCGTCCCAGGACTGGAGCTCCCAAAGCCTAAGGGCTGTGGGGCCCCAGGCCTGGGGCTCCCTAAGCCTAAGCGCTGGAGCTTCCCAGGCCTGGGTCTCCCTAAGCCTAAGGGCTGGGGCGCCCCGAGCCAAGGATCCCTAAGCCTAAGGGCTGGGGCGACCCAGGTCTGGGGTTCCCTAAGCCGAAGGGTTGGGCGCCATAGGCCTGGGGCTCCAAAAGCCTAAGGGCTGGGACGCCCCAGTCCTGTGGCTCCCTAAACCGAAGGGCTGTGTCCCCCCTGGTGTGGGGCTCCCTAAGCCTAAGGGCTGGGGCGCCCCAGGCCTGGGACTCCCAAAGCCGAAGGGCTGGGGCGCCCCAGCCCTGGGGACCCCAAAACCTAAGGGCTGTGGCTTCCCATTCCTGGGGCTCCCTAAGCCGAAGGGCTGGGGCGTCCCAGGCCATGAGCTCCCTAAGCCTAAGGGCTGGGGCGCCCCAGGCTGGTGTTCCCTAAGCCTAAGGGTTGGGAAGCCCCAGAACTGGAGCTCCCTAAGCCGAAGGGCTGGGAGCCCCAGGCCTGGTGCTCCCTAAGTATAAGGTTGGGACGCGCCAGAACTGGGACACCCTAAGCCGAAGGGCTGGGGCGTCCCAGGCCTTGGGCTCCCTAAGGCTAAGGACTGTGGCGCCCTAGGCCTGGGGCTCCCAAAGCCTAAGGGCTGGGGCGCCCCAGTCCTGGGGCTCCCAAAGCCTAAGGGCTAGGGAGCCCCAGGCCTAGGACTACCTAAGCCTAAGGGCTGGGGCGCCCCAGGCCAGGGATCCCTAAACCTAAGGGCTGTGGCGCCCCAGGCCTGGGGCTCCCTAAGCCGACACGCTGTGACCCCCTAGGCATGGGGCGCCCAAAGCCTAAGGGCTATGGCGCCCCAGGCCTGGTGCTCCCTAAGCCTAAGGCCTGGGGCTTTTCAGGCCTGGGGCTCCCAAAGCCTAAGGGCTGGGGCATCGCAAGCCTTGGGCTCCCTAAGCCTAAGGGCTGGGGCACCCAAGGCCTGGGCCTCCAAATGCTAAGGACTGGTGCGCCACAGGCCTGGAGCTCCCAAAACCTAAGGGCATTCGCGCCCCAGGCCAGGGGCTCCCAAAGCCTAAGCGATGGGGCGTCCCAGGACTGGAGCTCCCAAAGCCTAAGGGCTGGGGCGCCCTAGGCCTGGCGCGCACTAAGCCGATGGGCTGGGGTGCCACCGGTCTGGGGCTCCCTAATCCGAAGGGCGGGGGCACCCCAGGCCTGGGACCCAACGCCTAAGGGCTGGGGCGCCGAAGACCTAGGCCTCCCAAAGCCTAAGGGCTGGGGCACCCCAAGACTGGGGCTCCCAAAGCCTAAGTGCTTGGTGCCCCAGGGCTTGGGCTACCTAAGCCAAATGGCTGAGGCGCCCCAGGCCTGGGGCTCCCAAAGCCTACGGGCTGGGGCGCAATAGGCCTGGGGCTCAAAAACCCTAAGGGCTGGGGGGCCCCAGGCCTGGGGCTCCCTAAGCCTAAGGGCTGGGGCGCCCCACGCCAAGGATCCCTAAACCTAAGGGCTGGGGCGACCCAGGCCTGGGGCTCCCTAATCCAAAAGGTTGGGCGCCATAAGCCTGGGGCTCCAAAAGCCTAAGGGCTGGGACGCCCCAGCCCTGTGGCTCCCTAAGCCGAAGGGCTGGGTCCCCCCTGGCGTGGGGCTCCCTAAGCCTAAGTGCTGTGGCGCCACAGGCCTGGGGCTCCCTAAGCCTAAGCGCTGGAGCTTCCCAGAACTGGGTCTCCCTAAGCCTAAGGGCTTGGGCGCCATAGGCCTGGGGCTCCAAAACCCTAAGGGCTGGAGGGCCCCAGGCCTGGGGCTCCCAAAGCCTAAGGGCTGGGGCGTCCCACGCCAAGGATCCCTAAACCTAAGGGCTCGGGCGACCCAGGCCTTGGGCTCCCTAAGCCGAAGGGTTGGGCGCCATAAGCCTGGGGCTCCAAAAGCCTAAGGGCTGGGACGCCCCAGCCCTGTGGCTCCCTAAGCCGAAGGGCTGGGTCCCCCCTGGCGTGGGGCTCCCTAAGCCTAAGGGCTGGGGCGCCCCAGGCCTGGGGCTACCAAAGCCTAAGGGCTATGGCGCCCCAGGCCTGGGGCTCCCTAAGCCTAAGCGCTGGAGCTTCCCAGGCCTGGGTCTCCCTAAGCCTAAGGGCTTGGGCGCCATAGGCCTGGTGCCCAAAAGCCTAAGGGCTGGGGGGCTCCAGGCCTGGGGCTCCCAAAGCCTAAGGGCTGGGGCGCCCAAGGCCAAGGATCCCTAAGCCTAAGGGCTGGGGCGACCCAGGCCTGGGGCTCCCTAAGCCGAAGGGTTGGGCGCCAGAGGCCTGGGGCTCCAAAAGCCTAAGGGCTGGGATGCCCCAGCCCTGTGGCTCCCTAAGCCGAAGGGCTGTGTCCCCCCTGGCGTGGGGCTCCCTAAGCCTAAGGGCAGGGGCGCCCCAGGCCTGGGGCTCCCAAAGGCTAAGGGTTGGGGAGCCCCAGGCCTGGGACTCCCAAAGCCGAAGGGCTCGGGCGCCCCAGCCCTGGGGACCCCAAAACCTAAGGGCTGTGGATTCCCATTCCTGGGGCTCCCTAAGCCGAAGGGCTGGGGCGTCCCAGGCCATGGGCTCCCTAAGCCTAAGGGCTGGGGCGCCCCAGACCTGGTGTTCCCTAAGCCTAAGGGTTGGGAAGCCCCAGAACTGGAGCTCCCTAAGCCGAAGGGCTGTGCGCCCCAGGCCTGGTGCTCCCTAAGAATAAGGTTGGGACGCGCCAGAACTGGGACACCCTAAGCCGAAGGGCTGGGGTGTCCCAGGCCATGGGATCCCTAAGGCTAAGGACTGTGGCGCCCTAGGCCTGGGGCTCCCAAAGCCTAAGGGCTGGGGCGCCCCAGTCATGGGGCTCCCAAAGCCTAAGGGCTGGGGCGCCCCAGGCCAGGGATCCCTAAACCTAAGGGCTGTGGCGCCCCAGGCCTGGGGCTCCCTAAGCCTAAGGGCTGGGGATTTTCAGGCCTGGGGCTCCCAAAGCCTAAGGGCTGGGGCATCGCAAGCCTTGGGCTCCCTAAGCCTAAGGGCTGGGGCGCCCCAGGCCTGGGCCTCCAAATGCTAAGGACTGGTGCGCCACAGGCCTGGAGCTCCCAAAATCTAAGGGCATTCGCGCCCCAGGCCAGGGGCTCCCAAAGCCTAAGCGATGGGGCGTCCCAGGACTGGAGCTCCCAAAGCCTAAGGGCTGGGGCGCCCTAGGCCTGGCGCGCACTAAGCCGATGGGCTGGGGCGCCACAGGTCTGGGGCTCCCTAATCCGAAGATCGGGGGCAACCCAGGCCTGGGACCCAACGCCTAAGGGCTGGGGCGCCGAAGACCTAGGCCTCCCAAAGCCTAAGGGCTGGGGCACCCCAAGACTGGGGCTCCCAAAACCTAAGTGCTGGGTGCCCCAGGGCTTGGGCTACCTAAGCCAAATGGATGAGGCGCCCCAGGCCTGGGGCTCCCAAAGCCTAAGGGCTGGGGCACAATAGGCCTGGGGCTCCAAAACCCTAAGGGCTGGGGGGCCCAAGGCCTGGGGCTCCCAAAGCCTAAGGGCTGGGGCGCCCCACGCCAAGGATCCCTAAACCTAAGGGCTGGGGCGACCCAGGCCTGGGGCTCCCTAAGCCGAAGGGTTGGGCGCCATAAGCCTGGGGCTCCAAAAGCCTAAGGGCTGGGACGCCCCAGCCCTGTGGCTCCCTAAGCCGAAGGGCTGGGTCCCCCCTGGCGTGGGGCTCCCTAAGCCTAAGGGCTTGGGTGCCCCAGGCCTGGGTCTCCCTAAGCCTAAGGGCTTGGGCGCCATAGGCCTGGGGCTCCAAAACCCTAAGGGCTGGAGGGCCCCAGGCCCGGGGCTCCCAAAGCCTAAGGGCTGGGGCGCCCCACGCCAAGGATCCCTAAACTTAAGGGCTCGGGCGACCCAGGCCTTGGGCTCCCTAAGCCTAAGGGCTGGGGCGCCCCAGGCCTGGGGCTACCATAGCCTAAGGGCTGGGGCGCCCCAGCCCTTGGGACCCCAAAACCTAAGGGCTGTGGCTTCTCATTCCTGGGGCTCCCTAAGCCGAAGGGCTGGGGCGTCCCAGGCCATGGGCTCCCTAAACCTAAGGGCTGGGGCGCCCCAGGCCTGGTGCTCCCTAAGCCTAAAGGTTGGGAAGCCCCAGAACTGGAGTTCCCTAAGCCGAAGGGCTGGACGCCCCAGGCCTGGTGCTCCCTAAGAATAAGGGATGGGACGCGCCAGAACTGGGACACCCTAAGCCGAAGGGCTGGGGCGTCCCAGGCCATGGGCTCCCTAAGGCTAAGGACTGTGGCGCCCTAGGCCTGGGGCTCCCAAAGCCTAAGGCTGAGGCGCCCCAGTCCTGGGGCTCCCAAAGCCTAAGGGCTGGGGTGCCCCAGGCCTGGGACTACCTAAGCCTAAGGGCTGGGGCGCCCCAGGCCAGGGATCCCTAAACCTAAGGGCTGTGGTGCCCCAGGCCTGGGGCTCCCTAAGCCGACGCGCTGTGACCCCCTAGGCATGGGGCGCCCAAAGCTTAAGGGCTGTGGCGCCCCAGGCCTGGTGCTCCCTAAGCCTAAGGGCTGGGGCTTTTCCGGCCTGGGGCTCCCAAAGCCTAAGGGCTGGGGCGTCGCAAGCCTTGGGCTCCCTCAGCCTAAGGGCTGGGGCACCCCAGGCCTGGGCCTCCAAATGCTAAGGACTGGTGCGCCACAGGCCTGGAGCTCCCAAAGCCTAAGGGCATTCGCGCCCCAGGCCAGGGGCAAAAAAACCCTAAGGGATGGGGCGTCCCAGGACTAGAGCTCCCAAAGCCTAAGGGCTGGGGCGCCCTAGGCCTGGCGCGCACTAAGCCGAAGGGCTGGGACGCCACAGGTCTGGGGCTCCCTAATCCGAAGGGCGGGGACGCCCCAGGCCTGGGGCTCCCAACGCCTAAGGGCTGGGGCGCCGAAGACCTAGGCCTCCCAAAGCCTAAGGGCGGGGACACCCCAAAACTGGGGCTCCCAAAGCCTAAGTGCTGGGTGCCCCAGGGCTAGGGCTACCTAAGCCAATGGCCTGGGGCGCCCCAGGCCTGGGGCTCCCAAACCCTAAGGGCTGGGGCGCCCCAGGCCTGGAGTTCCCAAAGTCTAAGGCTAGGGCGCCACAGGTCTGTGGCTCCCTAATCCGAAGAGCGGGGGCGGCCCTGGCCTGGGGCTCCCAACGCCTAATGGCTGGGGCGCCGTAGACCTAGGTCTCCCAAAGCCTAAGGGCTGGGGCACCCCAAGGCCTGGGGCTCCCAAAGCCCAAGGGCTGGGGCATCCCAGGCCATGGGCTCCCTAAGCCTAAGGGCAGGGACGCCCCAGGCTTGGGGATCCCTAAGCCGAAGGGCTGGGGTGTCCCAGGCCATGGTCTCCCTGAGCCTAAGGGCTATGGCGCCCCAGGTCTGGGGCTCCCAAAGCCTAAGGGCTGGGCCGCACCAGGCTTGGGGCTCCCTAAGCCGAAGGGCTTGGGCGCTATAGGCCTGGGGCTCCAAAAGCCTAAGGGCTGGGACGCTCTAGCCCTGTGGCTCCCTAAGCCGAAGGGCTGGGTCCCCCCTGGCCTGGGGCTCCCTAAGCCTAAAGGCTGGGGCGTCCCAGGCCTGGGACTCCCAAAGCCGAAGGGCTGGGGCGCCCCAGCCTGGAGCCCCCAAAGCCTAAGGGCTGTGGCGCCCCAGGCCTGGGGCTCCCTCATCCGAAGGGATGGGGGGCCACTTGCCTCGGGCTCCCAACCCTAAAGGCTGTGGCGCCCCAGGCCTAGAGCTTCCAAAGCCTGAGGGGTGGGGCGCCCCAGGCCTGGGGCTCCCTAAGCCTAAGGGTTAGGCGTCCCAGGCCTGGGGATCCCTAAGCCGAAGGGCTGGGACCACCTAGGCCTGGGGCTCCCAAAGCCTAAGCGCTGTGGCGCCCCAGGCCTGGGGCTCCCTAAGCCTAAGAACTGGGGGCTTCAGGCCTGGGGCTCCATAAGCCGAAGCGCTGTGTTAGTCGCAAGCCTTGGGCTCCCTAAGCGTAAGGGCTGGGGCGCCCCAGGCGTGGGGCTCCCTAAGCCTTAGGGCTGGAGCGACCCAAGCCTGGGGCTTCCAAAACCTAAGGGCTGGGGAACCCCAGGCCTTGGGCTCCGAAAGCCTAAGGGCTGGGGCGCCCTAGGCCTGGCACGCCCTAGCCGAAGGGCTGGGGCGTCCCAGGCCATGGGCTCCCTAAGCCAAAGGCTGGGGCGCCCCATGCCTGGGGCTCCCTAAACCTAAGGGCGGGGACGCCCCATTCCTGGGGCTCCCTAAGCAGAAGGGCTGTGTCCCCCCTGGCCTTTGGGCTCCCTAAGCCTAAGGGCTGGGGCGCCCCAGGCCTGGGAGTACCAAATCCTAAGAGCTGTGGCGTCCCAGGCCTGGGGCTCCCAAGGCCGAAGGGCTGGGGCATCCCAGGCCATGGGCTCCCTAAGCCTAAGGGCAGGGACGCCCCAGGCCATGGTCTCCCTAAGCCTAAGGTCTTGGGCGCCCCAGGCCTTGGGCTCCCAAAGCCTAAAGGCTGGGGCGCCCTAGGCCTGGGGCTACCAAAGCCTAAGGGCTGGGGCGTCCCAGGCCATGGGCTCCCTAAGCCTAAGGTCTGGGGTGCCCCAGGCCTGCGGCTCCCTAAGCCTAAGGGCTGGCACGCCCCACGCCTGCGGATCCCTAAGACGAAGGGTTGGGGCCCCCTAGTCCTGGGCTCCCTAAGCCAAGGGCTGGTACACCCTAGGCCTGGGGCGCCCAAAGCCTAAGGGCTGTGGCGCCCCAGGCCTGGGGCTCCCTAAGCCTAAGGACTGGGGGGCTTCAGGCCTGGGGATCCCTAAGCCGAAGGGCTGGGGAGTCGCAAGCCTTGGGCTCCCTAAGCCTATGGGCTGGGGCGCCCCCGGCCTGGGGCTCCCTAAGCCTTAGGGCTGGAGCGCCCCAGGCCTGGGGCTCCCAACGCTTAAGGGCTGGGGAGCCGCAGACCTGGGCCTCCCAAAGCCTAAGGCCTGGGGCACCCCAAGACTGGGGCTCCCAAAGCCTAAGTGCTGCGTGCCCCAGGGCTGGGGCTACCTAAGCCTAAGGGCTGGGTGGCCACAGGCCTGGGGCTCCCTAAGCCTAAAGAATGGGGCGCCTCAGGCCTGGAGCTCCCAAAGCCTAAGGGCTATGGCGCCCCAGGCCTGGGGCTTCCTAAGCCTAAGGGCTGTGGCGCCCCAGACCAGGAGCTCACTAAACCTATGGGTTGGGGCGCCACAGGCCGGGGGCTCCCTAAGCATAAGGACTGGAACTTACCAGGCCTGGGACTCCCTAAGCCTAAGGGCTAGGGCGCCATAGGCCTGGGGTTCCCAAAGCCTAAGGGCTGGGGCGCCCCAGACCTGGAGCACCCTAAGCCTAAGTGCTGGGGCGCTCCAGGCCTGGGGATCCCAAAGCCTAAGGGCTAGGGCGCCCTAGGCCTGGCGCGCCCTAAGCCGAAGTGCTGGGCCGTCCCAGGCCAGGGGCTCCCTAAGCCGAAGGACTGGGTCCACCCCAGGCCTGGGGCTCCCTAAGCCTAATGGCTGGAGCGCCCCATGCCTGGGGCTACCAATGCGTAAGGTCTGGGGCGCCCCAGGTCTAGGTCTCCGAAAGCCTAAGGGCTGGGGCGCCCTAGGCCTGCCGCGCCCTAAGCCGAAGGGCGGGGGTGTCCCAGGCCTGGGGCTCCCTAAGCCTAAGGGTTGTGGCGCCCCAGGCCTGGGGCTCCCAAAGCCTAAGGGCTGGGGCATAGTAGTCCTGGGCTCCCTAAGCCTAAGGGCTGGGGCGCCCCAGGTCTGGGGCTCCCTAAGCCTAATGGCTGGAGCGCCCCATGCCTGGGGCTCCCAAAGCCTAAGGGCTGGGGCGCCCCAGGTCTAGGTCTCCGAAAGCCTAAGGGCTGGGGCGCCCTAGGCCTGCCGCGCCCTAAGCCGAAGGGCGGGGGCGTCCCAGTCCTGGGGCTCCTAAGCCTAAGGGCTGGGGCCTCCCAGGCCATGGGCTCCCTAAGCCTAAGGGCTGGGGCGCCCCAGGCCTGGGGCTCCCTAATCCTAAGGGCAAAGACGCCTCAGGCCTGGGGCTCCATAAGCCGAAGGGCAAGGGCGTCCCAGGCCATGGGCTCCCTAAGCCTAAGGGCTGTGCGCCCCAGGCTTGGGGCTCCCTAAGCCTAAGGGCTGGGGCGACCCAGGTATGTGGCTCCCAAAGCCTAAAGGCTGTGGCGACCCTGGGCTGGGGCTCCCTAAGCTTAAGGGCTGGAGCACCCCAGGCCTGGCGCTCCCAAAGCCTAAGGGCTGGGGCGCCCTAGGCCTGGCGCGCCCTAAGCCGAAGTGCTGGGGAGTTCCAGGCCATGGGCTCCCTAAGCCTAATGGCTGGGGCGCCCCAAGCCTGGGGCTCCCTAAGCCTAAGGGCTGGGATGCCCCAAGGCTGGGGCTCCCTAAGCCGAAGGGCAGGGTCCCCCCAGGCCTGGGGCTCCCTAAATCTAAGGGCTGGGGCGCCCCAGGCCTGGGGCCACCAAAGCCTAAGAGCTGGGGAGCACCAAGCCTGGGGCTCCCAAAGCCTAAGGGCTGTGGCGCCCCAGGCCTGGGACTCCCGAAGCCGAAGGGCTGGGGCGCCCCAGGGCATGGGCTCCCTAAGCCTAAGGGCTGGGGCGTCCCAGGCCTGGGGCTCACTAAACCAAAGTGCTGGGTCCCCCCAGACCTGTTGCTCCCAAAGGCTAAGGGCGGGTGCGCCCCAGACCTAGGGCTCCCAAAGCCTAAGGGCTGGGGCTCCCCATGCCTGGTGCTCCCTAAGCCTAGGGGCTGCAGCGCCCCAGGCCTGGAGCTCCCAAAGCCTAAGGGCTGGGGCGCCCCAGGCCTGGGGCACCCTAAGCCTAAGAGCTGGGGCTCCCCAGGTATAGGGCTCCCAAAGCCAAAGGGCTGGGGCGTCCCAGGTCATGGGCTCCCTAAGCCTAAGCGCTGGTGCGCCCCAGGCCTGGGGCTCCCTAAGCCTAAGGGCTGGGGCCCCCCAGGCATGGGGCACCCAATGCCTAAGGGCAGGGGTGGCCCAGGGCTGGAGATCCAAAAGCCTAAAGGCTGGGGCGACCCAGTCCTGGGGCTCCCTAAGCCTAAGGGCTGGGGCCACAGGCCAGGGGCTCCCAAAGCCTAAGGGCTGGGGCGCCCCAGGCCTGGGGCTCCCACAGCCTAAGGGCTGGGGCACCCAGGACAAGGGCTCCCTAAGCCTAAGGGCTGGGGCCCCCCAGGCCTGGGGCACCCAATGCCTAAGTGCTGGGGACCCCCAGGCCTGGGGCTCCCAAAGCCTAAGGGCTGGGGTGCCCCAGGGCTGGAGCTCCAAAAGCCTAAATGCTGGGGCGACCCAGTCCTGCGGCTCCCTAAGCCTAAGGGCTGGGGGGCCACAGGCCTGGGGAACCCTAAGCCTAAAGGCTGGGGCACCCCAGGCCTGTAGCACCCAACGCCTAAGTGCGGGTGCCATAGGGCTGGGGCTACCTAAACCAAAGGGCTGGAGTGCCCCAGGCCTGGGGCTCCCAAAGCCTAAGGGCTGGGGTGCCCCAGGCCTGGAGATCCCAATGCCTAAGTCTGGGGCGCAACAGGTCTGGGGTTCCCTAAGCCTAAGGGCTGTGGCGTCTCAGGCCAGGAGCTACCTAAGCCTAATGGTTGGGGCGCCCAAGGCCGGGGGCTCCCTAAGCCTAAGGGCAGGGGCATCCCAGGACTTGGGCTCCCTAATCCAAAGGGCGGGGGCGCCCCAGCCCTGGGGCTCCCAAAGCCTAAGTGCTGGGTGCCCCAGGGCAGGGGCTACCTAAACCAAAGGGCTGGAGTGCCCCAGGCCTGGGGCTCCCAAAGCCTAAGGGCTGGGGCGCCCCAGGCCTGGAGCTCCCAAAGCCTAAGGCTGGGGCGCCACAGGACTGGGGCTCCCTAAGCCTAAGAGCTGGGGCGCCACAGGCATGGGGTTCTCTAAGCCTAAGGGATGGGGCGCCCCAGGACTGGAGCTCCCAAAGCCTAAGGGCTGTGGCGCCCCAGGCCTGGGGCTCCCTAAGACTAAGGGCTGGGGCGCCCTAGGCCTGGAGCACCTGAATCCGAAGGGCCTGGGCAACCAGGCCTGGGGCTCCAAACGCCTAAGGGCTGGAGAGCCGCAGACCTGGGCCTCCCAAAGCCTAAGGGCTGGGGCACCCCAAGACTGGGGCTCCCAAAGCCTAAGTGCTGGGTGCCCCAGGGCTGGGGCTACCTAAGCGAAAGGGATGGAGTGCCCCAGGCCTGGGGCTCCCAAAGGCTAAGGGCTGAGGCGCCCCAGGCCAGGAACTCCCAAAGTCTAAGGCTGGGGCGCCACAGGTCTGGGGCTCCCTAAGCATAAGAGCTGGGGCACCCCAGACCTGGGGTTCTCTAAGCCTAAGGGAGGGGCGCCCCAGGACTGGAGCTCCCAAATCCTAAGGGCTGTGGCGCCCCAGGCCTGGGGCTCCCTAAGCCTAAGGGCTGGAGCTTCACAGGCCTGGGTCTCCCTAAGCCTAAGGGCTTGGGCGCCATAGGCTGGGGCTCCAATACCCTAAGGGCTGGGGCACAACAGGCCTGGGGCTCCCAAAGCCTAAGGGCTGGGGCGCCCCAGACCTGGGGCACCCTAAGCCTAAGGGCTGGGGCGCCCCAGGCCTGGGGATCCCAAAGCCTAAGGGCTAGGGCGCCCTAGGCCTGGCGCGCCCTAATCCGAAGGGCGGGGGCGCCCCAGGCCTGGGGCTCACAACACCTAAGGGCTGGGGCGACGCAGATCTGGGCCTCCCAAAGCCTATGGGCTGGGCCACCCAGGCCTGGGGATCCCAAAGCCTAAGGGCTGGGGCTCCCCAGGCCTGGAGCTCCCAAAGCCTAAGGCTGGGGCTCAACAGGTCTGGGGCTCCCTAAGCCTAAGGACTGGAGCTTCCCAGGCCTGGGTCTCCCTAAGCCTAAGGGCTTGGGCGCCATAGACCTGGGGCTCCAAAAGCCTAAAGGCTGGGGCGGCCAAGGCCTGTGGCTCCCAAAGCCTAAGGGCTGGGGCGCCCCAGGCCAGTGATCCCTAAGCCTAAGGGCTGGGGCGCACCAGGCCTGGGGCTCCATAAGCCGAAGGGCTTGGTGCGATAGGCCTGGGGCTCCAAAAGCCTAAGGGCTGGGACGCCCTAGACCTGGGGCTACCAAAGCCGAAGGGCTGGGGCGCCCCAGGCCTGGGGCTACCAAAGCCGAAGGGCTGGTTCGCCCCAGCCCTGGGGCCCCCAAAGCCTAAGGGTTGTGGCGCCCCAGGCCTGGGGCTCCCTAAGCCGCAGGGCTGGGGGGCCGCTGGCCTCGGGCTCCAAGCCTAAAGGCTGTGGCGCCCCAGGCCTGGAGCTCCCAAAGCCTACGGGGTGGGCGTCCCAGGCCTGGGGCCCCCTAAGCCTAAGGGCTGGGGCGCCCCAGGCCAGGGATCCCTAAGCCTAAGGGCTGGGGCGCCCCAGGCCTGGGCTCCCTAAGCCGAAAGGCTGGGACACCCTAGGCCTGGGACGCCCAAAGACTAAGGGCTGTGGCTCCACCGGCCCGGGGCTCCCGAAGCCTATGGACTGGGGGGCTTCAGGCCAGGGGCTCCCTAAGCCGAAGCGCTGGGGAGTCACAAGCCTTGGGCTCCCTAAGCCTAAGGGCTTGGGCGCCCCAGGCCTGGGGCTCCCTAAGCCTTAGGGCTGGAGTGCCCCAGGCCTTGGGCTCCGAAAGCCTAAGGGCTGGGGCGCCCTAAGCCTGGCGCGCCCTAGCCGAAGGGCTGGGGCGTCCCCGGCCATGGGCTCCCTAAGCCAAAAGGCTGGGGCGCCCCATGCCTGGGGCTCCCAAAACCTAAGGGCTGTGATGCCCCAGACCTTGGGCGCCCTAAGCCGAAGGGCTGTGTTCCCCCTGGCCTGGGGCTCCCTAAGCCTAAGGGCTGGGGCACCCCAGCCTGGGGCACCCTAAGCCTAAGGGCTGGGGCGCCCCAGGCCTGGAGCTCCCAAAGCCTAAGGGCTGTGGCGCCCCAGGCCTGGGACTCCCAAAGCCGAAGGGCTGGAGCATCCCAGGCAATGGGCTCCCTAAGCCTAAGGGCTGGGACGCCCCATCCTTGGAGCTCCCTAAGACGAAGGGCTGTGTTCCCCCTGGCCTGGGGCTCCCTAAGCCTAAGGGCGGGGGCGCCCAGGCCTGGGGCTCCTAACGCCTAAGGGCTGGGGGGCCGCAGACCTGGGCCTCCCAAAGCCTAAGGCCTGGGGCACCCCAGGACTGGGGCTCCCAAAGCCTAAGTGCTGGGTGCCCCAGGGCTGGGCTACCTAAGCCAAAGGGCTGGAGCGCCCCAGGCCTGGGGCTCCCAAAACCTAAGGGCTGGTGCGCCCCAGGCCTGGAGCTCCCAATGCCTTAGGCTGGGGCGCCACAGGTCTCGGGCTCCCTAAGCCTAAGAGCTGGGGCGCCCCAGGCCTGGGATTCTCTAAGCCTAAGGGATGGGGCGCCCCAGAACTGGAGCTTCCAAAGCCTAAGGGCTTGGGCGCCCCAGGCCTGGGGCTCCCAAATCCTAAGGGCTGGGGCGCCCCAGGCCTGGGGCTCCCAAAGGCTAAGGGCTGGGGGCCACAGGCCTGGGGCTCCCTAAGCCTAAAGGCCGGGGCGTCCCAGGCCTGGAGCTGCCAAAGCCTACGGGCTGGGGAGCCCCAGGCTTGGGGCTCCCTAAGCCTAAGGGCTGTGGCGCCCCAGGCCAGGAGCTCCCTAAACCTAAGGGCAGGGGCATCCCAGGCATGGGGCTCCCTAATCTGAAGGGCATGGGCGCACCAGCCTTGGGGCTCCCAACGCCTAAGGGCTGGGGTGCCGCAGACCTGGGCCTCCCAAAGCCTAAGGGCTGGGGCGCCACAGGTCTGGGGCTCCCTAAGCCTAAGAGCTGAGGAGCCCCAGGCCTGGGGTTCTCTAAGCCTAAGGGATGGGGCGCCCCAGGACTGGAGCTCCCAAAGCCTAAGGGCTGTGGCGCCCCAGGCCTGGGGCTCCCTAAGGCTAAGGTCTGGAGCTTCCGAGGCCTGGGTCTCCCTAAGCCTAAGGGCTTGGGCGACATAGGCCTGGGGCTCCCAAAGCCTAAGGGCTGGGGCGCCCCAGGCCAGGGGCTCCCAAAAGGTAAGGGCGGGTGCGCCCCAGGCCTGGGGCTACCAAAGCCTAAGGGCTGTGGCGCCGCAGGCCTGGGGCTCCCTAAGCCTAAGGGCTGGAGCTTCCCAGGCCTGGGTCTCCCTAAGCCTAAGGGCTTGGGCGACATAGGCCTGGGGCTCCCAAAGCCTAAGGGCTGGGGTGCCCCAGGCCTGGAGCTCCCAATGCCTAAGGCTGGGGCGCCACAGGTCTAGGGCTCCCTAAGCCTAAGGGCTGTGGCGACCAAGGCCAGGAGCTCCCTAACCCAAGGGTTGGGGCGCCCCAGGCCGGGGGCTCCCTAAGCCAAAGTGCAGGGGCATCCCAGGGCTGGGGCTCCCTAATCCGATGGGCGGGGGCACCCCAGCCCTGGGACTCCCAACGCCTATGGGCTGGGGCGCCGCAGACCTAGGCCTCCGAAAGCCTAAGGGCTGGAGCACCCCAAGACTGGGGCTCCCAAAGCCTAAGTGCTGGGTGCCCCAGTGCTGGGGCTACCAAAACCAAATGGCTAGGGCGCCCTAGGTCTGGCGCTCCCTAAGCCGAAGTGCTGGGGCGTCCCAGGCCATGGCCTCCCTTAGCCTAAGGGTTGGGGCGCCCCAGACCTGGGGCTCCCAAAGCCTAAGGGCTGGGGCGCCCCGGCCTGGAGCTCCCAAAGCCTAAGCCTGGGACGCCCCGTGCCATGGGCTCCCTAAGCCGATGGGCTGGGGGGCCACAGGCCAGGGGCTCCCAAAGCCTAAGGGCTGGGGCGCCCCAGGCCTGGGGCTCCCAAAGCCTAAGGGCTGGGGCGCCCAGGGCAAGGGCTCCCTAAGCCTAAGGGCTGGGGCTTACCAGGCCTGGGGCTCTCAAAGCCTAAGGGCTGGGGCCCCCCAGGCATGGGGCTCCAAAAGCCTAAGGGCTGCGGTGCCCCAGGGCTGGAGCTCCAAAAGCCTAAATGCTGGGGCGACCCAGTCCTGGGGCCCCCTAAGCTAAGGGCTGGGGGGCCACAGGCCTGGGGCTCCCTAAGCCTAAAGGCTGGGGCGCCCCACGCCTGGAGCTCCTAAGCCTAAGGGCGGGTACCCCAGGCCTGGGGCTACCTTATCCGAAGGGCGGGGGCGCCCCAGGCCTAGGGCTCCCATCGCCTAAGTGCTGGGTGCCCCAGGGCTGGGGCTACCTAAGCCAAAGGGCTGAGGCGCCCCAGGCCTGGGGTTCTCTAAGCCTAAGGTCTGGGGCACCCCAAGACTGGGGCTCCCAAAGCCTAAGTGCTGGGTGCCCCAGGGCTGGGGCTACCTAAGCCAAAGGGCTGGAGTTCCCCAGGCCTGGGGCTCCCAAAGCCTAAGTGCTGGGGCGCCCCAGGCCTGGAGCTCCCATTGCCTAAGGCTTGGGCACCACAGGTCTGGGGCTCCCTAAGCGTAAGGGCTGTGGCGCCCCAGGCCAGGAGCTCCCTAAGCCTAAGGGCTGGGGCGCCCCAGGCCTGGGGATCCCAAACCTAAGGGCTAGGGCGCCCTAGGCCTGGCGCGCCCTAATCCGAAGGGCGTGGGCGCCTAAGGCCTGGGGCTCACAACACCTAAGGGCTGGGGCGCCGCAGACCTGGGCCTCCCAAAGCCTAAGGTCTGGGCCCCCTAGGCCTGGGGCTCCCAAAGCCTAAGCCTGGGGCTCCACAGGTCTGGGGCTACCTAAGCCTAAGAGCTGGGGCGCCCCAGGCCTGGGGTTCTCTAAGCTTAAGGGATGGTGCGCCCCAGGACTGGAGCTCCGAAAGCCTAAGGGTTGTGGTGCCCCAGGCCTGGGGATCCCTAAGCCTAAGGACTGGAGCTTCCCAGGCCTGGGGCTCCCTAAGCCGAAGGGCTGTGTCCCCCCTGGCCTGGGGCTCCCTAAGCCTAAGGGCTGGGGCGCCCCAGGCCTGGGGCTCCTTAAGCCGAAGGGCTGGGGCATCCCAGGCCATGGGCTCCCTAAGCCTAAGGGCAGGGACGCCCCAGGCATGGGGCTCCCTAAGCCGAAGGCTGGGGTGTCCCAGGCCATGGTCTGCCTAAGCCTAAGGGCAGTGGCGCCCCTGGCCTGGGGCTCCCTAAGCCTAAAGGCTGGGGCGCCCTAGGCCTGGCGCGCCCTAAGCCGAAGGGCGGAGGCGTCCCAGGTCTGGGGCTCCCTAACCCTAAGGGCTGGGGCACCCCAAGCTGGGGCTCCATAAGCATAAGGGCTGGGGTGCCCCAGACCTGGGGCTCCCAAAGCCTAAGGGCTGGGGAACCCTTGCCTGGGGCTACCAAAGCCTAAGGACTGGGGCGTCCCAGGCCATGGGCTCCCTAATCCTAAGGGCTGGGACGCTCCAGGCCTGGGGATCCCTAAGCCGAAGGGTTGGGCCCCCCTAGGCCCTGGGCTCCCTAAGCCGAAGGGCTGGTACACCCTAGGCCTGGGGCGCCCAAAGGCTAAGGGCTGGGGCGCCCTAGGCCTGGCGCGACCTTGCCGAAGGGCTGGGGCATCCCAGGCCATGGGCTCCCTAAGCCAAAAGGCTGGGGCGCCACATGCCTGGGGCTCCCTAAGCCTAAGGGCTGGGACGCCCCATCCCTGGGGCTCCCTAAGCCAAAGGGCTGTGTCCCCCCTGGCCTGGGGCTCCCTAAGCCTAAGGGCGGGGTACCCCAGGCCTGGGGCTCCCTAATCCGAAGAGGGGGGGTGCGCCAGGCCTGGGGCTCACAAAGACTAAGGCCTGGGGAGCCGCAGACCTGGGCCTCCTAAAGCCTAAGGCCTGGGGCACCCCAAGACTGGGGCTCCCAAAGCCTAAGTGCGGGGGGCCCCAGGGCTGGGGCTACCGAAGCCAAAGTGCTGGAGCGCCCCAGGCCTGGGGCTCCCAAAGCCTAAGGGCTGGAGCGCCCCTGGCGTGGGGCTCCCTAAGTCTAAGGGCTGTTGGGCCCAAGGCCAGGAGCTCCCTAAGCCTAAGGATTGGGGCGCCCCAGGCCGGGGGCTCCCTAAGCCTAAAGGCAGGGGCATCCCAGGCCTGGGGCTCCCTAATCTGAAGGGCGGGGGCATCCCAGGCCTGGGGCTCCCTAATCCGAAGGGCTGGGGCGGCGCAGCCCTGGGCCTCCCAAAGCCTAAGGGCTGGAGCACCCCAAGACTGGGGCTCCCAAAGCCTAAGTGCTGGGTGCCCCAGGACTGGGGCTACCTAAGCCAAAGGGCTGGAGTACCCCAGGCCTGGGGCTCCCTAAGCCTAAGGGCTTGGGCGCCGTAGGCCTGGGGCTCCAAAAGCCTAAGGGCTGGGGCACCCCAGACCTGGGGCACCCTAAGCCAAAAGGCTGGGGCGCCCCAGGCCTGGGGATCCCAAAGCCTAAGGGCTAGGGCGCCCTAGGCCTGGCGCACCGTAATCCGAAGGGCGGGGGAGCCCCAGGCCTGGGGCTCCCAACGCCTAAGGGCTGGGACGCCGCAGACCTGGGCCTCCCAAAGCCTAAGGGCTAGGGCACCCCAAGACTGGGGCTCCCAAAGCCTAAGTGCTGGGTGCCCCAGGGCTGGGGCTACCTAAGCCAAAGGGCTGGAGTGCCCCAGGCCTGGGGCTCCCAAAGCCTAATGGCTGGGGTTCCCCAGGCCAGGAGCTCCCAAAGCCTAAGGCTGGGGCGCCACAGGTCTGGGGCTCCCTAAGCCTAAGAGCTGGGGCGCCCAAGACCTGGGGTTCTCTAAGCCTAAGGGATGGGGCGCCCCAGGACTGGAGCTCCCAAAGCCTAAGGGCTGTGGCGCCCCAGGCCTGGGGCTCCCTAAGCCTAAGGGCTGGAGCTTCACAGCCCTGGGTCTCCCTAATCCTAAGGGCTTGGGCGCCATAGGCCTGGGGCTCCAAAAGCCTAAGGGCTGGGGCACCCCAGGCCTGGGGCTCCCAAATCCTAAGGGCTGGGGCGCCCCAGACCTGAGGCACCCTAAGCCTAAGGTCTGGGGTGCCCCAGGCCTGGGGATCCCAAAGCCTAAGGGCTAGGGCGCCCTAGGCCTGGCGCGCCCTAATCCGAAGGGCGGGGGCGCCCCAGGCCTGGGGCTCACAACACGTAATGGCTGGGGCACCGCAGACCTGGGCCTCCCAAAGCCTAAGGGCTGGGCCCCCCAGGCCTGGGGATCCCAAAGCCTAAGGGCTGGGGCGCCCCAGGCCTGGAGCTCCCAAAGCCTAAGGCTGGGGCTCCACAGGTCTGGGATTCCCTAAGCCTAAGAGCTGGGGCGCCCTAGTCCTGGGGTTCTCTAAGCCTAAGGGATGGGGCGCCCCATCCCTGGGGCTCCCTAAGCCGAAGGGCTGTGTCCCCCCTGGCCTGGCGCTCCCTAAGCCTAAGGGCTGGGGTGCCCCAGGCCTGGGGCTCCCTAAGCCAAAGGGCTGGGGCGCCCCAGGCCTTGGGCTCCCAAAGCCTAAAGGCTGGGGCGCCTATGGCGGGGCGCGCCCTAAGACGAAGGGCGGGGGCGTCCCAGTTCTGGGGCTTCCTAAGCCTAAGGGCTGGGACACCCCAAGCTGGGGCTCCCTAAGCATAAGGGCTGGGGCGCCCCAGACCTGGGGCTCCCAATGTCTAAGGGCTGGGGCGCCCCAGGCTTGGGGCTACCAAAGCCTAAGGGCTGGGGTGTCCCAGGCCATGGGCTCCCTAAGCCTAAGGACTGGGTTGCCCCAGGCCTGGGGCTCCCTAAGCCTAAGGGCTGGGACGCACCAGGCCTAGGGGATCCCTAAGCTGAAGGGCTGGGGCCCCTTAGGCCCTGGGCTCCCTAAGCCGAAGGGCTGGTACACCCTAGGCCTGGGGCGCCCAAAGTCTAAGGCCTGTGACGGCCCAGGCCTGAGGTTCCCTAAGCCTAAGGACTAGGGGGCTTCAGGCCTGGGGCTCCCTGAGCCTAAGGGCTGGGGAGTTGCAAGCATTGGGCTCCCTCATCCTAAGGGCTGGGGCGCCCCAGGCCTGGAGCTCCCTAAGCCTTAGGGCTGGAGCGCCCCAGGCCTGGGTCTTCCAAAGCCTGTGGTCTGGGGCACCCCAGGCCTTGGGCTCCCAAAGCCTAAGGGCTGGGGCGCCCTAGCCTGGCGCGCCCTTGCCGAAGGGCTGGGGCTTCCCAGGCCATGGGCTCTCTAAGCCAAAAGGCTGGGGCGCGCCATGTCTGGGTCTCCCTAAGCCTAAGGGCTGGGACGCCCCAGGCCTGGGGCTCCCTAAGCCGAAGGGCTGTGTCCCCCCTGGTCTGGGGCTCCCTAAGCTAAGGACAGGGGCGTCGCATACTTGGGCTCCCTAAGCCTAAGGGCTGGGACGCCCCAGGTCAAGGGCTCCCAAAGCCTAAGGGCTGGGGCACCCCAGGCCTGGGGTTCTCTAAGCCTAAGGGCTGGAGCAACCCAGGTCTAGGGCTCCCAGAGCCTAAGGGCTGGGGCGCCCCAGGCCTGGGGCACCCTAAGCCGAAGGGCTGTGTCCCCCCTGGTCTGGGGCTCCCTAAGCCTAAGGGCTGGGGCACCCCAGGCCTGGGACTACCAAAGCCTAAGGGCTGGGGCTCCCCTGGCCTGGGACTCCCAAAGCCGAAGGGCTTGTGCACACCAGCCCTGGGGCGCCCAAAGCCTAAGGGCTGTGGCGCCCCAGGCCTGGGGCTCCCTAAGCCTAAGGGCTGGGACGCCCCAGGCTTGGGGCTCCCTAAGCCGAAGGGCTGGGGCGTCCCAGGCCATGGTCTCCCTAAGCCTACGAGCTGTGGCGCCCCAGGCCTGGGGCTCCCTAAGCCTAAGGGCTAGGGAGCATCAGGCCTGGGGCTCCCAAAGCTAAGGACAGGGGCGTCGCATACTTGGGTCCCCTAAGCCTAAGGGCTGGGACGCCCCAGGTCTGGGGCTCCCAAAGCCTAAGGGCTGGGGCACCCCAGGCCTGGGGTTCTCTAAGCCTAAGGGCTGGAGCAACCCAGGTCTAGGGCTCCCAGAGCCTAAGGGCTGGGGCGCCCCAGGCCTAGGGCTCCGAAAGCCTAGGTGCTGGGGCGCCCTAGGCCTAGCGCGGCCTAAGCCAAAGGGCTGGGGCGTCCCAGGCCATGGTCTCCCTAAGACTAAGGGCTGTTGCGCCCCAGGCCTGGGGCTCCCAAAGCCTAAGGGCTGGGGCGCCCCAGGCCTGGGGCTCTCTACGCGTAAGGGCTGGAGCGCCCCAGGTCTAGGGCTCCCAAAGCCTAAGTGCTGGGGCGCCCCAGGCCTGGGGCACCCTAAGCCTAAGCGCTGGGGCGCCCCAGGTCTAGGGCTCCCAAAGCCTAAGGCCTGCGGCGCCCCATGCCTTGGGATCCCAAAGCCTAAAGGCTGGGGCACCCTAGGCCTGGTGTGCCCTAAGCCTTAGGGCGGGGGCGTCCCAGGTCTGGGCTCCCTAAGCCTAAGGGCTGGGGCACCCCAAGCTGGGGCTCCCTAAGCATAAGTGCTGGGGCGCCCCAGGCTGGGGCTCCCAAATCTTAAGGCTGCGGTGCGCCAGGCCTTGTGATCCCAAAGCCTAAATGCTGGGGCGCCCTAGGCCTGGTGCGCCCTAGTCGAAGGGCTGGGGCTTCCCAGGCCATGGGCTCCCTAAGCCTAAAGGCTGGGCTGGGGCGACCCAGGCATGGGGCTCCCTAACACGAAGGGCTGGGTCCACCATGGCCTGTGGCTCCCTAAGCCTAAGGGCTGGGAAGCCCCAGGCCTGGGGCTACCAAAGCCTAAGGGTTGGGGCGCCCAGGCCTGGGACTCCCAAAGCCGAAGGGCTGGGGCTCCCCAGCCCTGGGGCGCCCAAAGTCTAAGGGCTGTGGCGCCCCAGGCCTGGGGCTCCCTAAGCCGAAGGGCTGGGGCGTCCCAGGCCATGGGCTCCCTAAGCCTAAGGGCTGTGACGCCCCAGGCCTGGGGCTCCCTAAGCCTAAGGGCTGGGACGCCCCAGGCCAGGGGCTCCCAGCTGAAAGGCTGGGGCGTCCCAGGGCATGGGCTCCCTAAGCCTAAGGGCTGTGGCGCCCCAGGCTTGGGGCTCCCTACCTAAGGGCTGGGGCGAATCAGGCCTGGGGCTCTCAGAGCCTAAGGGCAGGGGTGTCGCAGCCCTTGGGCTCCCTAAGCCTAAGGGCTGGGGCGCCCCAGGTTTGGTCTCCCAAAGATAAGGGCTGGGGCGCCCCAGGCCTGGGGCACCCTAAGCCTAAGAGCTGGGGCTCCCCAGGTATAGGGCTCCCAAAGCCAAAGGGATGGGCGTCCCAGGCCATGGGCTCCCTAAGTCTAAGGCTGGTGCGCCCCAGGCCTGGCGCTCCCTAAGCCTAAGAACTGGGGCGCCCTAGGCCTGGGGCTCCCTAAGCCTAATGGCTGGAGCGCCCCAGGCCTGGGGATCCCAAAGCCTAAGGGCTGGGGCGCCCCACTCCTGGGGCACCCTAAGCCTAAAGACTGGGGCGCCCCAGAACTGGGGATCCCAAAGCCTAAGGGCTAGGGCGCCCTAGGTCTGCTGCGCCCTAAGCCGAAGTGCTGGGGCACCCCAGGCCTGGGGCTCCCAAAGCCTAAGGGCGGGGGCGCCCAGGGCAAGGGCTCCCTAAGACTAAGGGCTGGGGCGTACCATGCCTGGTGCTCCCAAAGCCTATGGGCTGGGGCGCCCCAGGCCTGGGGATCCCTAAGCCTAAAGGCTGGGGCGCCCCAGGCCTGGAGCTCCCAAAGCCTAATGGCTGTGGCGCCCCAGGCCTGGGGCTCCTTAAGCCTAAGGGCTGTGGTGCCCCAGGCCAGGGACTCCCTAAACCTAAGGGTTGGGGCGTCCCAGGCCGGGGGCTCCCTAAGCATAAGGGCTGGAGCTTCCCAGGCCTGGGTCTCCCTAAGCCTAAGGGCTTGGGCGCCATAGGCCTGGGGCTCCCAAAGCCTAAGGGCTGGGGCGCCCCAGACCTGGGCTCCCTAAGCCGAAGGGCTGGGTCCCCTCAGGAGTGGGGCTCCCTAAGTCTAAGGGCTGAGGCTCCCCAGGCCTACGGCTACCGATGCCGAATGGCTGGGCGCCCCAGGCCTGGGGCACCCAAAGCCTAAGGGCTGGGGAGCCCTAGGCCTGGCGCGCCCTAAGCCGTAGGGCTGGGTTGTCCAAGGCCATGGGCCCCCTAATACTAAAGGCTGGTGTGCGCCAGGTCTGGGGCTCCATAAGGCTAAGGGCTGGAGCGCCCCAGGCCTGGGGCTTCTAAATCCTAAGGGCTGGGTCGCCCCAGGCCTTGGTCTCCCAAAGCCAAAGGGCTGTTGCGCCCCTGGCCTGGGGCTCCCAAAGCCTAAGGGCTGGGGCGCCCCGACCTGGGGCTCCCAAATCCTAAGGCTGAGACGCCCCTGGCCAGGGGCTTCCTAAGCCGAAGGGCTGGGGCGCCCCAGGCCAGGGGCTCCCAAAGCCTAAGCGATGGGACGCCCCAGGTGGGGCTCCCAAAGCCTAAGGGCTGGGGCGTACCATGCCTGGGGCTCCCAAAGCCTAAGGGCTGGGGCGCCCCAGGCCTGGGGCTCCCAAAGCCTAAGGGCTGGGAAGACCCAGTTCTGGGGCTCCCTAAGCCTAAGGGCTGGGGGGCCACAGGCCTGGGGCTCCCTAAGCCTAAAGGCTGGGGCGCCACAGACCTGGACCTCCCAAAGCCTAAGGGGTGGGCCACACCAAGACTGGGGCTCCGAAAGCCTAAGTGCTGGGTACCCCAGGGTTAGGGCTACCTAAGCCAAAGGGCTGGGACGCCCCAGGCCTGGGGCTCCCAAAGCCTAAGGCCTGGGGCGCCCCAGGCCTGGAGCTCGCAAAGACTAAGGCTGGGGCACCACGAGTCTGGGTCTCCCGAAGCCTAAGAGCTGGGGCGCCCCAGGCCACGGGTTCTCTAAGCCTAAGGGATGGGCGCCCCAGGACTGGAGCTCCCAAAGCCTAAGGACTGGGGCGTGCCAGGCCATGGGCTCCCTAAGCCTAAAGGTTGGGGTGCCCCAGGCCTGGTGCTCCCTAAGCCTAACGGTTGGGACGCCCCAGAACTGGGGCTCCCTAAGCCAGAGTGCTGGGGCGCATCAGGCCTGGGGCTCCCAACGCCTAAGGGCAGGGGCGTCGCATCCCTTGGGATCCCTAAACCTAAGGGCTGGGGCTCCCCAGGCCTGGGGTTCCCTAAGCCTAAGGGCTGGTGCCCCCCAGGCCAGGGGCTCCCAAAGCCTAAGGGCTGGGGCACCCCAGGCCTGGGGGACCCTAAGCTCAAGGGCGGGTCACCCCAGGTCCAGGGCTCCCAAAGCCTAAGGGCTGGGGCGCCCTAGGCCTGGCGCGCCCTAAGCCGAAGGGCGGGGGCGTCCCAAGCCTGGGGCTCACTAAGCCTAAGGGTTGTGGCGCCCCAGTCCTGGGGCTCCCTAAGCCTAAGGGCTGGGGGGCCACAAGTCTGGGGCTCCCTAAGCCTAAAGGCTGGGGCGCCCCAGGCCTGGGGTTCTCTAAGCCTAAGGGCTGGAGCGCCCCAGGTCTAGGGCTACAAGAGCCTAAGGGCTGGGGCGCCCCAGACCTGGGGCACCCTAAGCCTAAGGGCTTGGGCGCCCCGACCTGGGGCACCCTAAACCTAAGGGCTGGGGCGCCCAGGGTCTAGGGCTCCCAAAGCTAGGTGCTGGGGCGTCCTAGGCCTAACACGCCCTAAGCCAAAGGGCTGGGGCGTCCCAGGCCATGGTCTCCCTAAGACTAAGGTCTGTGGGCCCAAGGCTTGGGGCTCCCTAAGCCTAAGGGCTGGGGCGCATCAGGCCTGAGGCTCCCAAAGCCTAAGGACCGGGGCGTCGCAGCCCTTGGGCTCCCAAAGCCTAAGGGCTGGTGCGCCACAGGCCTGGGGCTCTCTACGCCTAAGGGCTGGAGCGCCCCAGGTCTAGGGCTCCCAAAGCCTAAAGGCTGGGGCGCCCTAGGCCTGGCGCGCCCTAAGCCGAAGGGCTGGCGTGTCCAAGGCCATGGGCCCCCCATTCCTAAGGACTGGTGCGCCCCAGGCCTGGGGCTCCCTAAGCCTAAGGGCTGGAGCACCCCACGCAAGGGGCTCCCAAAGCCTAAGGCCTGCGACGCCCCAGGCCTTGGGCTCCCAAAGCCTAAAGGCTGGGGCGCCCTAGGCCTGGTGTGCCCTAAGCCTTAGGGCGGGGGCGTCCCAGGTCTGGGCTCCCTAAGCCTAAGGGCTGGGGCACCCCAAGTTGGGGCTCCCTAAGCATAAGGGCTGGGGCGCCCCAGGCTGGGGCTCCCAAATCTTAAGGCTGGCGTGCGCCAGCCCTTGTGCTCCCAAAGCCTAAATGCTGGGGTGCCCTAGTTCTGGCGCGCCCTAGTCGAAGGGCTGGGGCTTCCCAGGCCATGGGCTCCCTAAGCCTAAAGGCTGGGCTGGGGCGACCCAGGCATGGGGCTCCCTAACACGAAGGGCTGTGTCCCCCTGGCCTGGGGCTCCCTAAGCCTAAGGGCTGGGAAGCCCCAGGACTGGGGCTACCAAAGCCTAAGGGCTGGGGCGCCCAGGCTTGGGACTCCCAAAGCCGAAGTGCTGGGGCTCCCCAGCCCAGGGGCGCCCAAAGTCTAAGGGCTGTTGCGCCCCAGGCCTGGGGCTCCCTAAGCCGAAGGGCTGGGGCGTCCCAGGCCATGGGCGCCCAAAGTCTAAGGGCTGTGGCGCCCCAGGCCTGGGGCTCCATAAGCCTAAGGGCTGGGACGCCCCAGGCCTGGGGCTCCCCAAGCTGAAGGGCTGGGGCATCCAAGGCCATGGGCTCCCTAAGCCTAAGGGCTGTGGCGCCCCAGGCTTGGGCCTCCCAGAGCCTAAGGGCAGGGGTGTCACAGCCCTTGGCCTCCCTAAACCTAAGGGCTGGGGCTCCCCAGGCCTGGGGTTCCCTAAGCCTAAGGGCTGGTGCCCCCCAGGCCAGGGGCTCCCAAAGCCTAAGGGCTGGAGCGCCCCAGGCCTGGTGCTCCCAAATCCTAAGGGCTGGGACACCCTAAGCCTAAGAGCTGGGGCTCCCGAGGTATAGGGCTCCCAAAGCCAAAGGGCTGGGGCGTCCCAGGCCATGGGCTCCCTAAGTCTAAGGCTGGTGCGCCCCAGGCCTGGGGCTCCCTAAGCCTAAGAACTGGGGCGCCCTAGGCATGGGGCCCCCTAAGCATAATGGCTGGAGCGCCCCAGGCCTGGGGCTCCCAAAGCCTAAGGGCTGGGGCGCCCCAGACCTGGGGCACCCTAACCCTAAGGACTGGGGCGCCCCAGAACTGGGGATCCCAAAGCCTAAGGGCTAGGGAACCCTAGGTCTGCTGCGCCCTAAGCCGAAGTGCTGGGGCGTCCCAGGCCATGGGCTCCCTAAGCCTAAGGGCTGGGGCGCCCCAGGCCTGGGTCTCCCTAAGCCTAAGGGCTGGGACGCCCCAGGCCTGGGGCTCCCTAAGCCGAAGGGCTGGGTCCCCCCAGGCCTGGGGCTCCCTAAGTCTAAGGGCTGAGGCACCCCAGGCCAGGGGCTACCAAAGCCTAAGGGCTGGGGCGTCCTGGCCTGGGGCTCCCAAAGCCTAAGGCTGGGATGCCCCTGGCCAGGGGCTTCTTAAGCCGAAGGGCTGGGGCGCCGCAGGCCAGGGGCTCCCAAAGCCTAAGCGATGTGGTGCCCCAGGACTGGGGCTCCCAAAGCCTAAAGCCTGGGGCGCCCCAGGCCAAGGGCTCCCTAAGCCTAAGGGCTGTGGCGCCCAAGCCAGGAGCTCCCTAAACCTAAGGGTTAGGGCGCCTCAGGCCGGGGACTCCCTAAGCATAAGTGCTGGGGCGTCCCAGGCCAGGGGCTCCCTAAGCCTAAGGGCTGGAGCGACCCAGGCCTGGGGCTCCCTAAGCCTAAGGGCTAGGACGCCCATGGCCTGGGGCTCCCTAAGCCGAAGGGCTGTTTCCCCCCAGGCCTGGGGCTCCCTAAGTCTAAGGGCTGAGGCGCCCCAGGCCTGGGGCTACCAATGCCTAAGGGCTGGGCTCCCCAGGCCTGGGGCCCCCAAAGCCTAAGGGCTGGGGAGCCCTAGGACTGGCGCGCCCTAAGCCGAAGGGCTGGGGTGTCCAAGGCCATGGGCCCCCTATTCCTAAGGGCTGGTGCGCCCCAGGCCTGGGGCTCCCTAAGCCTAAGGGCTGGGGCGCCCCAGGCCAGGGGCTCCCAAAGCCTAAGCGATGGGGCGC
This sequence comes from Tenrec ecaudatus, assembly GCF_050624435.1. NCBI lineage: Eukaryota > Metazoa > Chordata > Mammalia > Afrosoricida > Tenrecidae > Tenrec > Tenrec ecaudatus. The sequence continues at coordinate 1,364,999 of NW_027457631.1, read as the reverse complement.
CCCAGGCCTGGCGCTCCCTAAGCCTAAGGGCTGGGTCGCCCCAGGCCAAGGGCTCCCAAAGCCTAAGCGATGGGGCGACCCAGTTCTGGGGCTCCTTAAGCCTAAGGGTTGGGGGGCCACAGGACTGGGGCACCCTAAGCTTAAAGGCTGGGGTGCCCCAGGCCTGGAGCTCCCAAAGCCTAAGGGCTGGGGCGCCCCGGCCTGGGGCTCCCAAACCCTAAGGCTGGGACGCCCATGGCCAGGGGCTTCCTAAGCAGAAGGGCTGGGGCGCCCCAGGCTAGGGGCTCCCAAAGCCTAAGCGATGGGACGCCCCAGGACTGGGGCTCCCAAAGCCTAAGGGCTTGGGTGCCCCAGGCCAAGGGCTCCCTAAGCTTAAGGGCTGGGGCGTACCATGCCTGGGGCTCCAAAAGCCTAAAGGCTGAGGCGACCCAGTCCTGGGGCTCCCAAAACCGATGGGCTGGGGCTCCCCAGGCCTGGGGCTCCCAAAGCCTAATGGCTGGGGCGCCCCAGGGCTGGAGCTCCAAAAGCCTAAAGACTGGGGCGACCCAGTCCTGGGGCTCCCTATGGCTAAGGGCTGGGGAGCCACAGGCCTGGGGCTCCCTAAGCCTAAAGGCTGGGGCGCCCCCGGCCTGGAGCTCCCAAAGCCTAAGGGCTGGAGCGCCCCAGGCCTGGGGCTCCCTAAGCCGAAGGGCTGTGGCGCCCCAGGCCAAGAGCTCCCTAAACCTAAGGGTTGGGGCGCCCCAGGCCGGGGGCTCCCTAAGCATAAGGGCTGGAGCTTCCCAGGCATGGGTCTCCCTAAGCCTAAGGGCTTGGGCGCCATAGCCCTGGGGCTCCCAAAGCCTAAGGACTGGGGCGCCCCTGGCCAGGGGCTTCCTAAGCCGAAGGGCTGGGGCGCCCAGGGCAGGGGCTCCCAAAGCCTAAGCGATGGGACGCCCCAGGACTGGGGCTCCCAAAGCCTAAGGGCTGGGGCACCCCAGGACAAGGGCTCCCTAAGCCTAAGGGCTGGGACGCCCCTGGCCAGGGGCTTCCTAAGCCGAAGGGCTGGGGTGCCCCAGGCCAGGGGCTCCCAAAGCCTAAGCGATGGGACGCCCCAGGACTGGGGCTCCCAAAGCCTAAGGGCTGGGGCGCCCCAGGCCAAGGGCTCCCTAAGCCTAAGGGCTGGGGCGTACCATGCCTGGGGCTCCAAAAGCCTAAAGGCTTAGGCGACCCAGTCCTGGGGCTCCCAAAGCCTATGGGCTGGGGCTCCCCAGGCCTGGGGCTCCCAAAGCCTAATGGCTGGGGCGCCCCAGGGCTGGAGCTCCAAAAGCCTAAAGACTGGGGCGACCCAGTCCTGGGGCTCCCTATGCCTAAGGGCTGGGGCGCCGCAGGCCAGGGGCTCCCAAAGCCTAAGCGATGTGGTGCCCCAGGACTGGGGCTCCCAAAGCCTAAGGCCTGGGGCGCCCCAGGCCAAGGGCTCCCTAAGCCTAAGGGCTGTGGCGCCCAAGCCAGGAGCTCCCTAAACCTAAGGGTTAGGGCGCCTCAGGCCGGGGACTCCCTAAGCATAAGTGCTGGGGCGTCCCAGGCCAGGGGCTCCCTAAGCCTAAGGGCTGGAGCGACCCAGGCTTGGGGCTCCCTAAGCCTAAGGGCTAGGACGCCCATGGCCTGGGGCTCATTAAGCCGAAGGGCTGTTTCCCCCCAGGCCTGGGGCTCCCTAAGTCTAAGGGCTGAGGCGCCCCAGGCCTGGGGCTACCAATGCCTAAGGGCTGGGCTCCCCAGGCCTGGGGCCCCCAAAGCCTAAGGGCTGGGGAGCCCTAGGACTGGCGCGCCCTAAGCCGAAGGGCTGGAGTGTCCAAGGCCATGGGCCCCCTATTCCTAAGGGCTGGTGCGCCCCAGGCCTGGGGCTCCCTAAGCCTAAGGGCTGGGGCGCCCCAGGCCAGGGGCTCCCAAAGCCTAAGCGATGGGGCGCCCCAGGCCTGGCGCTCCCTAAGCCTAAGGGCTGGGGCGCCCCAGGCCAAGGGCTCCCAAAGCCTAAGCGATGGGGCGACCCAGTTCTGGGGCTCCTTAAGCCTAAGGGTTGGGGGGCCACAGGACTGGGGCACCCTAAGCTTAAAGGCTGGGGTGCCCCAGGCCTGGAGCTCCCAAAGCCTAAGGGCTGGGGCGCCCCGGCCTGGGGCTCCCAAACCCTAAGGCTGGGACGCCCCTGGCCAGGGGATTCCTAAGCCGAAGGGCTGGGGCGCCCCAGGCCAGGTGCTCCCAAAGCCTAAGCGATGGGACGCCCCAGGACTGGGGCTCCCAAAGCCTAAGGGCTTGGGCGCCCCAGGCCAAGGGCTCCCTAAGCTTAAGGGCTGGGGCGTACCATGCCTGGGGCTCCAAAAGCCTAAAGGCTGAGGCGACCCAGTCCTGGGGCTCCCAAACCTATGGGCTGGGGCTCCCCAGGCCTGGGGCTCCCAAAGCCTAATGGCTGGGGCGCCCCAGGGCTGGAGCTCCAAAAGCCTAAAGACTGGGGCGACCCAGTCCTGGGGCTCCCTATGCCTAAGGGCTGGGGAGCCACAGGCCTGGGGCTCCCTAAGCCTAAAGGCTGGGGCGCCCCCGGCCTGGAGCTCCCAAAGCCTAAGGGCTGGAGCGCCCCAGGCCTGGGGCTCCCTAAGCCGAAGGGCTGTGGCGCCCCAGGCCAAGAGCTCCCTAAACCTAAGGGTTGGGGCGCCCCAGGCCGGGGGCTCCCTAAGCATAAGGGCTGGAGCTTCCCAGGCATGGGTCTCCCTAAGCCTAAGGGCTTGGGCGCCATAGCCCTGGGGCTCCCAAAGCCTAAGGACTGGGGCGCCCCTGGCCAGGGGCTTCCTAAGCCGAAGGGCTGGGGCGCCCAGGGCAGGGGCTCCCAAAGCCTAAGCGATGGGACGCCCCAGGACTGGGGCTCCCAAAGCCTAAGGGCTGGGGCACCCCAGGACAAGGGCTCCCTAAGCCTAAGGGCTCGGACGCCCCTGGCCAGGGGCTTCCTAAGCCGAAGGGCTGGGGTGCCCCAGGCCAGGGGCTCCCAAAGCCTAAGCGATGGGACGCCCCAGGACTGGGGCTCCCAAAGCCTAAGGGCTGGGGCGCCCCAGGCCAAGGGCTCCCTAAGCCTAAGGGCTGGGGCGTACCATGCCTGGGGCTCCAAAAGCCTAAAGGCTGAGGCGAACCAGTCCTGGGGCTCCCCAAGCCTATGGGCTGGGGCTCCCCAGGCCTGGGGCTCCCAAAGCCTAATGGCTGGGGCGCCCCAGGGCTGGAGCTCCAAAAGCCTAAAGACTGGGGCGACCCAGTCCTGGGGCTCCCTATGCCTAAGGGCTGGGGAGCCACAGGCCTGGGGCTCCCTAAGCCTAAAGGCTGGGGCGCCCCAGGGCTGGAGCTCCAAAAGCCTAAAGACTGGAGCGACCCAGTCCTGGGGCTCCCTATGCCTAAGGGCTGGGGAGCCACAGGCCTGGGGCTCCCTAAGCCTAAAGGCTGGGGCGCCCCCGGCCTGGAGCTCCCAAAGCCTAAGGGCTGTGGCGCCCCAGGCCAGGAGCTCCCTAAACCTAAGGGTTGGGGCGCCCCAGGCCGGGGGCTCCCTAAGCATAAGGGCTGGAGCTTCCCAGGCATGGGTCTCCCTAAGCCTAAGGGCTTGGGCGCCATAGCCCTGGGGCTCCCAAAGCCTAAGGACTGGGGCGCCCCTGGCCAGGGGCTTCCTAAGCCGAAGGGCTGGGGCGCCCAGGGCAGGGGCTCCCAAAGCCTAAGTGATGGGACGCCCCAGGACTGGGGCTCCCAAAGCCTAAGGGCTGGGGCGCCCCAGGACAAGGGCTCCCTAAGCCTAAGGGCTGGGGCGAACAATGCCTGGGGCTCCAAAAGCCTAAAGGCTGAGGCGACCCAGTCCTGGGGCTCCCTAAGCCTAAGGGCTGGGGGCCACAGGCCTGGTGCTCCCTAAGCCTAAAGGCTGGGGCGCCCCGGCCTGGAGTCCCCAAAAGCCTAAGGGCTGGGGCGCCCCAGTCCTGGGGCTCCCTAAGGGTTGGGTTGTCCCAGGCTGGGGGCTCCCTAAGCCTAAGGGCAGGGGCACTCCAGGCCTGGGGCTCCCTAATCCGAAGGGAGGGGGCGCCCCAGGCCTGGGGTTTCCAACGCCTAAAGGCTGGGGCTCCGCAGACCTGGACCTCCCAAAGCCTAAGGGCCCGGCCACCCCAAGACTGGGGCTCCGAAAGCCTAAGTGCTAGGTACCCCAGGGTTAGGGCTACCTAAGCCAAAAGGCTGTGGCGCCCCAGGCCTGGGGCTCCCAAAGCCTAAGGCCTGGGGCGCCCCAGGCCTGGAGTTCGCAAAACCTAATGCTGAGGCACCACGGGTCTGGGTCTCCCGAAGCCTAAGAGCTGGGGCGCCCCAGGCCTGGGGTTCTCTTAGCCTAAGGGATGGGCGCCCCAGGACTGGAGCTCCCAAAGCCTAAGGGCTGGGGCGTGCCAGGCCATGGGATCCCTAAGCCTAAGGGTTGGGGTGCCCCAGGCGTGGTGCTCCCTAAGCCTAACTGTTGGGACACCCCAGAACTGGGGCTCCCTAAGCTGGAGGGCTGGGGCGCATCAGGCCTGGGGCTCCCAAAGCCTAAGGGTAGGGGCAATGCATTCCTTGGGATCACTAAACCTAAGGCTGGGGCGCCCCAGGCCTGGGGTTCCCTAAGGCTAAGGGCTGGAGCCCCCCAGGCCTGGGGATCCCAAAGCCTAAGGGCTGGGGCGCCCAGGCCTGGGGGACCCTAAGCTCAAGGGCTGGGGCACCCCAGGTCCAGGTCTCCCAGAGCCTAAGGGCTGGGGCGCCCTAGGCCTGGCGCGCCCTAAGCCGAAGGGCGGGGGCGTCCCAAGCCTGGGGCTCCCTAAGACTAAGGGCTGGGACGCCCATGGCCTGGGGCTCCCTAAGCCGAAGGGCTGGGTCCCCCCAGGCCTGGGGCTCCCTAAGTCTAAGGGCTGAGGCGCCCCAGGCCTGGGGCTCCCAATGCCTAAGGGCTGGGCGCCCCAGGCCTGTGGCACCCAAAGCCTAAGGGCTGGGTTGCCCTAGGCCTGGCGCGCCCTAAGCCGAAGGGCTGGGGTGTCCAAGGCCATGGGCCCCCTAATCCTAAGGGCTGGTGCGCCCCAGGCCTGGGGCACCCTAAGCCTAAGGGTTGGAGCGCCCCAGGCCTGGGGCTCCCAAATCCTAAGGGCTGGGGCACCCAGGCCTTGGTCTCCCAAAGCCAAACGGCTGTGGCGCCCCAGGCCTGGGGCTCCCAAAGCCTAAGGGCTGGGGCGCCCCGGCCTGGGGCTCCCAAAGCCTAAGGCTGGGACGCCCCTGGCCAGGGGCTTCCTAAGCCGAAGGGCTGGGGCGCCCCAGGCCAGGGCTCCCAAAGCCTAAGCGATGGGGCCCCCCAGTACTGGGGCTTCCAAAGCCTAAGTGCTGGGGCGCCCCAGGCCTGGGGCTCCCAAAGCCTAAGGGCTGCGGAGCCCCAGAGCTGGAGCTCCAAAAGCCTAAAGGCTGGGGAGACCCAGTCCTGGGGCTCCCTAAGCCTAAGGGCTGGGGGGCCACAGGCCTGGGGCTCCCTAAGCCTAAAGGCTGGGGCGACCCAGGCCTGGAGCTCCCAAAGCCAAAGGGCTGGGGTGCTCCAGGCCTGGGGCTCCCTAAGCCTAAGGGCTGTGGCGCCCCAGGCCAGGAGCTCCCTAAGCCTAAGGGTTGGGGCGCGCCAGGCCGGGGTCTCCCTAAGCATAATGGCAGGGGCACCCCAGGCCTGGGGCTCACTAATCCGAAGGGCGGGGGCTCCCTAGGCCTGGGGCTCCCAACGACTAAAGGCTGGGGCGCCGCAGACCTGGGGCTCCCAAAGCTTAAGTGCTGGTTGCCCCAGGGATAGGGCTACCTAAGCCAAAGGGCTGGGCCGCCCCAGGCCTGAAGCTCCCAAAGCATAAGACTGGGGCGCCACGGGTCTGGGACTCCCGAAGCCTAAGAGCTGGGGCGACCCAGGCCTGGGGTTCTCTAAGCCTAAGGGATGGGCGCCCCAGGACTGGAGCTCCCAAAGCCTAAGGGCTGGGGCATGCCAGGCCATGGGCTCCCTAAGTCTAAGGGTTGGGGCGCCCCAGGCCTGGTGCTCCCTAAGCCTAAGGGTTGGGACGCCCCAGAACTGGGGCTCCCTAAGCCGGAGGGCTGGGGCGCATCAGGCCTGGGGCTCCCAAAGCCTAAGGGCAGGGGCGTCGCAGCCCGTGGGCTACCCTAAACCTAAGGGCTGGGGCGCCCCAGGCCTGGGGTTCCCTAAGCCTAAGGGCTGGAGCTTCCCAGGCCTGTGTCTCCCTAAGCCTAAGGGCTTGGGCGCCATAGGCCTGGGACTCCAAAAGCCTAAGGGCTGGGGCGCCCCAGACCTGGGGCTCCCTAAGCCGAAGGGCTGGGTCCCCCCAGGCCTGGGGCTCCCTAAGTCTAAGGGCTGAGGCGCCCCAGGCCTACGGCCACCAATGCCTAAGGGCTGGGTGCCCCAGGCCTGGGGCACCCAAAGCCTAAGGGCTGTGGAGCCCTAGGCCTGGCGCGCCCTAAGCGGAAGGGCTGGGGTGTCCAAGGCCATGGGCCCCCTAATCCTAAGGGCTGCTGCGCGCCAGGCCTGGGGCTCCCTAAGCCTAAAGGCTGGAGCGCCCCAGGCCTGGGGCTTCTAAATCCTAAGGTCTGGGTCGCCCCAGGCCTTGGTCTCCCAAAGCCTAAGGGCTGGGGCGCCCGGGCCTGGGGCTCCCAAACCCTAAGGCTGGGACGCCCCTGGCCAGGGGCTTCCTAAGCCGAAGGGCTGGGGCGCCCCAGGCCAGGGGCTCCCAAAGCCTAAGGGCTGGGGCGCCCCAGGCCAAGGGCTCCCTAAGCCGAAGGGCTGTGGCGCCCCAGGCAAGGAGCTCCCTAAACCTTAGGGTTGGGGCGCCCCAGGCCGGGGGCTCCCTAAGCATAAGGGCTGGAGCTTCCCAGGCATGGGTCTCCCTAAGCCTAAGGGCTTGGGCGCCATAGCCCTGGGGCTCCCAAAGCCTAAGGGCTGGGGCGCCCCTGGCCAGGGGCTTCCTAAGCCGAAGGGCTGGGGCGCCCAGTGCAGGGGCTCCCAAAGCCTAAGCGATGGGACGCCCCAGGACTGGGGCTCCCAAAGCCTAAGGGCTGGGGCGCCACAGGACAAGGGCTCCCTAAGCCTAAGGGCTGGGGCGTACAATGCCTGGGGCTCCAAAAGCCTAAAGGCTGAGGCGACCCAGTCCTCTGGCTCCCTAAGCCTAAGGGCTGGGGGGCCACAGGCCTGGGGCTCCCTAAGCCTAAAGGCTGGGGCGCCCCAGGCCTAGAGTCCCCAAAAGTCTAAGGGCTGGGGCGCCCCTGTCCTGGGGCTCCCTAAGGGTTGGGGTGTCCCAGGCTGGGGGCTCCCTAAGCCTAAGGGCAGGGTCACTCCAGGCCTGGGGCTCCCTAATCCGAAGGGAGGGGGCGCCCCAGGCCTGGGGTTTCCAACGCCTAAAGGCTGGGGCTCCGCAGACCTGGACCTCCCAAAGCCTAAGGGCCCAGCCACCCCAAGACTG